>NC_036874.1:15538534-15538708 GCF_002910315.2 Salvelinus sp. IW2-2015 | reverse complement strand
TGTAAAATGCACTGAACCCAGAACACCACCACTAGTCTGTAGCTGCTCTCCTAGGCTGACTAGATGACTGCCTACTCTTCTAGGCTGACTAGATGACTGCCTACTCTCCTAGGCTGACTAGATGACTGACTACTCTCCTAGGCTGACTAGATGACTGCCTACTCTCCTAGGCTG
>NC_036874.1:15534664-15538509 GCF_002910315.2 Salvelinus sp. IW2-2015 | reverse complement strand
ACTAGATGACTGACTACTTCCTAGGTGACTAAGATGACTGCCTACTCTCTAAGGCTGACTAAGATTGACTGCCTAGCTCTCCTAGGCTGACTAGATGACTGACTACTCTCTAGGCTGACTAGATGACTGCCTACTCTCCTAGGCTGACTAGATGACTGCACTACTCTCCTAGGCTGACTAGATGACTGCTACATCTCCTAGGCTGACTAGATTGACTGCCTACTCTCCTAGGCTGACTAGATGACTGACCTACTCTCCTAGGCTGACTAGATGACTGACTTACTCTCCTAGGCTGACTAGATGATGCTACTCTCCAGGCTGACTAGAGACTGACTACTCTCCTAGGCGATAGATGACTGCCTACTCTCACTAGGCTGACTAGATGACTGCTACTCTCCTAGGCTGACTAGATGACTGACTACTCTCCTAGGCTGACTAGATGACTGCTACTCTCCCTAGGCTGACTAGATGACTGACTTACTCTGTCCTAGGCTGACTAGATGACTGACTACTCTCCTAGGCTGACAGATGACTGACTACTCTCCTAGGCTGACTAGATGACTGCCTACTCTCCAAGCTGACTAGACTGACTGACTACTCTCCTAGGCTTGAACTAGATGACTGAACGTACATCTCCTAGGCTGACTAGATGACTGCCTACTCTCCTAGCTGACTGATGACTGCCTTACTCTTCCTAGGCTGACTAGATGATGACTACTCTCCTAGGCTGACTAGATGACTGCCTACTCTCCTAGGCTGACTAGATGACTGCCTACTCTCCTAGGCTGACTAGATGACTGGCTACTCTCCCTAGGCTGACTAGATGGACTACTACTCTCCTAGGCTGACTAGATGACTGCTACTCTCCTAGGCTGACTAGATGACTGCTACTCTCTAGGCTGACTAGATGACTGCCTACTCTCCTAGGCTGACAGATGACTGCTACTCTGCCGTAGGCTGACTAGAATGACTACTATTCTCCTAGGCTGACTAGATGACTACTACCTCTCCTAGGCTGACTAGATGATGACTACTCTCCCTAGCTGACTAGATGATGCCTACTCTCCTAGGCTGACTAGATGACTGACTACTCTCCTAGGCTGATAGATGACTGCCTACTCTCCTAGACTGGACTAGATGACTGCCTACTCTCCTAGGCTGACTAGATGACTGACTACTCTCCTAGGCTGACTAATGACTGTGCCCTACTCTCCTTAGGCTCACTAGATGACTGCCATACTCTCCTAGCTGACTAGATGACTGCGCTACTCTCCTAGGCTGACTATGACTGACATGCCTACTTCTCGCTAGGACTGACTATAGATGACTGCCTACTCTCCGTAGGCTGACTAGCATGACTGACTACCTCCTAGGCTGACTAATGACTGACTACTCTCTTAGGCTGACTAGATGACTGGGACTACTCTCCTAGGCTGACTAGATGACTGCCTACTCTCCAAGGCTGACTAGATGACTGACTACTCTCTAGGCTGACTAATGACTGCCTACTCTCCTAGACTAGTGAGCGCTACTCTCCGTAGGCTGACGAGTGACTGACTACCTCCTAGGCTGACTCATGATGGACTGACACTCTCCTATGACTGGACTACGATAGACTGCCTACTCTCCTAGACTTGACATAGATGACTGCCTACTCTCCTAGGCTGACTATGATGACTGCCTACTCTCTCCTAGGCTGACTAGACTGACTGCGCTACTCTCCTAGACTGACTAGATGACTGCCTTACTCTCCTAGGCCATGACGTAGCAGCTTGGACTGGCCACTCTCCCTACTGAGCTGACTAGATGACTGCCTACTCTCCTAGACTGACTAGATACTGCCTACTCTCCTTAGCAAGTGAAGTAGACAAAAAGTTAACAGTAAACATTACATTCACACAAGTTCCAAAAGAATAACGACACTTCAAATGTCATATTATGTATATATACAGTGTTGTAACGATACGCAAATAGTTAAAGTACAAAAGTAAAAATAAATAAACATAAATATGGGTTTTTATTTACAATGGTGTTTGTTCTTCACTGGTTTCCCTTTTCTTGTGGCAACAGGTCACAAATCTTGCTGCTGTGATGACACACTGTGGTATTTAAKCCAATAGATATGGGAGTTTATCAATTGGATTTGTTTTCTAATTCTTTGTGGATCTGTGTAATCTGAGGGAAATATGTGTCTCTAATATGGTCATACATTTGGCAGGAGGTTAGGAAGTGCAGCTCAGTTTCCACCTCATTTTGTGGGCAGTGTGCACATAGCCTGTCTTCTCTTGAGAGCCAGGTCTGCCTACGGTGGCTTCTCTCAATAGCAATGCTCACTGAGTCTGTACATAGTCAAAGCTTTCTTTAAGTTTGGGTCAGTCACAGTGGTCAGGTATTCTGCCACTGTGTACTCTCTGTTTAGGGCCAAATAGCAGGGCCAAATGTTAATTATTTCCAATGTGTCAAGTAATAATATTTTTGTTTTCTCATAATTTGGTTGGGTTTAATTGAGTTGCTGTCCTGGGGCTCTGTTGGCTCTGTAGGCTCTGTGAGCCTACAGAGCCTCTCTCTCTCTCTCTTTCTCCCTCCCTCTTTATATCTCTCTCTCTCTCTTTCTCCACCTCTCCCTCCCTCTCCCACGCTCCACCTTTTCCTCTCTGTCCCTCTCTCCACCTCTCTCTCTCTCCCTCCACCTCTCTCTCTCTCTCCCTCTCTCCACCTATCCCTCTTTATCTCCCTCTCTCCACCTTTCCCTCTTTCCCCTGTGGTATTGTGTTAATCATTCCGTCTGAGTGTTTTCACAGTGTCACTAATGAAACTCTATTGATCCGTTTGTATCTAGCCTGTACTTGCAGGCCTCGAGCACAGTAACAGCTCATATCTGGAGCTACAGTAGGCAGGAAGCAGCTCCTATACCATAGAAATAACTGCTCCTGGATCAGTATTAAATTCCCCCTCGGCTACAGTAGTCAGGAAGCAGCTCCTATACCGTAGAAATACCTGCTCCTGGATCACTATTAGATTCCCCCTTGGCTATCTGTTATCTGTTGTCTGATGTAAGGCCTTAGGAGAGCCATGGCTGTAGAGTACCCTTCTTATGGGCATTTTAATTAAACATTCGGAGTCAGGCCAGCCCTCTGCTGAGAGAGCCAGTCAGAGTAAGGGCCATGAAGAGGGAACAGGACTGGAGCCATGAAACACATTAAGTGTGACACGTGCTGTCATGTTCGTTGTAATGAGGAGACCAAGATGCAGCGTGATATGCATACATTCTTCTATTAATGAAGAACGAACAGTGAACAAAACGAACGTGAAGCTATATAAAACGAGTGCTGACAGGCAACTACACATAGACAAGAACCCACGAAACCAAAAGGGAAAATGGCAACCTAAATAGGATCCCCAATCAGAGACAACGATAAACAGCTGCCTCTGATTGGGAACCAATTCAGGCCACCATAGACCTACAATATGCCTCGACTTACCCTAGACAATACAAAAACACACATACCCACCCTCGTCACACCCTGACCTGACCAAAATAATACAGGAAACATAGATAACTAAGGTCAGGGCGTGACACGTGCAGCATTAAACAGAGGGAAATTGTATGGACTCGAACACGCACATCCCTAGCATCCGCACGCGCAATCAGAGACACATACACAGATTTACTCACTGTCATTTGAGTGTTGGCCTCTTCAGATGTTTGTTACAATGTGTAATACAATCCTTATGTCTTTACTCTGTGTGCATGCATACAGATACCCAATCCATGCATACAGATACCCAATCCATGCATACAGATACCCAATCCATGCATACAGATACCCAATCCATGCATACAG
>NC_036874.1:15533421-15534399 GCF_002910315.2 Salvelinus sp. IW2-2015 | reverse complement strand
TACCCAATCCATGCATACAGATACCCAATCCATGCATACAGATACCCAATCCATGCATACAGATACCCAATCCATGCATACAGATACCCAATCCACGTAACGGCAGGCCAAGTCAACTATGACATCTTCTTCTTAGATGTAAATCTGCATTCTAGCTCCGAGTTCATATTGTTACCATGGCATCATTTCTGGTTTCTGCCGGTAACTATCAAACAACCAGTTTCCGTCCTCACTGCCTAACTTCCTCCTCTGGTGTGATCAGTGATTTGTTGACAGGCCATTTCCTTGCTGTGGAATGGATGCCCAGGCAAGGTGTGGGCTAGAGTCCCAGTCCAGGCTAAACAGCTCTCTCTCTCTCTCGCTCTCACTCTCGCTCTCTCTCTCTCACAATTCAAGGCGCTTTATTGGCTTGGGAAACATATGTTAACATTGCCAAAGCAAGTGAAGTAGATAATAAACAAAAGTGAAATAATACAATTAAAATATATATATATATTTTTTAAGAAAATGCACATTTTAACCAAACACTGTTTGTGTACATGGATTTTATAATGTCGTATGTTTTTCCCCCAACACCACTTTCCATCAATTTGTATAGCAGACCCTCATGCCAAATTGAGTCAAAAGATTTTTTGAAATTAACAAAGCATGAGAAGTCTGTGCCTTTGTTTTGGTTTGTTTGTTTGTCAATTAGGGTGTGCAGAGCTAAGGATGATGTTAAAGAGTTTAAGTATAGCCAATTGGAATTTGTGGTCTGTATATTTCATCATTTCATTGAGGATACTATRAARACCACAGGCCTTTTTGGGTTGGAGYGTTTGTGTCTTTCTAGAAAAATCTCTCTCTCCTCCCAGAGGATGCAGGGGGGTGGCAACCATTCCTTATCTGGTCCAGGTGAGGGGAGCTTGTCTACCTATAGCGCTGCATTTCTGCAGGGTGGAGCTCATTAGAATAATACTCAGCATGCTTTGCAATTGT
>NC_036874.1:15528985-15533054 GCF_002910315.2 Salvelinus sp. IW2-2015 | reverse complement strand
TGGTAGTGCAGTCCCCTGGAGTGGTTAATTCAAATCACAAAATACTCAGAATACTCAATAATGAGTTTCATATACATACAACTACCCATCTCTGGGACCACTGAGAAAGGCCATTAAGACTAATTGTGTGCCATGCCATTACCAAGGGAGGAGAGGAGAGGAGAGGAGAGGAGAGGAGAGGGAGAGGGGAGAGGAGAGGAGAGGGCAGAGCAGAGGAGAGGAGAGGGGCTGTCAGGCCTGTCCTGCAGTGTGAAAATTTGAATTGTGTCTGTTGGCTGTTGATAAAAACAATCTCTCTCCCATCTTCCCCCTCCACCCCCATCTGGTCCTCTCCTGGCTGACCTGGCATCAGTTTGGCGTGGAGACGCTAGCAGCAGTAGCAGCAGCCAGTGGGGTCTTTATTTTGATTTATTTATGGACTAACTTAATTATTCATTGGGCCAGATAGAGAGAATAAACTGTAGGGTGTGCAGATGTCACCGCTAGCCTTTCAAAGGCTTTTTCTCTGGTCATGAATGGGCAGAGATTTGTTTCGCTGGCTGGGGCTCAGGCTCTTTGATCAGTGAGGTTGATCAGTGAGACAAAGAGGAGTCAGTGTGTTCGTAGAACTAGAGGAATGGTGTAACTAACTYTAGTGCTGTTGATAGTCTCCAGATGTTGGCTACTGTATGCTTGTATTTTCTATGGTCCAGATCAGGGTTTCCCAAACTGGGTCCTGGGGCTCCCACCTGGGTGCACGTTTTGMTTTTTGCTCTAGSACTACACAATTAGCCAACGTTGATGATTTGAATCAGCTGTGTAGTGCTAGTGTTTGACAAACCCTGTTCTAGATGTCTCCACTGGGGGGGGAAGGGAATAGGTGATGGTGAACAGAATCTCAGTTCTGCAAAATCATCTATTGTTTTAGCTCACATATCCCTTTCTTAAGGTTTAATTGATTCATTTTCATTTGATTCATTTTCATGTAATTGATTCATTTTCATTTAATTGATTCATTTGTTTTCATGGTTGGTAGAAATAAGACCATCTGTGCTATTTAGTGCTTTATTGCTTCATTCAAATGTCCCCGATGTGGGTGGGAGAAGTGGTACCCATGAATCATACAAATAATGTGTTGAAGTTAAAATGAGGCCAGTGTGGTTAAATTGCTCTTCCCTGATCTCACCCACACACACTGTGGCTGTCTCCCTGACTGGCAGCATGTGTAGCGAGGCGCCCCAGGTGGATGTGTGTGTCTTGTCCATGCTGCAGAGTGTTGTTGCCAGCCGGTGTTATTGGAGCGAGCAGCGAACAGAATCATGTTTCACTCCTCCTGAGGGGCAGGTGGGGGTTGGGGGTTGGTGGGGGTTGGGGGTGCTGTACCTGCGATTGTTCCTGTTCCTCCTCAGAGTCTCAGTCAAGCCCTCTGCACGACCACTACCTACAGACACTGGAGCAACACTGAGCAGCACTCATTATGGTGTCTGACGACACTACCAGTCTGACTATTCATACTCTGACTCTACTCATACTCTACTCATACTCTGACTCTACTTCGATACTCTGGTCTACCTCATACTCTATTCTTACTCTGACTCTACTCATACTCTACTCATACTCATACTCTACTCATACTCTGACTCTACTCATGCTCTGACTCTCTCTACGTCACTTGTGGACTATTAAGGGAATGATCAAAACCTACTAGAATAGAATATCTGTCTCCTTTGATTGCTTTATTCAAAATGATCATGCCGTTCATTCAGAAATAGGTTTGTAAGGCTTTTAGCCATTTGTAGAGATAGCATGTATGTATCTCTGTCCATGTCTCATAATGGTAATTCTCTGTCAGCGGCAGTGAGGTGCTTTCTACCAAGCTAGGCTACTAAACACTTTGCCTCAGGTACTGTCACACTCAGCTGGATCTAAAGCCAGTTAGCGTCTTTTTTTTTTTTTTACATGCACACTGTGGTTTGAGTTACAGCAATAGCACTGTTAATGGGCATCTACATGTCCACAGTTGGGTTAATGTGATTATACAGTGTGGCTGTGATCATTATATTGTAACGATGTGCGCTYAGAGTTCATGGAGGGAGAGTTTTAATAAAATAAACATAATCCAAAGCAAGAAACACTAAACAGCACTCAGACATGACACAGGAACAGAAACAATAACGCCTGGGGAAGGAACCAAAGGGAATTAAATATATATATATAGGGAAGGTAATCAGGGAAGTGATGTCTAGGTGAGTCTGATGACGCGCAGGTGTGCGTAACAATGGTGACAGGTGTGCGCCATAACGAGCAGCCTGGTGACCTAGAGCGCCTTGGAGAGAGCATACGTGARGGTACCCCCTCCCCGGCGGGTTCGGCTCCAGCCGCAGGACGCCGACCAAAGGGACGATCCCGGGGATCAGGAGCGGGAGCACACATGATATATATCCACTTTTCAAAATCCTCATGTATGGGTTATAGTATTTAACCTTTGACTTTATAGGGGTCATGGGTCATACAGGCCAGGCTTATATAATGTACCGTAGTGACACACACACACTCACACACACACACACTGCCCATGTTTACCAAAGAGATGACATGTCATGGTTGAAATGTGACAGGGCCCCTCACAGTTCACTCAAGCCCTAATCAAACACTTCAAGACACTGTCTGACCCATAAAACCCCTGCCTGAGGAACACTGCTTGTTCAAGCATGTTGTGTGTTCATGCTATTTCCAACAGAGGCTATTAGCCCATATTGCTCTGTACTGTTGAGACCATGCTTTTGATTACCGGTTACATTACATTGTTGTTGTTCCCTTTTCCTCTATTGTGTATATATACAGTATATACATATATATACTCTATTGTGTGTATATATATATATATATATGACAGCCTGATTAGCACCTGTTCTACTCTTTTTTCTTCATTACTCTAGACCAGCGACCTAATATCTCACGGTCTGCTTCTACTCTTTTCTTCATAAACTCTAGACCAGCGACGTTAATATCTCACGTCTGCTTCTACTCTTTTCTTCATCAACTCTAGACCAGCCGACGTTAATATCTCACGTCTTTCTACTCTTTTTCTTCATCAACTCTAGACCAGCGACGTTAATGTCTCACGTCTGTTCTACTCTTTTCTTCACTAACTCTAGACCAGCGACGTTAATATCTCACCTGTGTGTCTCTGTGTGTCTCCAGTGTGTGGCTGTGACCTGGCCCGTTCAGGCTTCTTCCAGAAGGGAGGAGAGTACATCTGTACAGAGGACTACCAGCGCCTCTATGGCACCAAGTGTGACAGCTGTGAAGACTTCATCACAGGGGAGGTGGTCTCTGCGCTGGGGCGTACCTACCACCCCAAGTGTTTCGTCTGCAGCATGTGCAGGTAGGTTCTGCGGGGCCACACACACACACACACACACTACACACGCACACACACACATATCCACTACATTGATCATCACTGGCCAGTTAATGCACATTGCTCAGTGTAAGTGCCATGATAAAAGCACACGACTGAGAGGACAACGTTGGGATGTATATCTACGTTCGATTGAATTATTGACTTGGCCATGGAGGAAACAAATAGTGAATGATTTGTTTTATTGGGATGCAGGCAGGTATTTAATCAGTGTTGAATTAAATTGATCAAGACGAGAATGCAGGTATATTCAGAGAACAAAGAAATGATCATCAGATCAAATGATCAGATGTTTCATCATATCTTCCAAGAGAAGGAACAGTTCAGTGAGGAGGGAAGTTGTCTTGAGAGAAGGGAAAAGGACATGCAGCTTCCTGTTTCTACTGGTCATGTTGGGAATCTACAGGTAACTGCCAAAACAATGGAAACACTTGAGGGATGAGGGATACTAAGTATATTGAAAGCAGGTGCTTCCACACAGGTGTGGTTCCTGAGGTAATTAAGCAATTAACATCCCATCATGCTCAGGGTCATGTATAAAAATGTTGCGCAGGCCATTATTTAGTCTACCATGGCTATTCCCCCATAGGATGGCTATTCCCCCATAGGATGGCTATTCCCCCATAGGATGGCTATTCCCCCATAGGATGGCTATTCCCCCATAGG
>NC_036874.1:15517997-15522338 GCF_002910315.2 Salvelinus sp. IW2-2015 | reverse complement strand
TCCCCCATAGGATGGCTATTCCCCCATTAGGATGCTATTGCCCCCCATGAGGAATGGCTATCCCCCATAGGATGGCTCACCCATAATGCTTCCCCATAGGATGGTTCCCTAGGTATCCCCGGATGTAGCAAGGATCGGCTATTCCCCCATAGAGGCTATCCCATAGGGCTATTCCCCTAGGATGCTATTCCCCACTAGATGGCTATTCCCCCAATAGGATGGCTATTCCCCAATAGGATGGCTATTCCCCCATAGGATGCTATTCCCCCATAGGATGGCTCCATGGTGCAGCCCCAAGGCATGGTAATCCCCCATAGGATGACTATTCCCCCATAGGAGGCTATTCCCCCATAGGATGGCTATCCCCCATAGGAGACTATTCCCCCATAGGATGACTAATTCCCCCATAGATGCTATTCCCCCATAGGATGGACTATTCCCCCATAGGATGGCTATTCCCCCATAGGATGACTATTCCCCCATAGGATGACTATTCCCCCATAGGATGGTTTCCCATGTGCTATTCCCCCATAGATGGACAGTTCCCCCATAGGATGGCATTCCATAGATGTATGCCCCATAGGATGCTATTCCCCCATAGGATGGGCTATCCTCCCCCATTAGGATGCTATTCCCCCATAGGATGGCTATGCCCCCATCCACAGGGCATGATGGTCACTGAATGAATGAATGAGCAACATAACCGATGTAAACCATATGCCAATGGCCGTCTCAGTCACCAGAGCTCAACCGATTAACATTACAGGAGATTCAGGAGCGGCGCCTGCAGACAGCGTTTTTTTCACCACCATCAACAAAAACACCAATGATGGAATTTCTCGTGGAAAAACGTGTTGCAGCCCTCCAATAGAGTTCCAGAACACTTTGAATCCAAAGTGCACTGAAGCTGTTCTGGTTGCGTGGTGGCACAATGCCCTATAAGACTCTTTATGTTGATGTTCCTTTATGTTTGCATTTACAGTAGGCCTCTGAGGAGACTGGGTTTAGAGTCTGACCCACAGTAACCTCTCCACCGAGGGCCGTGATAGGCTGATAGCGCCACTGCTTACATGACCGTGCTTATATCCCATTATGCACAGATGTGTATGTTAATTAATGTATTTTCCACTGTTTGCAATTTATAGTTCACTGTATTCTAATACATAATAATATGCTGACCTGACGGAGTATGGAGTTATGTCTCTTATGAGATGTAATTTGGGAAGATGCTTGACAGTGATCTGCAAAGTGATAGAGAATCTACCCCAATCAGTTATCTGGGGAAGCAATATATTATATTGACTGCTGGTACTGAGTCGTCCAGGTTTAAGGGCCATAAATCTTTACCGCAGATGGTCCTGCCATCGCTGCCTGTCCTGCTAGAYATGCTGACTCATAGCTTCTGATGGTGGGAGAGGAGCAGACATTCTGTTCCGGCAGTCACTAGTCAGCACACTTAAAACACTCCTCATCCACCACAGATCACCCCGACTTCTCCCAAACCTCAATATGCAGGGCTATGCTGTGTTGCTGACAGAAGAATGTTTAACACTACTATCTATTGTTCATAACACACTGCCTCCTCTTTAGCACAGGCTCCCGAGTGGCGCAGCGGTCTAAYGAACTGCATCTAAGTGCTAGAGGCGTCACTACAGACCCTGGTTTGATTCCCGGCTGTATCACAACCGGCCGTGATTGGGAGTCCTATAGGGTCGGCGCGCCATTGGGCCAGCGCCGTTAGCGCTTGGCCGGTGTAGGCCATCATTGTAAATAAGAATTTGTTCTTAACTGACATGCCTAGTTAAATAAAGGTTAAATATATATATATATTTTTTTTTTAAACAGCATCTGTGTCCATATCCCAAATGGGCCTAAGGGTCCTGGTCACAAGTAGTGCACTATGTAGGGAATAGGTTGCCATTTGTGKCACAGCCGATATGTTGGTTTCAATATTCAGCATGAAGATCACCCCTGCTGGCCCAGTTAAGCTGCTGTGGCCAAGCAGATATCCCCCTGCCTGCCTGTCTGCCTGCTCTGATTCTGCCTGCCTGTCTGCCTCCGTCTCTCGCTCTGCCTCGCTTGCCTAGTGTAGCTGGATACAGTATCTGTCCACAGGCCCTCATGTCTGTGATGCCTCCCTTCCTTGTCCACTGGATATTACCACTGAAACCCACAGTGCCCCACTGCTGTGGGCTGGTGTGTGATGCTGTGCTGTAGTGATGTGTTGTGTGTGTGTGTGTCGTGTGTGTGATGTGTTCCTCGGTGCGCCTGTGTGTGTTGTGCTGTGTGTGTGTTGTGTGAGTGTGGTGTGTGTCGTGTGTGTGTGTGTGGTGTGTTGTGTGTGTGTGGTGATGTCTGCTGATCAGCATGTTGTGTGTGTGTAATGCCAGAGCAGTGAGACTTGTGACCTGTTATGTATTTTTTGGTTCGTATTATCTGCATTGTCTGTGTAACCTCTATTTTTTTACTATTTTTGTACGATAAACGATGCCGTTTGACTACCGTCCGTCTCTATGTGACCGAAAAGCACTTCTAGACATCTCAGGACTGTGAGTTACTCAACCTACGGCGTACTGCCAGAATCCTTTTTCGTTCTTTCATGACTCTGACGACTGGCCCGATGACGAGCAGGTAGTATATACAGGCACCCTCTGGGAAAGCGCCCCACCCCCTGTGACTGTACGTTTGAACAGAAGAGGCGTGCAGCAGAGGCCGCGAGCAGTGGGCGTGCCTTCTAAGAAGTTGGAGGCTATCGAAATAGAACCCCAACTTCTCCTCAATTCTGCCTAGCCAAACATTGCATCTTTGGACAATAAACTGGGCACGAAACGTTACTGAGGAAGATCTCTAAACTACCAACGGGCGCATATTAAAAACAGTTAACATTTACTTATGCCTTCACGGCCAGTCGATGCGCACAATGATCAACGTACAGAGTGGCTGGTATATACGACATGTCGGCACCAGCGCAGGGAGCATGAACAGCGGGTACCTGTCTGTGAACGACAAGGGCCAGTGGATTATGTGATTTTTTGTACACCAACCAGCTACGCGTGCAAGATATCTAAAGGACATAGTCCATCGAGCTCATTGCTTCGCCTGAAGGGTAGAGTTTTCTCCATGAATAAGCTTGCTAGACCACTCACTACATCCTACCGCAGAGAGTATTTCATCTTGTATTATTATGTAAGCTGATTTACCATACCACCCACCAGTCAAGCAATTGGACATGAGCTGTACTATTCCGCCATAAGGCGAACACAAAAACGCGTCACCCACGGATGCAAGCGCTCCTCGTAGCCCGGGGACTTTAATGTAGGGAAACTTAAATCAGTTTTACCACTATTTCTTAATCAGCATGTTTAAATGTGCAACCAGAGGGATAAGAACTCTGATCCACCTATTTCTTCAACACACAGATCGCCCATACAAAGCTCTTGCCTCGCCCTCCATTTGCAAATCTGACCATAATTCGCATCCTCTTGAATTCCTGCTTAGCAAGTAATTAAAGCAGGAACGCTAGCGGTGCACGTTAGTATCTCGAATAAAGTTTTGTCTATGTATTACTATAAAGCCCTTCTTACATACAAACTGATGTCACAAGAGTGCTGCAGGAAGAAAGCCTAGCCTAAAACCCCATAAGCAGCAAGCAATGGCAGGATGTCAGGAAGCACAAGTGGCTAGAGCAAACTCCCTAGAAATGCCAGAACCTAGGACAGAACACCTAGAGAGCAACCAGGCTAATGGCGGTGAGGCCAGTCCTCTTCTGGCTGTGCCCGGGCTGACATGAGAGATCCGCCATATAACAGAATACATGGCCAAGATGTTCATCAATATCATAAATGCACCAAGCGAGGTTCAAATTAATAATAATCACGGTGGTTGGTCCGAGGGCACCAGTGCAACAGCGTTCAGCCCACCTCAGGAGTAAATGTTCCAGTTTGCTTTTTCACTAGCCAAATCATTTCAGGAGTTCTCCCTCTCACCACTCCCTGCTGTTCTCTAGCAGAGTTGAAAAAACAGCAGCGTCTCGGGACAACGGTAAGCAACATCCGATGCGTGAACCAGGTCCAGGCGTTCCATTGCCGCAGGTTCACAAACAGTCAAACATTCACAAGGCCGCATAGGGCCCAGACAGCATTACCCAGGACATTGTTACTGCGAGCATTTCACTGACCACTGAGGCCAAGTGTCTTCACAGACATTTTCAACCCTGTCTTCCCTCCCAACCACGTCGTGTAAGATATCCCAAACATGTTTTAAGACAGACCACCCATAGTGCTTGTGCCCCAAAGAAACACTTGAAGTGCTAACCTGCCCTAAATGACTCCTCTCTCTCCC
>NC_036874.1:15504286-15512529 GCF_002910315.2 Salvelinus sp. IW2-2015 | reverse complement strand
CATGTGTGTGTGCGATGCGTGCGTGCGGTGCGCGCGTAGCGTCGTGCGTGCGTGCGTGCGTGCGTGCGTGCGTCGTCTGCATGGAGAGTTGCACTCTAATCGGTATTAATGTGAGTAGAATAGAGGCCAGGCCTCTGATGTCATTTCACTCTCTCATGTGCTACTAAGGAGACTCACATTGCCCTCCTTGACCAAACGAAGTGCCCCCGGCTCAAAAGTTTTTTCAGAAACGTTGTCTAAACATAATAGAATCCCATTGCTTGTATAAATAACCATGTCAATCACAACAAATCATCTTTAGTCTCAGAATGGGGTAGTTAGCTAGCGATACGTTAGAGAACGTTTCCAGAATGGCTGTATAGAACAGTACTGCTYTAGTTCTCTCTTCTCTGACTCCATAGTTAGATTCCACTGTCACTGATTGACTTTGTGACATGTTTAAATATGGCGCCACATGTAAATTATATAAACCTACTGGAGGATTTCATTTTGGGCATTTTACCACGTTTATACTTTATSCAAAATTACAAAACACAAAATGTGCAGTTGTGTAAAATAACGTTAGCTACCATTACACACAGTATACATACAGTATTAATGTGTCTACTGTGAGGCTTCGGGTTGAGCAGAATACATGTCTGATGTCTTCSTTTGGCTTGTCTTGTTTTTCAGAAAGCCTTTCCCTATCGGAGACAGGGTGACCTTCTGTGGGAAGAAGTGTGTCTGTCAGCAGTGCTCCCATTCGCTGGTCAGCAACGCGCCGGTCAAGATCCACGGACCCAGCCGTAAGTCTCTAGATCAGAGGGTCACGTGCTCCTTCTCTGTTAACCATCAAACGTCACGTTTGCATTACTGGAACGTGTCGACATCTCGACATCAAAAAGCTCTGTAGCAGACAGTTAACGCTGATGTTGGGACCGTGACAAACTTAACAGTGAGTGATGACCATGAAAACATAGCAGACTGCTATAACTATGTTCTACAAGTATATTATTCTCCTGGCTTTACAAAGCTCTATTTCAGATATTTTACCTTGCCTCGCTGGCTTCGCTAGCTTCCTAGGTAACCAATCGTCTGATGACATCTGCGATGTTATAGATATAACCGTCTGATTATGTGTTTTGTTAATTTGCATGAGCTGCATTTGAAGTTGGATGTGATCATATCCACGGCTAGGTCAACAACAACAAAAAATCYAATTCCGTACTGGGCGCACAACATGACACGGCCGGGAAATGGATCTATACCACAGGACCTCAACTAAAGTCACATCACAATCCTCACACAGCACAGTGATGGTCCTGTAGGACAAGCCTGCAGCACTCCACAGTTCTCAGATTAGTGGGACTCTCCATCGCTCTCTCTGGAGGGGAGGGGTAGGACTCTCCATCACTCTCTCTAGGAGGGAGGGGAGGAGTGGGGGACAGGCCAGACGTCCAGAGCTTAAATGAGAACAAATGGGTGTCTGACCTTTTCCAGGGTGAGGCCCCGTCGCGGCATTGAATCATCCTCTGCTATAACTCCCTCTGCTCTGCTATAACTCCCTCTGCTCTGTTATAACTCCCTCTGCTCTGCTATAACTCCCTCTGCTCTGCTATAACTCCCTCTGCTCTGCTATAACTCCCTCTGCTCTGCTATAACTCCTCGCTCTGCTATATGCTCTCCTCTGCTTGCTATAACCCCTCTGCTCTCTAATAACTCCTCTGCCTCTGCTATAACTCTCCTCTCTTCTCTGCTTGCATAACTCCCTCTCTATAACTCTCGCTCTGCTATAACTCCCTCTTGCTCTGCTATAACCCCTCTGTATATCAATCCCTCTGCTCTGCTATAACTCCCTCTCTTCTGATATAACTCCCTCTGCTCTGTTATACTCCTCTGCCTCTGAATAACTCCCTCTGCTCTGCTATAATCGCTCCTCTCTGCTTCTGCTATATACCCTCTGCTCTGCTATAACCCTCGTGCTCTCTATAACTCCCTCTGCTCTGCCAATAACGTCCCTCTGCTCTGCGTATAACTCCTCTGCTCTGCTATAACTCCCTCTGCCTCTGCTATAACTCCTCTGCTCTGATAATCCCTCTGCTCTGATATAACTCCCTCTGCTCTGATATAACCTCCTAGCTCTGATATAACTCCTCTACCTGCTCTATGCTATAATCCCTCTGCTCTGCTATAACTCCCTCTGCTCTGTCTCGCTATAATCCCTATTTAAAAATACATATATTTCACTTTATTTTGAAAACCCGTTATGGATCCCTTCACGCGCCAATCCTTTAGCGGTATTGATTTGGACAAGCATCCATGAGAATGGCAGCACCCCAAATTTCAAACTACAGAAATATCAATATTTCACATTACGGACAATATATGTTGATACATCAAAATAAGCTTACACTTGTTGTTAATCCAGCCACTTTGTCAGATTTCAAAAAGGCTTTAGCCGAGAAAGCAGACCATGGCATTATCTTGAGGACAGCGCCCCGCCATAACAAACACATGAAAAAAAAATTCAACCAGGCAGGTGCGGACACAAAAGTCAGAAATAGCCATATAATAAATGCCTTACCTTTGAAGATCTTCTTCTTTTTGCAATCCCAAATTTCATGACACAATAAATGCGTCTTTTGTTTCGATAAATTCCTTCTTTATATCCAAAATGTCCATTTATTTGGCGCGTTTGATTCAGAAATACACCATTCCAACATGATTACAAAGTTCTAATAAGTTACCTGTAAACTTGGTCCAAACATCATTTCAAAAACATTCAACCTCAGGTATCCTAATGTAAATAATCAAACTAATTTAAGACGGAATAAACTGTTTCTAATACCGGATAAAATATGTGGAAGCGCGTTCCTGTTCACCACACCACAAAAATCAGGAAGGTAGCGAATCTTGACACGTTGTGCGGTTGACCATGGAATAAATAGCCCTACTCTTCATCTCTCAAAAGAAAAACATCGAACATATTTCTAAAGACTGTTGACATCTAGTGGGAAGCCATAGGAACTGCAACCAGGTTCCTCATAAAGGGCTTCCATTAGAAAACCGTTGGGATCCATGACCTAAAAAAAAAAATCCCTGGATGGTTGTCCTCGGTGTTTGCCTGCCAACTCAGTTCTGTTAACTCACATACACTTATTTTAACAGTTTAGAAACTTAGGATGTTTTTCTATGCCAAATCTACCAATTATATGCTATCCTAGCTTCTGGGTCGAGTACAGCAGTTTACTTTGGGCACGCTTTCATCTTGGATGCATAATACTGCCCTAGCCTTAGAAGTTTAACCCAGGTAGCCAGTTGAGAACAAGTTGTCATTTACAACTGCCAAGATAAACAAAGCAGTGCGACAAACACAACAACACAGAGTACACACGGATACAAACGTACAGTCAATAACACAATAGAAAAAATCTTGTACAGTGTGTGCAAATGAAGTAAGGAGGTAAGGCAATAAATAGGCCAAGAGGCAAAGTAATTACAATTTAGCTATTACCACTGGAGGTGATAACAGTGGGAAACAAGTAATTGATCACTGACAATTTTGCAGGTTTTCCTACTACAAAGCATGTAGAGGTGTCTGTATTATCATCAGTACACTTCAACTGTGAGAGAAGGAACTAAAACAAAAATCCAGAAAAATCACATTGTTGATTTTTAATTAATTAATTTGCATTTTATTGCATGACATAAGTATTTTGATCCATCAGAAAAGCAGAACTGAAATATTGGTTACAGATACCTTATTTGCAATTACAGAGATCATACCTTTCCTGTAGTTCTGACCAGTGTTGCACACACTGCAGCAGGGATTTTGGCCCATTCCTCCATACAGACCTTCTCTCCAGATCCTTCAGGTTTCGGGGCTGTCGCTGGCAATACGGACTTTCGGCTCCCTCCAAAGATTTTCTATTGGGTTCAGTCTGGAGACTGGCTAGGCCACTCCAGACCTTGAGATGCTCTACAAGCACTCCTTAGTTGCCCTCGGCTGTGTTTCGGGTCGTTGTCATGCTGGAAGACCCAGCCACGACCCATCTTCAATGCCTTACTGAGGGAAGCAGGTTGTTGTGCAAGACTCCTCTCGATACATGCCCCATCCATCCTCCCTTCAATACGGTGCAGTCGTCCTGTCCCCTTTGCAGAAAAGCATCCCCAAAGAATGAGTTTCCACCTCCATGCTTCACGGTTGGGATTGGTGTCTCCTGGTTGTACTCATCCTTCTATTCCTCCAAACACGGCGATGTGAGTTTAGAGCAAAAAAGCTCTATTTGTCTCATCAGACCACATGACCTTCTCCATTCCTCTCTGGACATCCAGATGTCATGTGGCAAACTTCAGACGGCCCTGGACATGCGCTGGCTTTGAGCAGGGGACCCTTGCGTGCGTCCTGCAGTTTTAATCCATGAGACGCGCTAGTGTGTTACTAATGGTTTTCTTTGAGACTGTGTCCAGCCTCTTCAGGTCATTGACCAGGTCTGCGTGTAGTTCTGGGCTGATCCTCACATTTCCTCTATACATTGATGCCCCACGAGGTGAGATCTTGCATGGACCCAGACCGAGGTGATTGACCGTCATCTGAACTTCTCTCATTTTCTAATGAATTTGTGCCAACATTGTTCCTCTTCTCACCAAGCGCTTGGCTATTGTCCTGTAGCCCATCCAGCCTTGTACAGGTCTACAATTTATCCCTGATGTCCTTACACCGCTCTCTGGTTTGGCCATTGTGGAGAGGTTGGAGTCTTGTTGATTGAGTGTGTGGACAGGTGTCTTTTATACAGGTAACGAGTTCAAACAGGTGCAGTTAATACAGGTAATGAGGTGAGAACAGGAGGGCTTCTTAAAAAAAACTAACAGGTCGTGAGAGCCGGAATTCTTACTGGTTGGTAGGTGATCAAATACTATGTCATGCAATAAAATGCAAATTTAATTATTAAAAATCATACAATGTGATTTGTCTGGATTTTTGTTTACGATCCGCCTCTCGACAGTGAAGTGTACCTATGATAAAAATGACAGACCTCTACATGCTTTGTAAGTAGGAAAACCTGCAAAATCGGCAGTGTATCAAATACTTGTTCTCCCCACTGTATATGTGCAGATGAGGATGTGCAGGTAGAAATGCTGGTGTGCAAAAGAGCAGAAAAACAAACAAATATGGGGATGAGGTAGGTAGTTGGTTGGATGGGCTATTTACAGATGGGCTGTGTACAACGGAAGCGATCGGTAAGCTGCTCTGACAGCTGACGCTTAAAGTTAGTGAGGGAGATACAAGTCTCCAACTTCAGTGATTTTTGCAATTCGTTCCTGTCATTGGCAGCAGAGAACTGAAAGGCGGCCAAAGGAGATGTTGGCTTTGGGGATGACCAGTGAAATATACCTGCTGGAACGCGTGCTACGGGTGGGTGTTGCTATGGTGACCAGTGAGCTGAGATAGGGCGGAGCTTTACCTCGCAAAGACTTATAGATGACCTGGAGCCAGTGGGTTTGGCGACAAATATGTAGCAAGGACCAGCCAACGAGAGCATACAGGTTGCAGTGGTGGGTAGTATATGGGGCTTTGGTGACGAAAKGGATGGCACTGTGATAGACTGCATCCAATTTGCTGAGTAAAGTGTTGGAGGCTATTTTGTAAATGACATCACCGAAGTCGAGGATCGGTAGGATAGTCAGTTTTACGAGGGTATGTTTGGCAGCATGAGTGAAGGAGGCTTTGTTGCGAAATAGGAAGCCGATTCTAGATTTAACTTTGGATTGGAGATGCTTAATGTGAGTCTGGAAGGAGTCTAGCCAGACACCTAGGTATTTATAGTTGTCCACATATTCAGAACCGTCCAGAGTAGTGATGCTAGTCGGGCGGGCGAGTGTGGGCAGCGATCGGTTGAAGAGCATGCATTTCGTTTTACTAGCATTTAAGAGCAGTTGGAGGCCACGGAAGGAGTGTAGTCATTAGAGAAACCAAGGCTGTTGAGTCTGCCGATAAGAATACGGTGATTGACAGAGTCGAAAGCCCTGGCCAGGTCGATGAAGACGGCTGCACCGTACTGTCTTTTATCGATGGTGGTTATGATATCGTTTAGGACCTTGAGCGTGGCTGAGGTGCACCCGTGGCCAGCTCGGATACCAGATTGCATAGCGGAGAAGGTGCAGTGGGATTCGAAATGGTCGGTGATCTGTTTGTTAACTTGGCTTTCAAAGACTTTAGAAAGGCAGGATGGATACAGGTCTGTAGCAGTTTGGGTCTAGAGTGTCTCCCCCTTTGAAGAGGGGGATGACCACGGCAGCTTTCCAATCTTTAGGAATCTCAGACGATACGAAAGAGAGGTTGAACAGACTAGTAATAGGGGTTGCAACAATGGCGGTGGATACTTTTAGGAAGAGAGGTATGCTCTGCTGTAAGTCCCTCTGCCCTGCTCTACTATAACTCAATCTGCTCTGCTATAACTCCCGCTGCTCTGCTATAACTCCCTCTGCTCTGCTATAACTCCCTCTGCTCTGCTATAACTCCCTCTGCTCTGCCAAACCCTCCGCTAACCCGGACGACCACTGCGCCACTCGGGAGGCCCACTTGAGAGATGTTTGGTTCAATATTGTTTTTGCCCCCTCTTGTCCTCTTCTATTTTCATTCTTTGTTCTCTCTGTTCTCTCTCTCTGTTCTCTCTCTCTTTCTCTCTCTGTCTCTTTCTTGCTCTACCTCCTTCCCAGACTGTGCAGGCTGTAAGGAGGAGATCAAACATGGCCAGTCTCTCCTGGCCCTGGAGAAGCAGTGGCATGTCAGCTGCTTCAAGTGTCAGACCTGTGGCACTGTGCTGACAGGGGAGTACATCAGCAAGTAGGTGCACTCTGTGGTGACATCACAATACCAGTATAGTAGTAGTATTGTCGTATTGTAGTAGTAGTAGTAATAGTAGTAGCATAGTACTAGTAGTAGTGGTAGTAGTATAGTAGTGGTAGTAGTATAGTAGTGGTAGTAGTATAGTAATGGTAGTAGTATAGTAGTAGTGGTAGTGTAGTAGTAGTAGCATAGTACTAGTAGTATAGTAGTAGTGGTGTAGTAGTGGTAGTAGTATAGTAGTAGTGGTCGTAGTATAGTAGTAGTGGTGTAGTAGTGGTAGTAGTATAGTAGTGGTAGTAGTATAGTAGTAGTGGTAGTGTAGTAGTAGTAGTAGCATAGTACTAGTAGTAGTATAGTAGTGGTAGTAGTATAGTAGTAGTGGTGTGGTAGTAGTATAGTAGTGTAGTAGTAGTGGTATAGTAGTGTAGTAGTAATAGTATGATGATCAGTATGTTCCTCACTGTGAGCCAAGCAGGAGAAGCCTCCTACATATACAGCACTGTATGCATATTTACCCCACAGACATGCTGTCTATGTATCCATGCTACTCCACAGACATGCTGTCTATGTATCCATGCTACATATTCCACGAGGATGCTGGTCCATGTTGACTACAATGCTTCCCATAGTTGTATCACGTTAGCTGGATGTCCTTTGGCAGGCCGGAGGAAGACAGACAGAGACAGACAGGCAGACAGAAACAGACAAGACAGACAGACAAACAGACAGACAGGCAGACCGAAAACAGACAAGACAGACAAACAGAAAGAGAGAGAAGAGAGAGACAGACAGACAAACAGACAGAGAGAGACAGACAGACAGACAAACAGACAGAGAGAAAGAGAGAGACAGACAGACAGACAAACAGACAGAGAGAAAGAGAGAGACAGACAGACAGACAAACAGACAGAGAGAAAGAGAAGACAGACAGACAGACAAACAGACAGAGAGAAGAGACAGACAGACAGACAGACAGACAGACAGACAGACTCACCTCCAGCACTCTGCCACTGATGTATCTGTTACACGTCACACACTGGATTCCAAACTGGGTGTGGTAGTCAGTCTCACAGTACGGAATACCATCCCTGAGAACACACACACCACACACACACACACACACACACACACAACACAACACACACACACACACACACACACACACACACACACACACACACACACACAAACAGTCTTGTAGCTAGTTTCTTGTCAATCAGAGTCAAAAGACAAATAATAAACAGAACTAGAAATGGATACAGAATGGCATGTCTGTGAGTAGCATGGAAACATGGACGGCATGTCTGTGGAGTAGCATGGATATATGAATGGCATGTCTGTGGAGTAGCATGGAAACATGGACGGCATGTCTGTGGAGTAGCATGCGATACATAGACAGCATGTCTGTGGGCAG
>NC_036874.1:15495590-15496150 GCF_002910315.2 Salvelinus sp. IW2-2015 | reverse complement strand
AACATGCTACTCCACATCATCAACATGCTACTCCACATCATCAACATGCTACTCCACATCATCAACATGCTACTCCACATCATCAACATGCTACTCCACATCATTAACATGCTACTCCACATCATTAACATGCTACTCCACATCATCCACAGGGGGGCAACTCAATATTAGGAAGGTGTTCTTAATGTTTGCTATACTCAGTGTACATATTGGATATAATGTGTCGTATTATACAGGAAGCATTTGAAAAAGAGATCTAGGTCTCAATATGTGTTCCCTGTTAAAATTAAGATGAAATAAATGCTACTCTCAATCAAGACGGGACCACTAACACTCAACATTAGCAGCATGTTATAGCATAGGAGCACACAGCCCCCAATTTTAATTTAATGAGAGGGACCTCAAGGAGGGCTGAGTGATCGGGGCTCGGGGAGCCACTCAATTACCAGCCACGTAACAAAYGCCAGTGAATCAATCCCACACGCTGCATGGCTGGAATGAGAAGTGACATGTTGTTAAAGGTAGAGATCCTACAGAGCTATTGTTCTGATTTATTTCTG
>NC_036874.1:15493416-15495192 GCF_002910315.2 Salvelinus sp. IW2-2015 | reverse complement strand
CAGATCACACCTCGGCACGCCCCCGCACATGTCTGCAAGAGCTCGACGCTCTAATCACAACCCACTAGCCTGCCACCGCGACGGTCGCACCGACACCGAGCCTCCAGAGCCACCGATAGCGTAAGCCTCCATACAATCCAAACATCACAGCACCTCCGCGCCCTCCGTAACGTAACCACGCGAGCACATCACACCATCTAAGTCCACCCTGCTGACACGAGTAGCTGACCAAGCTATACGCCCAGCCGCGATCCTACATCCACCTCAGATAGATCGCCTCAGCACCTAGCCTCACCTCCGCCACCCTCCAACGCAATCCATCCCGCAGCCCTTCCAGCGCGGGGCTCCAAACCCGGGTAAACTAACAACCTCAGCGCCACACGGCCCTCCGGTACGTTGAGCCCATCCGTCGACCCAATGGACTCACACACTCTCTGAATGCACGCGACTCGATACGACATACAGAAACGCCCCGGAAACCAGGCCATCCCTACTGGTACCCACGCACATACCCTAAGACATCGCGACAAAATCCAGCCATCTAAAGCCCATCTTCATTATACGTCTTCGCGTGCAATAACGCCGGCGAGTCGCTAACCGACACCAACATGCATCTGCCCACTGCGACGCTACCGAATCCCCAGACACGCATTACGTCTTGAGTTAGGTTAAGGCGAATCCGCCACACGACCTGCATTCGTCGTTATAGACGGCTCAGCACGTACTCCAATAACATAACATAACCTATGCATCACTCAATCCGCCATCACCACGACAATGACGGAAAGTGGTCCACAGTTGGAACTACCGCTCGACCTCTGCATCTGCTCATCAGTGACACCCTCATACCTCCCTCTCTCCCCCACCCTCTTACCTCTCTCTCTCTCTCTCTCTTCTCTCCTCTCTGACTCTCAGGCAGGGGGAAAGCACTACCACCCCACCTGTGCCCGTTGTGCCCGCTGTCAGATGATGTTTACAGAAGGAGAGGAGATGTACCTGACAGGTGAGTAAGGCTCTCTTCCTGTTGATGATAACACCATCATTATATAATTATTCATATAATAACTATATAAGTATTTTAATAATTATATTTTCGATGTATTGTATCATTTACTTTGACCTACAATGCACTTCGATGGTGAGTCCCAGTCACTTATGCAGTCATACGGTGGTAATTTGCTCTTGGTGACATTGGTCCAATGCGATTGATCGCGAATGAATTAGCAGTGGGGATGCCCAACCACCATGTACTTCCAGAAGTCAGTATTGGATGACCAGGACAGACTCCTCAGAGGGAGGTTCAGACTACTGCTCAGCAGGGCCTTGGCCTGTCATTACTTTGAATTATGGCAGTTCTATAAACAGTCTCCCACCATTATCGATCACAGCTAAACTGTACATTATTGACTGTCTATTCTACAGTGCCTCTGATGGCCACTCAATATAGCTCACTGTGAAGAAGTGGTCTGCTGGCTTCTCATCACCGATCAGCTCCATCAAATGGCACCCTAATCCCTATATAGTGCACTACTTTGACCAGAGCTCTATGGCACCCTAATCCCTATATAGTGCACTACTTTGACCAGAGCTCTATGGTCAAAAGTAGTGCACTATGTAGGGCATAGGAACACAGCGGCAGGGACACTTCCAGGGGTCAGACAATGCTAAACCATTCTACTCTACATCATCAACATGCTACTCCACATCATCAACATGCTACTCCACATCATTAACATGCTACTCCACATCATCAACATGCTACTCCACATCATCAAC
>NC_036874.1:15474193-15489964 GCF_002910315.2 Salvelinus sp. IW2-2015 | reverse complement strand
GGTCTCTATTTCCATCCGTACCCGGTTTTTTCCTTGTGTATTATTTTTGTGATATCATCTCGTTGTCCTCTCGTTCAACCCAGAATTTTCTTATCTAGTCAGGTTTGCCACAGTCCTTATATCAGTGGCATACACTAAAATCACGATACCTACAATCCGTTGAACCTGCACCCGGTGCCTCTTACTTCTCCCTCGCGTCTCTCTCCCTCCCCGGTTTCGTCCGTCATACGGACCACGGGTTAACTATATCCACTTCACCGATCTTCCCCTTTCTAATCATGCGTCTCTGTCCCCCTCGTTCCTCCGGTCTGTTCTCTCGTTCCCCCCGGCTTCTATTCTCGGCTCCTGCCCGCTTCTCTTCTTTCAACAGTCCAGCCCCTCAGCGTTGCATAATCTCCCTATCTTTCCTGTACCTTCACTTCTGAGTGGGTTACTGAGGCTTGTGGAAGCGAGCGACCCTACGGTGGGGAACACGAGTTGCTCCTCAGCCACATGTTGATGCAGGACTCTTGGAAGGGCTCCATGGACTAGTATTGAATGAGGAACTAGGTGTGTAAGCATTATGTGCATGGTGGGGGTGGAACTGTTTCCCAGTTTCTTGCTGTAGGTTCTAATCTAATGGGTGCACTAGCGCTTAACGAGGATGATTTAACCTGTACTGTAGATTATAGTTTACGTACTGTAATTATGCTGGAATTTTCAATAACTGTGAACTGTAATTATAGGACTGATTTTAACTGTACGTAGATCGCTACAGGACTGATCAAACTTGTACTGTAGATTATAGGACTGATTTTGATTTAAACTGTACTGCGTAGAATTAATAGGATGATTTTTACTGTACTGTAGATTACAGGACTGATTTTTAACTGTACTTGTGATTAGTAGGACTGATTTTAACTGTACTTAGATTACAGACGATTTTACTGTACTGTAGATTATAGCTGATTTTACTGTACTGTAAGATATAGGACTGATTTTTAACTGTACTGTAGATTACAGGACTGATTTTTAACTGTACTGTAGATTACAGGACTGATTTTAAACTGTACTGTAGATTACAGGACTGATTTTAAACCTGTAAACTGTGAGATTATAGGACTGATTTTTAACTGTACTGTAGTTTACAGGACTGATTTTTAACTGTACTGTAGATTATAGCTATTTTTTACTGGTACTGTAGATTATAGGACTGCTTTTATAAACTGTACTGTTATTATAGGAACTGATTTTAACCTGTATGTAGTTATAGGCTGATTTAACTGTACTGTAGATTGAGGACTGATTTTAACTGTACTGTAATTAGAGGAAATGATTTTAACTGTACTGTAATTAGGACTGATTTTTAACTGTACTGTAGATTATGTGGACTTGAATTTTAAACTGTACTGGTAGATTATAGGAAACTGATTTTAAAAACTCTGTAACTGTAGATTAAGGGGAACTGATTTTAAACTGTACTGTAGATTAGGACTGATTTTAACTGTACTGTAGATTACAGGACTGATTTTAACCTGTACTGTAGATTATAGGACTGATTTTAACTGTTTTACTGTAGATTGAAGGACTTTGAGTTATACTGTACTGTAGATGATTAGAGGAATGATATTTGTGTGCTAAAAAGTTTCTGAAGTTACTGAACCGCAGTAGAGACACTGAGAGATGTGGCCTTCCTCTCCTTTTGCCGATAGTAAAGACCACCCCAGTGGTGTTACAGTATTGTAACTGCAGTAGCCATCGTGGTAGAGAGGAATGAATGTCAAGTTCTTTTTTGAAAAACAATATGTTTGACTGCGTGTGTGTCTTTGCAACAGGTTGCGAGGTGTGGCATCCCMTGTGTAAACAAGCAGCTCGATTGGAGAAGAAACTCAGAGTGAGTATTTTTTTWWTTTTTATAAATAAATTATTGAACCTTTATTTAACTAGGTAAGTCAGTTAAGAACAAATTTGTAATTACAATGACGGCCTACACCGGATGACGCTGGGCCAATTGTGCACGGCCCTATGGGACTCCCAATCACGGCCGGTTGTGATACAGCCTGGATTCGAACCYGGGTGTCTGTAGTGACGCCTCWAGCACTGAGATGCAGTGCTGCTGCATTTCACCGACTGTTACAACACCTTGACCTGGTCAACCCTAGAGCACCACCGGTACTACACTACGATGTCCTCCTAGAAACTCCTCCAGTCTCTACTCAATCCCTCTTCTTCCTGTTGTTGTGTGTTGAAGTATTGGAGTATGATAGAGCAGAGTTGCTGTAGGGAGAGGATCTGAGGTAACGCTGGGGTGCCAAGTTATCCTCTGTCAGTGTTTTGTCTCCCTTAGCCGAAATCTGACCTCTGCAGGCTCACTCTGACACGTGTGTGTGTGTGTGTGTGCGTGTGCGTGTGCGTGCGCGTGCGCGTGCGCGTGTGTGTGTGCGTGTTCCCACAGTTCAGACGTACCTCGGAGGCCTCCGTATCGCCCCCAGGATCCAGCATCGGCTCCCCGAGCCGCATCATCTGTGTGAGTAGTCTGTCGCCAAGGCATCGCCATGGTAATTTGATTACACGTACGCCTTCTGTTGGCTGCCAACCTGTCTTGGAGGCGGAGCCCTCTTCACAGGATCTGAGCCAGCTGTCATTCACATGGGTCGACAGTCCACCATGTGCAGTTGTTTGTGGCTTCAGGTGATTCTATGTGTTTTTGGGGGAAAACACTGTTTGTTATATCCCGTGTGGTATTGTTAAAGGAGGTCACATCATTTCTCCATTGTTGACTGTTGCTCTGTGAAGTTGACATTCCACAAGGTATACTTATGCCAGCAGAGTATGTAACATTCCACAAGGTATACTTATGCCAGCAGAGTATGTAACATTCCNCTATTATAGGCTACCTCCCAGGTTCTATTATAGGCTACCTCCCAGGTTCTATTATAGGCTACCTCCCAGGTTCTAGTATAGGCTACCTCCCAGGTCCTATTATAGGCTACCTCCCAGGTTCTAGTATAGGCTACCTCCCAGGTCCTATTATAGGCTACCTCCCAGGTTCTAGTATAGGCTACTTCCCAGGTCCTATTATAGGCTACCTCCCAGGTCCTATTATAGGCTACCTCCCAGGTTCTATTATAGGCTACCTGCCAGATTCTATTATTTCAGTAGATGCATATTATATTTCCTGTAACCCTTCATTCTGAGGTAGGGTTACTGAGGTTGTGGAAGGAGACCTAGGGAAAAGAGTTGCTCTCACCATGTTGATGCAGGACATCTGGAAGGGCTCCATGACTAAGTATTGATTGAGGGACATAGGTGGTGTTAAGCATTATGTGCATGGTGGAGGGTGGACTGTTTCCACAGTTCTTGCTGTAGGTCTATCTATGGGTGCACTAGATTACAGGACTGATTTTAACTGTACTGTAGATTATAGGACTGATTTTAACTGTACTGTAAGATATTATGGACTACGATTTTGTTACCCTATCTACTAGTATGATACAGAGCGACCCCTGTATTTATTAGAACTGTACTGTAATTATAATATTTAGACTGTTTTAAGGACTGATTTTAACTGTAACTGTAGATTTATAGGACTGATTTTTAACCTGTACGAGTAGATTTACCAGGACTGATTTTATGTTACTGATAGATTATAGGACTGAATTCTTAAACTGGAACGTCCGAGTAATTACGGACTTGATTTTAACCGTAACGTGTAGATTATAGGAACTGATTTTTAAACCCCTGTACTTAATTATAGACCGTGAGACTATGTAACTTACTGTAGAGTACAGACTGATTAACGTACTGTAGATTACCAGGACTGATTTTAACCCTGTACTGTAGATACCCATGATGCGACTGATCTTTAACAGTTGCCTTCAGCAGGACTGATTTTTAACTGTACTGTAAGATTACCAGAAACCCGTTGGACTTTAGTATCAAACAATCGGTACCTGTAGTATTAAACCATACAATAGCAAAACAAGGACTGATTTTTAACCTGATACCGGTCACCAAGTATTATAGGACCTGATTTTTAAACGCCGTAAGCTATACACGAGCCAGTCACGGACTAAATTTATAGACCTGATCAAAGACCCTGTACTGTAGGATATTAATAGGCACCTATCTATTTACTTACCGAAACTGCCCGAGTGACACCAGGAGACGCACAATCCCTCCATCAGTGCTCAGACTGTCCGCAATAGGCTGGAGAGAGTTGACTGAGCTCGTAGGCCTGTTAAGGCAGGGGCGCGGTCGCTCACCAAACACACCATCGCCTACGGGCAAAAACCCACCGTCAGCTGGACCAGGACAGACTGCAAAAGTGCTCTCACTGATGATTCGCTATTTTTCTCACAAGGGGGCATGTCGGATTCGCGTGTATCATCGAAAGATGAGCTTACACCGATAGAGTGTCCGAGGTGACAACCTTTCTTTTTAACGAGCGTGTATCCCTAGTAATTATAGTGAATGGATTTAACCTGTACTATAGATTAAGGGATCTGGATATGAAGCCTGTACCTGGTTACATATGTCTGGGGCGGAGTAGCACGTGATTGTCACTAACTGTCACTGATATATCTATAGTGCGAGGCTATAGATCTTTTACACGTGCTATCTGGTCTATCTCTATGAGGACGTATCTTTAACCTGTAGCTCAATATATTATATCAAGCGAGCTGCTTTAAGACCCTGTACTGCTAGGTACAAGTTACCGAAAGACCTAGTATTCTCTTTAACCCCTCTTAACCCTGTGTGGATTTCCCTTATCTCTCATGTGGACCTATCTTTATCTGGACAACTGGATCTCACTATCGACTGATTATGTGAGAACTTAACCCTGACAGATATAGAGGACATCATGATACTCTCTGCCTTATGACCTCTAAAAGAATTTCTTCCTGAAGTTTATTACCTGTAGAGCGCGTCGCGTATTTTCAGTAGAGACCACTGTAGATAATGTTAGCTCCCCCTCTTCGCCCCCCTTGTCAGACAGTAAAAACCACCACCTAGATATTGCGTCTTACCTAGTTATTGTGATCATTCAGATACGCCCATCGCTGATGGAGAGACAGGATGGTAGTTAAGAAGTCAAGTGTCTTTTTTGCAAAAGACATATGACTTGAGTTTTCTTGACTTGCGTGATGTTGTGTCTGCGATGACAAACACGGTATGCGAAAGGATCTACCACATGTTGTAGGACAACGCGCTCTTGTGGTACCTAAGCAAGCCAGCTCGATCTGAGAAGAAACTCCTAGAAAAGAGTATTTATTTTTGTACATTTGTATAAAGTAGAGATATAGTATGAAGCGACACTTGTTACTTTAACTAAGTCTATTACTAGAATACAAAAATATTTGAGCAAAATTCCCCCCAAATGGTGAGTCTTCATGGTTCAATTCACAAACCGGAAATGCACGCAGCGTACGACAATTGTTGACACGGCCCCGTCATGGGAAGTTACTTCGCTCCATATCACCGGATGCTCAAACACGCTGTGGTTACCGAGTTAATTATTACCAGAACAAGCCACGATAATCGGACTCAACAGAGATCGGTGTATGCCAAGGAGGAACGCCTCTTACCTACTTAGAATGCTTCTCTGACTGCATAGATACGACCTACGAGCACATATAACCACATCACTTTGATCCCTCCCATGCGTTCGCACTCCCCTCGCAGCATTCTTCCTACCTACCCCTGAGATAGTTTAGCCACTTACGAATTCCTCTAGAAACTCCTCCAGTCCGTGTCAAATCCCAATTCCTATGCCTTCTTGCCCCTGTTAGTTGCACCGAGCAGTCGGCAACCTTTTCATCTGCGTGTGCTTAATAATCTGGTGCTCATGAAATATACAGTTATCTTACACATGCATGAGTTCGCATCGCAAATCGATGGAGCGGTGATCTAGGTACACCCAATGGTGCCAGTTAATGTAGATTCCTCTGTCTATGTGTCTATATGCACTACTCCTTTTATTCACCGAGTAAATTACCCTAAGGTGCCCAGGCTACACAACTCTGACACCGTGTCCTGTGTCTTTGCGGTGCGTTGCTTGGTCGTTGCCGAGCGAGCGTGTGCCCAAAATTAACAATTGTTGACGCGAGAATGATTGTGTCGTGCGTTAGTTGACCCACAGGCAAGATACGAATATTCACTCCTGAGCCTCCGCTATCGCCCCAGGGATCCAGCATCGCTCCCCGACAGCCGCATCCATCTGTGTGAGCGAGTGAGACTCGGTCGCCCAATGCTATTCGTGCCCCATATGGGAAGTGCTAATACACATAACGACCTCTTCAGCTTGTCCCAACCCTGTCTTTGAGCGGATCTCTCTTTGCTTACACACGATCTGCAACGCGCCTCACATGTTCGGACCAGATCCTGTGCCCCACATGTCGTCGCAAGTTCGTCTTTATGGCCTTCAGTGATGTCTATGTGCTGAGGTGTTAATATCGGAGGAGAATAACCACCCACTGTTGTCCATCACCATCCCCGTTGTCTATTGTTATTGTTAAAGAGTCACATACCCACTCATTTCTGCCAGTTGTGGTAGACTGCTGGTAAATGCATCTGTGCAAAAATTGACATCGTTCGCACCTTTACTTATGCCAGCAGAGTATGTAACATTCAAGGGTATACTTATGCCAGCAGAGTATGTAACATTCCACAAGTATACTTATGCCAGCAGAGTATGAAACATTCCACAAGGATATACTTTATGCCACAGAGTAGTAAACATTCCACAAGGTATAACTTATCCAGCAGGTAGTTGTAACATTCCACGAAGGTATATAACTTATTCCCCCGGCAACAGGCAACTAATGTTAATATCAATTGCCCAACCAAAAGGTGCCATAATTCAGCACCCATATATATGCCCAAGCAGCGAGATAAAGTATAAAAGATCCACAAAAGACTAAGGAAGGAGAGAGTATGACTAGAAACAATTCGGTTACCTTTAATGTGTTGAGATACGTTATGACCCAATGTCTGACGTGAAGAGTGGGAACCAAATCTCAAACAAAAGAGAACCTGTGCATTTCATATACCTTAAAATAAACTCAATTTTATATCTCCGCACCAGCCCAGCGACAAAAAATTAGCCTAGCAACAGATAACAGAGACATCCAGCAAACGCGAAATAGGACAAAAATTAAGCTAAGCAAGTGCATACATACTAGCTATAGCTTGCACGAGCAAAGAGTATAACATTCCCACACCGGCATACTTAGCAGACAGATCAAATGTAACACTCTTCTACAAAGGCTATTCTTACTTATGCCAGCAGAGTATGTAACATTCCAGAAGGTATACTTATGCCAACAGAGTATGTAACATTCCACAAGGTATTCTTATGCCAGCAGAGTATGTGAGCGGAGTTGAGCTGTAGGAGTTGAGCTGTAGGAGTTGAGCTGTAGGAGTTGAGCTGTAGGAGTTGAGCTGTTGGAGTTGAGCTGTTGGAGTTGAGCTGTTTCAAATTCCTGTCACGATCGTTGTTAGAAATGGACCAAGGCGCAGCGTGCGTAGAGTTCCACATGTTTATTAGATGAAACTCACAAAAAACAATAAAGAGTAACGAAACGTGACGCAAATGCAGTGCTCACAGGCACTACACAAAAACAAGATCCCACAAAAACCCAGTTGGAAAAGGCTAAATATGATCCCCAATCAGAGACAATGATAGACAGCTGCCTAGTATATAGGTCCTGGATGGCTGGTAGCTTGGCCCGAGTGATGTACTGGGCCGTACGCACTACCCTATGTAGCGCCTTAAGGTCGGATGCTGAGCAGTTGCCATACCAGGCGATGAAGCAACTGGTCAGGATGCTCTCGATGGTGCAGCTGTAGAACTTTTTGAGGATCTAGGGAAATATGCCAAATCTTTTCAGTCTCCTGAGGGGGAAAAGGTGTTGTCATGCCCTCTTCACGACTATCTTGGTGTGTTTGGACCTTGATAGTTTGTTGGTGATGTAAACACCAAGAAACTTGAAACTCTCGAGACGCTCCACAACAGCCCTGTCGATGTTAATGGGGACCTGTTTGAAACTCCTTTTCCTGTAGTCCACAATCAGCTCCTTTGTCTTGCTCACATTGAGGGAGAGGTTTTTGTCCTGGCACCACACTGCCAGGTCTCTGACCTCCTCCCTGTAGGCTGTCTCATTGTTGTCGGTGATCAGGCCTACCACTGTTGTGTCGTCAGCAAACTTTAATGATGGTGTTGGAGTCGTGCTTGGCCACGCAGTTGTGGGTGAACAGGGAGTACAGGAGGTGGACTGAGAACGCACCCCTGAGGGCCCCCTGTGTTGAGGATCAGCGTGGCATATGTGTTGTTGCCTACGCTTACCACCTGGGGGCGGCCCATCAGGAAGTCCAGGATCCAGTTGCAGAGGGAGATGTTTAGTCCCAGGGTCCTTAGCTTATTGATGAGCTTTGAGGGAACTATGGTGTTGAATGCTGAGCTGTAGTCAATGAACGACTTCATCACATAGGTGTTCCTTTTGTCCAGGTGGGAAAGGGCAGTGTGGAGTGCGATTGAGATTGCATCATCTGTGGATCTGTATTCAAATTGGAATGGGTCTAGTGTTTCTGGGATGATGGTGTTGATGTGAGCCATGACCAGCCGTGGTACTCCATGGCTACCGAAGTGAGTGCTACGGGGCGGTAGTCATTTAGGCAGGTTACCTTCGCTTTCTTGGGCACAGGGACTATGGTGGTCTGCTTGAAATGTGTAGGTATTACAGACCTGGTCAGGGAGAGGTTGAAAATGTCAGTGAAGACACTTGCCAGTTGGTCCACTCATGCTCTGAGAAAACGTCCTGTTGCTTGCCTCAAAGCGAGCATAAAAGGCATTTAGCTCGTCTGGTAGGCTCACTTCACTGGGCAGCTCACGGCTGGGTTTACCTTTCTTGTCCATAATAGTTTCCTTAATTATAAGCATCCGGATTAGTGTCCCGCTTCTGGAAAGCGGCACCTCTAACCTTTAGCTCGGTGTGGATGTTGCCTGTAACTTCTGGTTGGGATATGTACGTACGGTCACTGTGGGGACGACGTCGTCGATGCACTTATTGATGAAGCTGATGACTGAGGTAGTATACTCCTCAATGCCATTTGGTGAATCCCGGAACATATTCCAGTCTGTGCTAGTAAAACAGTCCTATAGCGTAGCATCCGAGTCATCTGACCACTTCCGTATTGAGCGAGTCACTGGTACTTCCTGCTTTAGCTTTTGCTTGTAAGCAGGAATCAGGAGGATAGAATTATGGTCAGATTTTCCAAATGGAGGGCGAGGGAGAGCTTTGAATGCGTCTCTGTGTGTGAAGTAAAGGTGGTAGAAATGAGGTAAAATGGATTTAAGTCCCCAGCTGTTATAGACAAATAGACACACACCCCTACCCCGCATCTTACCAGACGAAGTAGCTGTTCTGTCTTACCGATGCAATGAAAACCCAGCCAGCTCTATATTATCCGTGTCGTCGTTCAGCCACGACTCTGTGAAACATAAGATATTACAGTTTTTWATGTCCCGTTTGTAGSATAGTTTTGAACGGAGCTCATCCAGTTTATTCTCCAGMGATTGCACATTGGCCAATAGAACAGATGGTGGAGGRGGTTTACCCACTCGCCGACGAATTCTCACAAGGCACCCGACCTCCGCCCCCTGTATTTCCGTCTTTTCTTTACGCGAATGACAGGGATTTGGGCCTGGTCTCGNAGGCACCCGACCTCCGCCCCCTGTATTTCCGTCTTTTCTTTACGCGAATGACAGGGATTTGGGCCTGGTCTCGAGGAAGCAGTATATCCTTCGCGTCAGACTCATTAAAGAAAGAATCTTCATCCAGTTCGAGGTGAGTAATCTCTGTTCTGATGTCCAGAAGATCTTTTCGGTCATAAGAGACGGTAGCATCAACATTATGTACAAAATAAGTAACAAACYTACAACATTTTGTTGTATTAAATCATTATAGTCTATAAATTATGCATAGAGGCTATTACTTACTTAGAATGAAATATAAATTAAACTACAAATGCCTTATTAGAGCCTTTGAATGAATTGTTAGAATAGATTTTTAGAAACAGGAGTTTGGTCCGTCTGTGGCTTCAGGCTCATGCGATGGTGTAACGGCTTTCTTCCTGGGATGAAGGAGAGGACCAAAATGCAGCGCAGTTAGTGTCCAACATGTTTAATTTAATGAACTGTGAACACTTACAACAATACAAAACAACAAACGTGAAAACCGAGACAGTCCTATCTGGTGCAGAACACAAACACAGAGACAGGAAACAACCACCCACAATCCCCAACACAAAACAAGCCACCTATATATGATTCTCAATCAGGGACAACGATTGACAGCTGCCTCTGATTGAGAACCATATTAGGCTGAACACAGAAACAGACAAACGAGACACACAACATAGAATGCCCACCCCAACTCACGCCCTGACCAAACTAAACAAATACAAAAACAAGGGAAAACAGGTCAGGAACGTGACAGATGGTGCCTGGAGAGCAGGACAGGCGGTGCTTGCAGAGCCACTAGTAGATGCTAAACACCCTTTTGGCCACTCTTGCCAGGCTGGGCAGAGATGCAGAGTATTTTTTATTTCTATAGGTAGACCTAAAGGTTTTTAATAACCCAATCAAAAGGGAAAGCTCCTTGAAAATTGGAATATGCCAGGGCTATTGGGCCAAAATTAATTATGGCCTATTGTATATAGATAATAGAACAAAAATTAAGGAAACTTTTAAGAGATCTGTTTTTTAAAATTTATAAATACTTTGCTACAATGACACACTTAGTTATCTACCAAGCACGTTCCTTTCTGTTAGCAAGTTCACGTAGTAAGTACACCATCATGNAAATTTATAAATACTTTGCTACAATGACACACTTAGTTATCTACCAAGCACGTTCCTTTCTGTTAGCAAGTTCACGTAGTAAGTACACCATCATGCTTTGGGGWTACCTGTCTTTTCAGATTCCACAATGATTCTTTAGTTGTGGACACTACATCACTTCACTCCCTCTCTTGATCTTGGTCCTCATCTTAGTAAGTCACCTTGATTTAGTACCTGTGTGTTTTATCAGTTTCTTTATGAAAATATTTAGTGAACTCCATGACAGTATCTAATGCAAGGGGTTATAGCAGTACGCAAGTAGACTACAAATGCATGCTGGGCCGGGCACGCCCTGTGCTTGTGAAATGAGCACTACTGGAGCAAAATTGGAATCTATGAGAAGGTCGACGCTTCAGCCTTTGGGAATCTCGCTTCGGGCTTCAGTCAAATTGGGAATGCTCTGATCCAGCTCCGCCCCTCGCTCCCCTTCAGCTCCGCCCCTCGCTCCGCTCTGCTCAAATACTCTGTATGTCACTAAAGAGGAAAACTGCCATGGTAAACAACTTGTTTAGACATTATGCTGTTGTTGAGTGTGGTTTGGACCAAAGTCCTGGGAGAGCTGTGGCCACTCTCCAGCGATCTCTCTAGGGTTTGGCTTTGTTTGTTTCTGTGATGTCTCTGCGGTCAGTGTGTGTGGGTGTGTGTTTTCTCTGTCTTACCCAGGGTGCCATCAGCAGCTTGCAGCTGACCCTGATCCGGTCTCCCCTCCGGATCTCTCTGTCTGTCAACGCAAGCTTCGTCCTCTCTGTCTGTCTGTCTGTCTTACACCTGCTTCTCCATGTWCTGTCTCGTTCTGTGTCCTCTCTACAGGCCAAAGTGGAAAACGAGGTCCTAAATTACAAAGATCTGGCCCCACTGCCTAAGATTAAAACTATTTGTGACGTGCAGCGGCCCGATCTCATTCCCTGTGAGTCTTATCACAGATACTCCTCTGATGACAGACTAGAACACTACAACTATGGGGAGGTACTGAGACGCTAGTGCTACTCTAGTTGACCTCTATATGTGTGTGTGTGTGTGTGTGATGCCCAGTGTCCTCCTCTCTCTGTGTCCTCCTCTCCCTGTGTTCTCCTCTCTCTGTGTCCTCCTCTCTCTGTGTCCCCCTCTCCCTGTAGGAACTAATGTTGTTCAGTCAATCTATAGGAACTAATGTTGTTCCAGTCATCTATAGGAACTATGTTGTTCCAGTACCTATATGGAACTAATGTTGTTCCAGTCACTATAGGAACTAATGTTGTTCCAGTCATAGAACTAATGTTGTTCCAGTCACCTATAGGAACTAATGTTGTTCCAGTCACCTATAGGAACTAATGTTGTTCCGTCTATAGACTAATGTTCCATCACATAGGAACTAATGTGTTCCAGTCATCTATAGAACTAATGTTGTTCCAGTCACTATAGGAACTAATGTTGTTCCAGTCACCTATAGAACTAATGTTGTTCCAGTCACCTATAGGAACTAATGTTGTTCCAGTCACCTATAGGAACTAATGTTGTTCCATCACTATAGGAATATGTTGTTCCAGTCACCTATATTAACTAATGTTCCAGTACCATAGGGACTAATGTTGTTCCAGTCCCTATAGAACTAATGTTGTTCCAGTCACCTATAGGAACTAATGTTGTTCCAGTCATCTATAGGAACTAATGTTGTTCCATCACCATAGGAACTAATGTTGTTTCCAGTCACCTATAGGAACTAATGTGTTCCAGTCACACTATAGGAACTAATGTTGTTCAGTCACCTATAGGAACTAATGTTGTTCAGTCACCTATAGGAACTAATGTTGTTCCAGTCAACCTAAGATAAACTAATGTTGTTCCAGTCACCTATAGGAACTAATGTTGTTCCAGTCACCGATAGGAACTTATGTTGTTCATCACATTAGGAACTAATGTTGTTCCAGTCACCTATAGGAACTAATGTTGTTCCAGTCACCATATGAACTAATTTTCCAGTCACTATAGGAACTAATTTGTTCAGGCACTATAGACTATGTTTTCAGTCACCTATAGGAACTAATGTTTGTTCCAGTCATCTATAGGAACTAATGTTGTTCCAGTCACCTATAGGAATAATGTTGTTCCGTCACTATAGAACTAATGTTGTCAGTCACCTATAGAACTAATGTTGTTTCTCATGTCCACCTATAGGAACTAAGTTGTTCCAGTCATCTATAGGAACTAATGTGTTGTTTCAGTCACCTATAGGAACTAATGTTGTTCCAGTCATCTATAGGAACTAATGTTGTTCCAGTCATCTATAGGAACTAATGTTGTTCCAGTCAGGTAGGAACTAATGTGTTCCAGTCACCTATAGGAACTAATGTTGTTCCAGTCATCTATAGGAACTAATGTTGTCCAGTCACCTATAGGAACTAATGTGTTCCAGTCACCTATAGGAACTAATGTTGTTCCAGTCACCTATAGGAACTAATGTGTCCAGTCACTATATGAAGACACACAGGGCATAGGATAAATCAGTCCGACGCCTTCCAACATGTTCAAACTTAGTATCGGTCTAGTATTGTTTTCTTGTTGACATTTGAAGGCAAAATGATTGATGGTATTTAATCTACAAGAACATTTCTTTTCAAGGTGAGTTTCTCCTGCCACAGTATGTGTAACGCAGAGTGACGCGGTCATGTTCCATTGAGAGACACTCACCGGGGCGAAGCAGTGCTGTGGGGAGCAGGAGGTGGACATGGGGAGACATGCCCTGGCGGCTGTAGGTGGGAGAGTCATTGAAGCCTGGGCTGGAGGAGCGCCTCTGTCTCAGTCCACGCTGTCATAGACGTCCTGAAGCACAGCAGCACAGGTAGTGTTTGTCTCTCTGCCTGCAGGGCTCTGTCTGTCTGTCTGTCTGTCTGTCTGTCTGTCTGTCTGTCTGTCTGTCTGTCTGTCTGTCTGTCTGTTGTCTGTAGGGCTCTGTCTGTCTGTCTGTCTGTCTGTCTGCAGGCTCTGTCTGTCTGTCTGTCTGTCTGTCTGTCTGTCTGTCTGTCTGTCTGTCTGTCTGTCTGCAGGGCTCTGTATGTCTGCCTGCAGTCTTGTTGTCTTCTTCTGTCTGTCTCCGTCTGTCGTCTGTCTGTCTGTCTGTCGTCTGCTGCTGCGTCTGTCTGTCTGTCTGTCTGTCTGTAGGGCTCTGTCTGTCTGTCTGTCTGTCTGTCTGTCTGTCTGTCTGTCTGTCTGTCTGTCTGTCTGTTCTGTCTGTGTCTGCCTGGTCTGCCTCAGGGCTCTGTCTGTCTGTCTGTCTGTCTGTCTGTCTGTCTGTCTGTCTGTCTGTCTGTCTGTCTGTCTGTCTGTCTGTCTGTCTGTCTGTCTGTCTGTCTGTCTGTCTGTCTGTCTGTCTGGTCTGTCTGTTGTCTGTCTGTCTGTCTGGCACCCTTGCTAACACCACATTGTTTACTTGTGTACCTTCTTTATCTAATAGTTATTTAATCAGTTGAGAGTTCTGTGCCTCTTCTACGACTACCGTCATCACATGGACCCAACAGTATTATCCACATACACCACCTCCTCCAGACTCATCCCGTTCAGCCATCCCTCCCTGTCAAGTGATTCAGTGCAGTAGTGCATGGAATGTAAATACCTGAGAGTTTGGAAGAGGAGTTCCAGAGACTTGTAGAGGACAGGAGAGGAGTGAAAGAGAGCAGTGGAATCAGTCAGTCAATAGCACCATGCTCTCCAGAATGACTTAGCAGAATGCTATTCAGATCAAATGGTATCGTGAGCTTACTAAACCATTAATAATATGACTTAAAGTCTTTTTGCAATGTCGTTTTAATAGGGTTACATAGTACATAGAAACCCTCACAGTAAACATGAAGAATCCATTATGTTTGCGGCTTTGGTTTACCAATGTAAAATAACTCTAATAAATAGTACATTTAGTTACAGAGGCGTGAAAGCATAAAGCGTGTAATTGACATTGTTCAGCGAGTTCTCTCAAGTCTGATCAATTCAAATCTGTGACCAAAGCAGGAGGCTCACGAGGATGTAGTGATGTTTTAACATGGTTTGTGACCACGCTACAACCACACACACACAGGGGCTAAAGAGGGAAGCTGGGGATGGAGCAACAGGGAGACACAGAGACGCAGCACAGGGCACAGAAGAGGAGCACACAGGGAGAGGACACAGGAGAGGAGACACAGGGAGAGGAGGACACAGGGAGAGAGAACAGGAGAGGAGGACACAGGAGAGGAGGACACAGGGAGAGGCACACAGGGAGAGGAGGACACAGAGAGAGGAGGACACAGGGAGAGGAGACACAGGAGAGGAGGACACAGGGAGAGGAGGACACAGGGAGAGGAGCACCAGAGAGGACACACCAGGGAGAGAGGACACAGGGAGAGGAGGACACAGGAGAGAGCACACAGGGAGAGGAGGGACACAGGAGAGGAGCACACAGGGAGAGGAGCACACAGGGAGAGGAGGACACAGAGAAGAGAGGACACAGGAAGGAGACACAGAGAGAGGAGGACACAGGGAGAGGAGGAACAGAGAGAGGAGACACAGGAAGGAGACACAGAGAAGGAGGACACAGGGAGAGGGGGACACAGAGAGAGAGGACACAGGGAGAGGAGGACACAAGAGAGAGACACAGGAGAGGAGGAAACAGAGAGAGGAGGACACAGAGAGGAGACACAGGGAGAGGAGGACACAGGGAGAGAGGACACAGGGAGGAGGAGCACACAGGGAGAGGAGGACACAGGAAGGAGGACACAGGGAGAGGAGGACACAGAGAGAGGAGGACACAGAGAGAGGAGGACGACACAGAGAGAGGAGGACACGAGAGGAAGAGGAGGACACAGGGAGAGGGGACACAGAGAGAGGAGGAACACAGAGAGAGAGAGAGACACAGGAGAGGGGACACAGAGAGAGGAGAC
>NC_036874.1:15468258-15472638 GCF_002910315.2 Salvelinus sp. IW2-2015 | reverse complement strand
TGTCTTTGCCAGCGCCCCTTTGATGGGCATGGCAGCTTAGAAGATCAGCTCCTGGCACCTTATCAAAGATACTGATCGGTCCCACACAAACACACACAGAGCACTGATTACATTTTAAATGGTTTTGTACATAACGTTGCTTCTACCGTCTCTTATGACCGAAAATAGCTTCTGAACATTTTTTATTTATTGAGTCCGACGTGAAGAACATATTGCTTTGTCAAGACAAGGCCTAAATCCCCGTCATCAGCGTGAAGAAAAGATGGAGGAGAAGGGGGAGGAGGGTGGGGTGCCTTGTTTGAATTCACGGACGAGTAGGTAAACCACCACTACCCTCTGCATTATTGGTCAATGTGCAATCATTGGAGAACAAACATGACAATCTAGGAATATGACTCTCCTACCAACCGGACATCAAAAATTGTAAAATCTTATATTTCACAGAGACGTGGCTGAACGACGACATGGATAATATAGAGCTTCTCTGTGTATCGGCAGGACAGAGCAGCTACGTCTGATAAGACGAGGGGCGGCGGTGTGTGTCCATTTGTCAATAACTGCTGGTGCGCAATGTTTACTATTATAGAAGTCTCCAGGTATAGCTCGCCTGGGGAAGAATACCTCATGATAAGCTGTAAACCACACTATCTACCAATAGAGTTCCCATCTATATTACTCGTAGCCATTTATCGTAGCCATCACAAACCAATGCTGGCACTAAGACCGCACTCAGCGAGCTGTATAAGGCCATAAGCAAACAAGAAAATGCTCATCCAGAAGCGGCGCTACTAGTGGCCTTGGACTTTAATGCAGGAAAACTTAAATCCGTTGTACCTAATTTCTACCAGCATGTCACATATGCAACTTGAGGAAGAAAAAAAAGTCTAGGCCACATATACTCCAAATAACATTTATGAATACATAGCTCTCCCTCGCCCTCCATTTGGCAAATCTGACCATAATTCTATCCTCCTGATTCCTGCTTAAAATGACAAATTAAAGCAGGAAGTACCAGTGACTCGCTCAATACGTGAAGTTGTCAGATGACGCGGATTCTACAACACAGGACTGTTTTGCTGGCACAAACTGGAATATGTTCCGGGATTCATTCAATGGCGTTGAGGAGTATACCACCTCAGTCACCGGTTTCATCAATAAGTGCATCGACGAAATCGTCCCCACAGTGACAGTATGTACATTTCCCAACATTAAAACCTGTTTGGGATAGGGGGCAGCATTTTCACTTTTGCATGAAATGCGTGCCCAGAGTAAACTGCCTGCTACTCTGTCCAAGATGCTAATATATGCATATTAGCATCCCGCATGGCCAAAAGCCAGTAAAAATGCAGAGCGCAAAATTCAAATAAATTACTATATAAATCAAACTTTCATGAAATCACACATGAAAGACACCAAATTAAAGCTACACTTGTTGTGAATCCAGCCAACATGTCTGATTTCAAAAAGAATTTACGGCGAAAGCACACCAGACGATTATGTTAGGTCAGTACATAGCCACAGAAAACACAGCCATTTTTCCAGCCAAAGAGAGGAGTAACAAAAAGCAGAAATAGAGATAAAATGAATCACCCTCCCACATATCCCAGAGAAGTTAACCATCTTATGTGGGTCTGTCGTCTCCTGTCTCTTCTCTCCCCCTATGCTCCCCTCTAACTCTCCTCGACCAGGCTGCTTCAGCACACACAGGATGAAGAAGCAGCAGAGAGAAATGATGGCCCCCCCAAGGCAATAGACACCAATGAGGACGTAAGCTGCGGCTTCTTCATAACCCATTGAAGTGATAGGAGAACATGCAAAAGCAAGGGACAGCAGCCAGACCACGGTTGAACACACCACCCTGTACCTCCGAAGCCTGTACTTGAGGAAAGCCACAGGTTGGGCCACCACCAGGTAACGCTCCACACAGATGCAGCTCTGGAGCTGGGAACTGCAGGTCCAGGTGGGATAATACGGTAAATAAATAGCCTGCCGTAGCAAGACATTCTGGCTGAATAGGTAGCTGACCATCTCAATGAGACCATCGACACAGAAAATCAGCTCCACTGCGAACAGGTTAACAGGGAAGACCTGGGTGGGTTTGAGACCTCCAGGGAGACTTCCACTCAGAGAGAGCCAGAGGCACCAGACCAGAGCTGGCATCCCCAGGAGGAAGCACAGGGCTTGGGCAGAATGGCAAAGCACTGGCACAACATAGCCCTGGACCAAGCAAACATCCCATTTGTCAAGGTAAGTGTGTGTCACAAGAATTATGTTCTCAATGTTCATAAACCCAATTCAATGAACTACTCAGCCTGAAACCCAGAATGTGTAAGATACTGGTTGAAATGAAACAGACGGAGGCCCAGCTACGATAGTCAGAAMGTTTATTTACGAGAGCACTAGTTAGTTGTACAAAACCATTATTTTATACTGGCTTCTTACGCACATACTTTCACACACAAACATTAGGTATCGTACGCACACACTGYCCCACTACCCAGCCGACAAAGATTAGGGACCGTGAGAAGCACTCCCTGTCCTTTCCCAAATCTCTCAGTGGCCCCTAGCCAAGGTCGGCACCGAATCTTGCTCAGACAGTCTGTGTTTAAGACMCTTTWGAGACATATTGTTATATTGTTTTACCCTAATTCTGACTAAAACTACACACATCGTGACTAAAACTACACACATMATTTATTATAATTTTACTGACTAACAATACACACATCATTAATTATAATTTTATGATTCTGATCAATTTCACTGTCATTTATATGGTTTCAGGGTGGAATATTCTAATCATTCATTTAAACATATCAATTCCATCAACAGTGCGGTTTCCTGAAAATGAATTCATCCTTGTGGACCAGTATCTGAGCCCACTGAGATGTGAGAGAGGAGAGATTACACGATTCATGACTTTATGTTTTTATATATATATTTTTTAAACTGATGCAATATACTGATTTACACATACATGCAAATAATTTGATATATGTAGGTCTACTGTTATTTCAGTCAAAACATCGTGCATTGTCTCAGAAAGTCTGAATGAAAACATGAGATGTAAAATAGTTAGTTGAAGTTTTAAAACTAACATACCCTAGTTGGTTTGGCATCTCGAATCTTGCCTTGCGATTTTTCTAGTAATCCAACCAAGTTGTACAACACCTACATGTATGAGTGATTTTAGCCATGTATGAGTGATTTAGTCCTGTGTCCTTCCATCACGTCACGTGTTGTATTATTTACATACACACAATGAGGAATTGAGCACCATTGCATGATTTGTTTACAAAAAGTCATTTTATTTGACTATAAATCCTATCAAAACGTATCATGAACGAAACACAGATTAACAAAATGCATATGTTGCATGTTCCTACATGCACAGACACACACACACACAGATTGAATTTCAACCTGCTCAGGGTTTTGCAATTGGCCTGAGCAGAAATGTAATCATCATCACTCATTTCGCTGCAGCTATACACAGCCCATCTGTAAATTGCCAATCCAACTACCTACCTCATCCCCATATTWTTTTTTTTTGCACACCAGTATTTCTACTTGCACATCTATCACCCTAGTGTTAATTTGCTAAATCATAATTACTTCGCTACTATGGCCTTTTAATTGCCTTACCTCCTTACTACATTTGCACACACTGCATATAGATTCTTCTATTGTTATTGACTGTACGCTTGTTTATTCCATGTGTAACTCTGTGTTGTTGTTTGTGTACCACTACTTTGCTTTATCTTGGCCAGGTCGCAATTGTAAATGAGAACTTGTTCTCAACTGCCCTACCTGGTTAAATAAAGGTGAAATAAAATAAAATGTAAAAAAAATATCTCTCATGACCTGTCTGTCCTAGCCACAGGTTTACCCAGCAACCTGCAATGGCTGACTCTTTCACCTTACATAATCAAAACATATGGACTTCAGACATACACAGTATTAGTCTGTTGTTGGGATTATGTATCTCTCTTAAATTGAATAGCGCCTAAAGTATAGATTTGTACATTCAGGTGAACCATGAGGGGTATCAACCATATTCCTTTTCCAATGGCTTCCCAGGCTGTGACCAGGCTTTAGACATAGTTTCAGGCTTTATTTTTGAAAAATGATCGAGATGTTTCATAAGTAGTCAGGTGTCCTCTGAATGTTCCTGCGCGCGAGACAGGGCGCTCCCATTTTCCTTTCTCTCTTAAGAAATAGGTTATGGTCCGGTTGAAATATTATCGATTATGTTTGTTAAAAACAACCTGAGGATTGATTATAAAAAACATTTGACATGTTTCTACGACCATTACGGATACTTTTTGGAATTGTTCGAACAGAACACGGCTTTGGTTTTCTCAACATAATGCGCAACCA
>NC_036874.1:15393614-15466832 GCF_002910315.2 Salvelinus sp. IW2-2015 | reverse complement strand
AACCCAAATGGCGTTTTTTTGTGATAAAAGTAATATTTATCGAACAAAAATAACATTTGTTGTGTAACTGGGAGTCTCGTGAGTGGAAACATCTGAAGATTATCAAAGGTAAGCGATTAATTTTATTGCTTTTCTGACTTTCGTGACCATGCTAATTTGGGGCTAGCTGTTGTAGCATTGATTGCTACACTCACAAAAGCTTGGATTTCTTTCGCTGTAAAGTATATTTTCAAACTCTGACACGATAGGTGGATTAACAACAAGCTAAGCTGTGTTTTGGTATATTTCACTTGTGATTGCATGACTATAAATATTTCTAGTAATATTTATGCATTTGGCGCCCTGCAATTCTAGCGGTTGTTTAGGAAAGTGATCCCGTAAAAGGGATCCGTAGCACAGAGAAGTTAAAGGGATGTTTAGGAGACCCTGTTTCTACTTCTCGAGAGTCAGATTAATTTGTTGATACCATTTACAGTATATATATCTGCGTCCAATATGAAGGAAGTTAGAGGTAGTTTCACAAGCCTATATTAACTAGCTTAGCACAAAGGCAAGCAAGCTAGCTACCTCTAACTTATTTCATACAGGACGCAGATACACATAAATGGTATCCACAACTTTATCTGAATCTGGGAAGTAGATAAAATGAATCATTGCCAAAATCCCGAACTACCAGATTTTTTCCAGTGTGGATAGAGCCTAATGTGAAAAGGAATGGAAAGGGGAGTGTGCACTGTCTGGGTTACAATGTTGTGTAAYMATGAMATCATTAGCCAAGTCTCTTGAACAGTCAGTCCACATGCATTTTAATAACTTTACGTATTCTTTGTGACAGACAAGGAACTTAATTCAAATATCAACATAATATAAAGAATAAGACAATGCATTTCGTAATGCTAATGCTAAATCAATAGACCTAATCCCCGATCTAGCCTAATACTAATTGTTTGAATCACTAATAAAACAAGCCAACATTCACTATAAATGCTAAACAAGCCATGCAGCTTTAGTTAACAATTCTAATGCTAACATGCCCAATTTGTAAGTCGCTCTGGATAAGAGCGTCTGCTAAATGACTTAAATGTAAATGTAAATGTAAACATGATGTATCTCATGAAATGATATTGCTACATGCCACCATATTAAAACAATCAAAACTATTTATCAAATAAACAATTGCACAAATTACTCTACGCCTTTGCCATGTCTACGTATGCTGGGGTCACCTTMATTAGGGAGGACAGGCTCWTATTAATGACAGGAATGGATTTAATGAAATGGAAATGACACATCAAACACAAGGTTTCCTTACGTTTGATGCAATTGCATTCACTTCATTCCAGCCATTATTAKGAGCTGTCCTCTCCTCACCAGTTTCCTGTGACTCCTAGCAATAGTTTGTCACAAAAAACGGTATTTTTAAAGCCTGCAACTGTAAGTCTAACGTGTCTCTGGCCCTCTTTGGCASGGCAGCCTTCCCTCTCTGTAGAGTTGCAGCAGGGGTGAGACCATGACACTGAAGATGTTAACAATCAATAACATGGGCAAAAAATTGCAGGTAATGTCAAGACTAGATGACTGGCTGACCAAACCAACAACCACCGAGATGGAGCTTGCCAMGATGATCACCAGGTTAGTTAAGATGATGCCAAAAGCTCTCATCTTATGTGGGTCTGTCATCCCCTGTCTMTTCTCTCCCCCTCTGCCCCCYTCTACCTCTCCTGGACCAGGCTGCTTCAGCACACGCAGGATGAAGAAGCAGCAGARAGAAATGACGGCCATMCCAAGGCAATAGACACYRATGAGCACRTAATCTGYKTTTTCCTTAGAAMTCATKAAAARMAYAYCAAAACAGGCATAAGTGAGYGACARCASCCAGACCATGGTTGAACACRCCACCCTGTACCTCCGGAGTCTGTACTTGAGGAAAGCYACAGGTTGGGCCACCGCCAKGTAGMGCTCCACACAGAYGCAGSYCTGGAGCAGGGGCCTGCAGGTCCAGRMGAGGTCATAKAGGAAATACAYAGCCTGCARGAACATGTCATTCTGGATGAGGTAGSTGACCACSTYAAGGAGAACCTGGAYACAGAACAYCAGCTCCACTGCAAACAGGTTAATAGGGAAGACCTGACTGGGTTTGAGACCTCCAGAGAGACTTCCACTCAGAGAGAGCCAGAGGCACCAGACCAGAGCTGGYGCCCCCAGGAGGAAGCACAGKGCCTGGACAGCAAAAATCAGCCATATCACAACAAWGGCCTGGTCCAAGCAAGCAAGATCYAGGTGGTCAAGRKCTGTGTMATTTCCTGAAATGTMAGAGTCATTCATCCTTGTGGAACAATGTCCGAGCCCTGAGATATCAGAGAGGGGAGATAACACAATTCATGACTATGTTTTAAAATGTTGTTGGCAATATACTTAAGTATTCAAACCCTTTGACATTTTCCCAACATTTTTGGTGTGACAGCCTGAATATAAAAGTGATACATTTAAGATTTTGTGTCACTGATCTACACATCATACCCCATATTGTCAAAGTGGATAATTATTATTATATACATTTTTTTTKKGGGGGGGGGGAGTATATTTTTGTTAATAAAAAATGAAATGATGAAATGTCTTGAGTCAAACAGTATTCAATACCTTTCTTATGGCAAGCCTAAATACATTCTGGAGTAAACATTTGCTTTAAAACATCTCTAAATAAGTTTCATGATCTCACCGTGTGCAATAATAGTGGTAAACATGATTTTGAATTACTACCCCATCTCTGTACCCCACACATATTATCTGTAAGGTCCGTCATCAAGTAGAGACTTTCAAGCACAGAGTCAACCATAAAGACCAGGGAGGTTTTCAAATGTCTCACAAAGAAAGGGATTGATGAAATAATAATAATAATAACATCCCTTTGCACATGGTGAATATGTTAATTAGGCTTTGGATGGTTTATCAGTACACCAAGTCACTGTAAAGATACAAACATACTTCCGAACTGAGTTGCTGGAAAGAAAGAAAACTGCTCAAGGATTGTTGATCCATCCTCAATTTTCTCCTATCACAGCCATTAAACTAACTAACTCCAAAATACTAAAATAATAGACAGACTGTACAGAAGGAAGACTGTACAAGGCACTAAATTAATGCTGCAAAAAATGTGGCAAAAGAATTCACATTTTGGCCTGAGTAAAAAGTGTTATATTTGGGCAAATCTAACACTACACATTACTGGGTACCAATCTCCATATTTTCAAGCATGGTTGTGGCTTTTTGCATTCGTGGGGTACAGAGATTAGGTAGACATTCAAAAAATCATGTTTAACACTGTTATTGCACACAGTTTCCCCCTGAATTTATTTAGGCTTTCCAAAACAAATGGGCTGAATACTCAATACTTATTCAAGTAATCTCAGCTTTTCATTTGTAAATCATTTGTAAACATTTCCAAATTCATAATTCCAATATAGGTTTTTGCGAGTAGGTCAGTGACATAATAATTTATGTAATCAATTTTAAATTAAGGCTTTAAGACAACAAAATGTGTGAATACTTTCTGAAGGCACCGTATCTCAGTAAGTCTGAAAGAAAACACTAAGTGATGTTAAAATGTAAAATAACCTACCCAAGATGTTTTGGTAGGTCCTTGATTTTGTGGTGTTCTCCTGCAGGAGGCTGAGTCCAACTTGATTTTACTTCACCTGTATGAATGAGTGTATGAGGGAGCCAAGGGAGTCCTGTGTTCTTCCTAACAAGTCACATGGTGCGTTATTTACATATACACAAATCAAATAAAAGTTTATTTGGCACATGCACATGATACAGCAGGTGTACAACATAGAGTGAAATGGTTACTTGCAAGCTCTTCCTCAACAATGCCGTTTTAATATTAAAAGTAAATACATTGAAAAGTGTCAAATCCAAACTGGATTCTTGAAAAGAGCACTGAATCAATACTAAGTCAGACCAAATAAAATCCACACTGAATATACACTATACACAAGGTCAGTGCCACAATCAATATCAATGTTCAGGGATACTGGTGATAAATGGTGCAGCTGGAGATGTTCTTGAGGATCTGAGGGGCCATGCCAAATCTTTTTTAATAGGCAAATATTCAACCTAGTTCAGCACATAAATGTGGTAATTAACTACAATGACCATAATTCATTGGTTCTGTTCTTTCCGAACGTGGATAAAAGCGGATCGACTTTGAAGAACTAGTACAATTATTTGTCAACCAGCTAGCTACTATTAGCCTAGCTAAATAAGATGACTCGTTCAATGGGGAACACACTAGATGATTGGCTGGCTGGCATTGCCTGAGCAAAGATGAGATGATAACTTTAAGAAATGAAAAAGAACAAAGTCCACAAATAAAAACAAAGTAACATAAACAGCTTCCTGCAGCCCACGATCAGCTCCTTGGTTTTGCTGATGTTGAGGGAGAGTTTGTTGTCCTGGCACCACACTGCCAGGTCTCTGATCTCCTCCCTGTAGGCTGTCTCTTCGYTGTCAGTGATCAGGCCTACCACTGCCATGTCGTCAGCAAACGTAATGATGGTGTTGGAGTCGTGAGTGTCCACGCATTCACGGGTAACAGGGAGTACAGGATGGAGATAAGAACACACCCATGGSGGTCTGATGTGTTGAGAGTTAGTGTATTGTTGCCTACCCTCACCACCTGATGTCTGCCCATCAGGAAGTCCAGGATCGAGTTGCAGAGGGAGCTGTTCAGACCTATGTTTCTAAGGGACTATGAAATTGAATGCTGTGTGTTAGTCAATGGACAGCAATCTCACATTGGTATTTTCTCTTGTCCAGGTGGGATAAAGCAGTGTGAAGTGCAATAGAGATTACGCCATCCGTGGATCTATTGGGGCGGTATGCACATGTTTAGGTTGTTCCTCTATTATCCTTTTTAATGTTTGATGGCTGTGCAGAGGTTGCAGTGGGACTTATTTTATATCCACAGAGTTACTGTAAATAGTCTCAAAAACCTTCCCTTGGCAACATTGACTACAGTCTGGTTTCAATGACTGACTCTTTTGGCATGGARGAAATACATTACTGCCTACGTCACTACCTTATTCGCTTGAATACAACACAAAATAGTAATCTAGCAAGTTATACTGTAGCTTTTGAGTGCTGAAATGAGTGCATTTCACAGGTGGCTAGTTTGCATCAGTTACCTTCACTAAAACCACTGCAAATGTTTTGCTTGCAATCTTTGCTTTCGAATCGCAGCATTATACTATTTCTGCCTCGTGATTTGTTGGGAGAGTTGTCTGTCTGAAAAGGACACAACCTCCCTTAATGTGTGAAAGTTAAATATTTTAAAAAAATATTTTTTTTGAATTTCGCGCCCTGGCTTTTCAGTGGAGGGGGGGGGGGGTGCCGCTAGCGGCACCCCTGGCCCAGAAAGGTTAACAAAGTTAACAGTATGTCATTGAAACCAGACCTGTAATCACAGATGAATAGGGTCTGTTTTTGAGACTAGGAGTTAAATGTGGTAGCCCTAGCTTTTAGCTTAGCCCGGATCTCACCGTTAACCCATGGTTTCTCGTTGGGAAATGGACGGCCGATCACTGTGGGCACTATGTTGTCAATGCACATCCTTATGAAGCCTGTGAATGAGGTTGTAAACTCTGAGGATTCTCAAAACATATTCCAGTCACAGGTACAAAACAGACCACCTCCGTACCGTTCATATCACCGTTCATATCACAGGCTGTTCCTGTTTCAGCCGGTGTTCCTATTTCCAGTAAAATGATAGTCATGATCTGATTGGCAAAAGGGAGGTTTAGGAAGGGCCTTGTATGCATCCTCATGGACAGTGATCCTTATGGACAGCATCCAGTTGCGCTAAAAACGTGCTGATAGTACTCTGGCACAAAATAAATCCAAGTTTGATTGGTTAAAGACACAAGTTATGATGAATGTGACACCAGTCAGCTTCTAAATGCTTTCCTGTTTGTTTAGAGCCCTGTACAGTTTGTTGAGTKCAAAAGTGATTTTGGCCTGAGGTAGGATGTAGACAGTGGTGGTGATAATAGATGAAAACTCACTCAGAAGGTAGAAGGGTCAACATTTTACCAGCAGCATTTTACCAGCAGCAAAGTCGTGTGAACAGGGTGGCAGAACGAATGATCAAACCTTTGATGAAGAGGACATTGTTAACCTTTCTGATCTACCCATACCCTATACGGGTTCACTTTCCTAAACAACCACTGAATTGCAGGGCGCCAAATTCAAAAATATTCCTAMAAATATTTATAATCATGCAATCACAAGTGAAATATACCAAAACACAGCTTARCTTGTTGTTAATCCACCTATGGTGTCAGATTTTGAAAATATATTTTACAGCGAAAGAAATCCAAGCTTTTGTGAGTGTAGTTTTCAATGCTACATCAGCTAACCCCAAATTAGCATAGTCACGAAAGTGTGAAAAACAATAAAATTCATCGCTTACCTTAGATAATCTTCAGACGTTTCCACTCACGAGACTCCCAGTTACACAACAAATCTTCTTTTTGTTCGATAAATATTACTTTTATCACAAAAAAACGCCATTTGGGTTGTGCGTCATGAAGAAAAAAACGACAGCCTCATTCAGGTCCTGAAAGGAAGACGGAAATTTCCAAACGTATCAGATTAAAAAATATTCCTAAAAATATTTATAATCATGCAATCACAAGTGAAATATACCAAAACAMAGCTTARCTTGTTGTTAATCCACCTATGGTGTCAGATTTTGAAAATATATTTTACAGCGAAAGAAATCCAAGCTTTTGTGAGTGTAGCTTTCTATGCTACATTAGCTTAGCCTTATATTAGCTTGGTCACGAAAGTAAGAAAAGCAATCAAATTAATCGCTTACCTTTGATAATCTTCGGGTGGTTCCACTCACGAGACTCCCAGTTACACAACAAATGTTCTTTTTGTTCGATAAATAWTACTTTTATATCCAAATACCTCCGTTCGTTTGGTGCATTATGCTCCGAAATCCACCGGAAAGAGCGGTCACGAAAACGCATACGAAAATGCCAAATAATATCCATAATGTCCACAGAAACATGTCAAATGTTTTTTTATAATCAATCCTCAGGATGTTTTTCAAATATATATTCRATAATATATCAACCGGGAGTGTTGGTTTTTCATTAGGACCGGGAGAAACAATGGCCGCCTTTCTCTGTTGCGCACAACTCACTCTGAGAGCCCACACCTATCCACTTACGCAATGTGATCTTTCACGCTCATTTTTCAAAATAAAAGTCTGAAACTAATGACTGTTGACACCTTATGGAAGCCATAGAAAAATGAATCTGGTTGATATCCCTTTAAATGCACGTTAGGCATGCATAAGAACAGAGAGGTTTCAAAAAAGAGGCACTTCCTGATTGGATTTTCCTCCGGTTTTYGCCTGCAATATCAGTTCTGTTAACTTCTTAAGACTAGGGGGCAGTATTTTCGTTTTTGGCWAAAAAACGTACCCATTTGAAACTGCCTATTTCTCAGCCCCCGAAACTAGAATATGCATATAATTGTCAGATTAGGATAGAAAACACTCTAAAGTTTCCAAAACTGTCTTAATATTGTATATGAGTTTAACAGAACTGATATTGCAGGCGAAAACCAGCATTTTCATCCAAAAGTGAAAATGCTGCCCTCTATCCCAAAGAAGTTAACTGACTTGCCTAGTTAAATAAAGGTTAAGTAAAAATGCATGTTTTCAGACATTTTTGCAAATGTATAAAAATTAGAAAACTGAAACTATTACATTTACATAAATATTCAGACACTTTACTCAGTACTTGTGGAAGCACCTTTGGCAGTGACTACAGCCTCGACTTTTCTTGGGTATGATGTTACAATCTTGGCACAACTGTATTTGGGGAGTTTCTCACCTTCTTCTCTGCAGATCCTCTCAAGATCTGTCAGAATGGATGGGGAGCGTCACTGCACGGTTATTTTCAAGTCTCTCCAGAGATGTTGGAGCGGGTTCAAGTCCGGGCTCTGGCTTGGTCATTCAAGGACATTCAGAGACTTGTCCCGAAGCAACTCCTGTGTTGTCTTGGCTCTGTGCTTAGTGTCATTGTYCTGTTGGAAGGTGAACTTTCGACCCAGTCTGAGGTCTTGTGTGCTCTGGAGCAGGTTTTCATCAAGGATCTCTTTGAACTTTGTTCTGTTCATCTTTCCCTCGATCTGACTAGTGTCCCTAAAAAACATCCCCACAGCATGATGCTGCCACCACCATGTTTCACCGTAGGGATGGTGCCAGGTTTTCTCCAGACGTGACACTTGACAATCAGGCCAAATAGTTCAGTCTTGGTTTCATCAGAGCAGAKAATCATGTTTCTCATGGTCTGAGTCCTTTAGGTGCCTTTTGGCAAACTCCAAGCAGGCTGTCATGTGGCTTTTACTGAGTGGCTTCAGTCTGGCGAGTCTACCATTACGGCCTGCTTGGCGGAGTGCTGCAGAGATGGTTGTACTTCTGGAAGGTTCTCCCATCTCCACAGAGGAACTCTGGACCTCTGTCAGATTGACCATCGGGTTCTTGGTCACCTCCCTGATCAAGGCACTTCTCCCCCATTGCTCAGATTTGCCTGGTGGCCAGCTCTTGGAAGAGTCTTGGTGGTTCTAAACTTATTCMATTTAAGAATGATGGAGGCCACTGTGTTCTTTGGGACATTCAATGCTGCAAAAATGTTTTGGTACCCTTCCCCATATCTGTGCCTCGACACATTCCTTGTCTCGGGGCTCTACAGACAATTCCCTCGACCTCTTGGCTTGGTTTTTGCTCTTACATGCACTGTCAACTGTAGGACCTTATATAGATGTGTGCCTTTCCAAATCATATCCAATCAATTGAATATACCACAAGTAGACTCCAATCAAGATGTAGAAACCTCTCAAGGATGATCAACGGAAACATGATGCACCTGAGCTTAAATTACAGTCTCATAGCTAAGGGTCTGAATTCTTATGTAAATAATGTAWTTATGTTTTTCTTTTTCTTTTTTCTAAAAACCTGTACTTGCTTTGTCATTATGGGGTATTGTGTGTAAATTGATGAGGATTTGTATTTATTTTTAAATCAATTTTAGAACAAGGCTGTAATGTAACAAAATGAGGAAAAGGTAAAGGGGTCTGAATACACAGTAGGTCCTTGTCTGTCACTAAGATTTACATAATGTMATTCAAATGTATGGGGAATGACTGTGCATGAGACTTGGCTAATGGTGACATTGCTACAGAGCATTCTAGCCCAGACAGTGAATACTCCTAGAAAACCATTAAGCTCCATCCAAACTGGAAAATACCGTGGACCCCGCTGACATAAAAGGGATATCTCAGAATTCTGGCAATGARGCCCTACATTTACATCCCAAGAGATAAACTTGAGGATAACATGTGTTTTTATTTGTATCCAGAATGAAGTTAGAGGTAGCTAGCTTGCTAGCAGTACCCAAAGACCTACAGCCTTTGCACTAAGCTGGCTAATATTGGCTAGAGCAATTACTTCTACCTTCTTTCACATTGGACGGAGATGCATACAAATAGTATTCAAGAGGTCATTTGACTCTCAGGAAGTAGAAAAAGAGCCTCTCGAACTATGCCTTTGACATACTCTATTTTAATGGAAGTCGCAGGTCAATCCAAATGTCAACATATTAGTCAAAAAGAGGCAACTCTAGATGAGTGTCATGTTGTTTTGAGTACTCTTCTCAACATACTGTAGCTGCCAAATCCTAACCCCTGGACAGAGGTATGATGCTCATTCTTCCCCGATAAGAACAAGACAGATTAGGAACATTGAGAACTCAATTTCTTACCTTTTCTGAAAAATCTCAGCAACTTGAATAAATTTCTAATAATAACATTGTCTATCTCTGTTTTTAAGCTTCATTCCTGTGATGATGAAACTAGTTTTACACTAAATGTTACACATCTCCAGATTCACTAATAATCTATCCTCTTGTTTGTTTTCTCTCTCCTTCTTTATTTTAGAACGCAGCACTTCCTATTCTTCAGAGACTAAAGTAACAGAGGACGTGCAGCAACTAAAGAACCAAACTCTTGTTTAACCACTCCGGACTGTTTGACTATTGTGACTCCTGATGCTGGGTGTGTCCCACCTGTCTACCGGTCTACCTGGGAACGCAGATGTTCAACTTCTTCCTGGGCCTGGTCACCAACACCTGCTACCTGTGACTGGTGGAGGGTGGCCCTTCGGTCCAGGTGAACCAGGAGATCTTCACCATCAACCAGTCTGTCATGGAGCTTCTCTACTGCCTCTACTGGTCACCAACACCTGCTACCTGTGGCTGGTGGCGGGTGGTCCTTCGGTCCAGGTGAACCAGGAGAACTTCACCATCAACCAGTCTGTCATGGAGCTTCTCTACTGCCTCTACTCATCTACATTGGTCACCAATGTCCTCTTCAATGTCCACTTGGTGTGGCAGGAAGCCTAGTGSTTAGAGCGTGGTTAGAGCGTTGGACTAGTAACCGAAAGGTTGCTAGATTGAATCCCCGAGCTGACAAGGTAAAAATCTGTCATTCTGCCCCTGAAGAAGGCAGTTAACYMACTGTTCCTAGGCTGTCATTGTAAATAAGAATTTGTTCTTAACTGAATTGCCTAGTTAAGTAATGGTAAAAATAAATAAAAAATCATCMAAACTTTTTTTGTGGTTGTGAATTTGCCATTATATTTGTCCTTTCATAATTGTTCATCCAAGTGAAATTGGTGAGAAAAATGTAAAGATCTTACTCTCACCTCACTAACCTATTTTGTACTGTTTTGCTTGGCTTGACAAAAAATGACCCCGCGAAAATATATAACTTTACAAAATCATATTTTTACTTGTATTACATCATGTAAAGCAGTTACTTCTGTACTTTTGAGTGATGTTATATATTGACATGTATTGTATGAGGGCCTCCCGGGTGGTGCAGTGGTCTAAGGGACTGCATCGCAATGCTAGCTGTGCCACCAGAGATTCTGGGTTCGAGCCCAGGCTCTGTCGCAGCCGGCCGCAGAGGTCAATGGGGCGACGCACAATTGGCCCAGCATCGTCCGGGTTAGGGAGGGTTTGTCCGGCAGGGATATCCTTGTCTTATTGCGCACTAGTGACTCCTGTGGCAGGCCGGGGGCAGTGCACGCTGACCAGGTCTTCCGGTGACAGTTCCCAGTCCAGAGCTTCCGGCGACAGTCCACTGTCTGGAACCTCCTTCGATGGTCCACAGTCCGGAGTCCCCAGTGAGGATCTACAGTTCGGAGTCCCCAGCGACGAACCACTGCCCGGTTCCTCCGGTGACGAGCCTCCGGCAACGGTCCGGTTCCTCCGATGACGTATCCACGAGCGGAGTGGGTACTTCGCCCCGTACTGGAGCTAGATGCCCACCCCTATTGAGTCAGGTTTTGAGGTCGGAGTCTGCACCTTTGGGGGGGTACTGTCACACCCTTACCATAGAGAGCTGTTTATTCTCTATGTTGGTTAGGTCGGGGTGTGATTAAGGGTGGGTTATCTATCTAGGGGAATTATATACCTATATAGCTGTTTATCGTTGTCTCTGATTGGGGATCATATTTAGGTAGCCATTTTCCCCATTGTGGCATCTTGACTATGTTTCTGTGTAGTTGATTTCTGTACTGCATGTAGCTTCACGTTTAGTTTGTTCGCTTTATTGTTTTGTGCTTTAAGTTTTCTCTTCCTAATAAAAGGATGGAAACATCCCACGCTGCATCTTGGTCCACTCCTTATAACGCACGTGACAGTTTGTTTTGGGCTGAGAAGGAAATGTTGTAGATCAAGAGTCCTTAATGTGTTCTGAAAGTTGAGAAGTTAAGGATTATAATATATGCTGCTTTGATGTCATACAAGCAAACCACACAGTCCAAATGTGCACATTACATTTGCATAATACAGAAGTCATGTCATTTACAGTATCAAAGATTMTGTTTGATGTACAATTAAAATAAGGACATTGCATCTTACCATGGGTTGTTCTGAACAGAATGAGCCTATATTTGTCATGTTGTGAAGAGCATTASCCGCTGAACACGCATCTGAACACASTCATGACAGGGTTGTRTTCGAGACCACCTAAAGCGAGACCAATTCAAGACCAAGACCGGAGCAAATCGAGTCTGAGTCAAGACCAAGACCAGAGGGGGGGGATGAGACCGAGTCAAGACCGAGACCGGGAGGGGGACAAGGGGTCCGACACTGAGTCAAGACCGAGACCAGTAAAATGGGAGTCCAATTCAAGACATGATTGTAATTTTGTCAAACCGCCTTTGTAATAAAWRTTCAAAATGTCAGGTATTTCTGTGTTGATATTTCAGAACAACATACTGTAGATACACAAGCATTTCACTGCACCTGTGCTGACGTCTGAAAATCTGTGTATGCAACTTAATAACTTTAATTTGATTTACAAAAGCAGTTACAACAGCTAGAAGACAATGTTGGCTGTCATGCAAATGTTGTTCATGGAAACTGATGTTTTTTTCCCAGTGGCCCTGACTTTGGCCCTGTCTGGGTTTGCATGTTTCATCTTACATTACATTTATGTTGTAGTTGATTTATGTTGTAGCTGACGCTCCTATGGTACATATACAGTATATATATATACACTGCTCAAAAAAATAAAGGGAACACTTAAACAACACAATGTAAATCCAAGTCAATCACACTTCTGTGAAATCAAACTGTCCACTTAGGAAGCAACACTGATTGACAATAAATTTCACATGCTGTTGTGCAAATGGAATAGACAAAAGGTGGAAATTATAGGCAATTAGCAAGGAGTGGTTCTGCAGGTGGTGACCACAGACCACTTCTCAGTTCCTATGCTTCCTGGCTGATGTTTTGGTCACTTTTGAATGCTGGCGGTGCTTTCACTCTAGTGGTAGCATGAGACGGAGTCTACAACCCACACAAGTGGCTCAGGTAGTGCAGCTCATCCAGGATGGCACATCAATGCGAGCTGTGGCAAGAAGGTTTGCTGTGTCTGTCGGCGTAGTGTCCAGAGCATGGAGACGCTACCAGGAGACAGGCCAGTACACCAGTACACCCCACCTGTGGACGTCGGGCCCTCATACCACCCTCATGGAGTCTGTTTCTGACCGTTTGAGCAGACACATGCACATTTGTGGCCTGCTGGAGGTCATTTTGCAGGGCTCTGGCAGTGCTCCTCCTTGCACAAAGGCGGAGGTAGCGGTCCTGCTGCTGGGTTGTTGCCCTCCTACGGCCTCCTCCACGTCTCCTGATGTACTGGCCTGTCTCCTGGTAGCGCCTCCATGCTCTGGACACAGCAAACCTTCTGTTAGAGAGCTGTTAGAGCACCATTGTATGACCATTTTACAGCAAGTGATTATATTTGACTAGAAATCCCATCAAAAGGTAAAATCAACGAACAAAACAGACAAAATGCATATGCCAAATGTTTCACACACACACACACACACACACACACACACACACGCACACGGACACGGACACATACACACGCACACGCACACGCACACGCACACACACTTTCACACTGATGCAATTTCAACCTGCTCAGGGATTTGCATTTGGCCTGAGCGGAAGTGGAAGCATCATCACTCATATTACTCAGCACCTGTCTGTCCCAGCCACAGGTTAACCCAGCCACCTGCAAGGGCTGACTCTTTCACCTTCCATAATCAAATCGTATGGCCTTCAGACATAGACAGTACTAGTCTGTTGTTTGGATTCCGTCTTTTTATAATTGCATAGTGATTACAGAATAGGTTTGCACTTGCAGATTAACCATATGTGATATCTTAATTTAAAAAACATACTGTACATTCTATGTTTAAAAACACCATTTCTCAATTTGCTTTATTTCATGTATTAATCATTATCTAAAATAGAGTCACGTATGTCCAGTTATAATAATATTAGAGTTTTTATCCAATAGAGAGTTAATCTGTGAATTAGTTTCAATAGTATGTTACTATGTTATAATTCAGTAGTATTCAGTAATAAAGTAATATTACGTAGGCTAGTAAGTAGTAGCTTGTCAATCAGTTGTGGTAATGTAGTGTAATGTTTTTTGAACCCGAACTCACAACGAACAGGAAGGCTTTCAGGGGGTCGCTCGAACACCATCTCTGCAGGGGTGCAGATCTCTCTATCAGCAAGAGTAGGGCAGGAGATGGAGTTTTGGACAGGGGTAGGGACCATGGGCAGGTGTGTGAATGGACTCTGCAGCGACAAACATGCTGAACAGAACCGCTCTATTGGGGTTGACGATGGTCTCTGCTTCCTGGTTACGCAAAGCGCAGAACTCTGTGAGCACCCAGTGGTTAACACTGTCTGTAGCGAGGAACTACATCCACTCCCACTCTCTCCATGGGAGCCCCAACTGGAAACTGTTGGAGCTGAACATGGGAGCAACCTGGAGGGCCCTTTCTGGCTGTGCAGCTGTCACGGTGGCGACAAAAGTCTGCCACATCCCTCTTGTGCTGAAGAAGTAGAAGCCCAATGGTTAGGGTTAGGGTTAGGGTTCGGGTTCTTCCAACCAATGTGCGACCTGCCTCTGTTTTTATGAAAGACATGAGTCACTGGAGAGAGGAGTGGTCAGTTCTTACGGTGAAGGACAAGCCCCACGGGTAGCACTTGAAGTGTTTAATGGACTCCTGTAAAGCGAGGAACTCTCACCGGATGAGAGTAGCGGTGCTCGTGTTTGTTGAATGTACGTCACCACTCTCTGTCCTTCTGGCTCCACCTGGGCCAGCACCCCACCCATGCACACATGGCTCACACMTGAGTCCAGGATCAAAAGCAAGGTGCGATCAGGGGGGGGTGGGGTAAGCATGAAGGCCTCGAATCAGTGCACGCTTGAGGGGGTTGAAGGCATCCTGTCACACCGCTGTTCATGTGAAGGTCTCGTGGCACTGCTCTTTCCAGGTGAAGGCTTCCTGGAACACCCCTGTCCTTGTGAAACCCTGTGCAAACCCTCTTGTAGTATGAGGCCGGGCCAGGAAGTACTTCAGCTGCTGCTGGTGGTCAGCTTCTACTGGTCTCGGACAGCACACACGTTGTGCTTCATAATGCTGATTCCCTCTTCCCCCACTCGGTGCACCAAGAAGGACACCTCACGGCTCCTGAAGTGGCACTTCACAGTGTGGAGCTTCAGGCTTATGGTAGCCATCTATTCCAACACACGCCGTAGAGCCCCAACGGCAGACTGGAAGGAGCTGCCATAGGCCAGGATGTTGTCGAGGTAGACCAGACACTCCTGTCGGGGGATACCAGCCATCAACCTATCCATCGACCACTCAAATGTAACTGGATCGTTGGAGCGTTGCACAGGACCTTGAACTGGTGGAGAAAACAATTTAGAGAGGCACCCGGCAGCAGTCACCATGGAGGTCCAGAGAACCAGGAGGACACCTTAACCAAGTCCAGCACAGCCTCCTGTAGTCCGCAAAGAATGTCAGCTTGTCCTCCATCTTAGGAACCATGACCACTGGTGCAGCCCAGGGGCTCGATGAATTCTGCTCGCTGCATCTCCAACGCAGCCTTGTCTGCCACCTCCTTGTGAATTAGCAGGATATGGCGGGACGTATCTTGATGGGCCGAAGTTCCCCTGTGTGGATCTCGTGCTGCACCAGATGAGTCTGACCCACCTCCTCCTCAATCAGAGCAAATCTGTCTCTGAACTCTAACAGCAACTGCCACAGCTTTTCCTGCTGCTTGGGGTCAAGGCCATCACAGTTCCTCTCCCATGTCTCATTCACTGTGGACAGTCTCCTCTCCTCTCCCGTCTGAGGTAGCTGGACTGGACTGGAAGAGGGGAAGGTTGGCAGGCATGGGTGTCCGCTGYCTTGACAGGCTGAGTAAGGGGGTCATTKGGCTCTGTTAATGTGACATTACGGGGGTGCATGGTTACTGCAAGCCCTCCATGTAAGCTCAGTGTTCACCAGTCCARGTCTAGCTGGCAGCCTGTGCTGTCCAACCCCAGGATACAGGAGTCCTGCACCGCCACCACCCACACAGGATGATAGACAGTCCTGCCCCTTACTGTAAGAGTCGTTATCCCCTTCTCAGTGGAACTGAGTCTAACTGGTACAATTACTGGTCTCRCCAGTGTTACCTTGGACCCAGTGTCCTCCAGGGCTGGGCAGGTCACCCCTGTAAACTGACATTATGTGTTGCTTATTTCTTTACTTCTTAGATGCATATAATGTCCAGGGCACAACCTAGCCTGGTGGAACCAGATTCACATTTTACAATATCTGAAGTCAAGTAGAAAGGTAAATGTTGCAATCAGGTTGGTTCCACCAGGCTAATCATAACAACCATTGACCATCATTGTTTGTGTGAATAACCAGTATCTTTGATGAGGGGCCAGGAGCTGATCTACGCTGATTTGCCCATCAATGGGGCTCTGGCAAAGACCTCACCTCCAGCCTCACCTCTTCCTTGCTCACCAACGGCCATCGATGGGGAGAACAGAATTAGGTAGGTTTAGTGTTACTTGTTCAAACTTCAAAATAGTACATGTTTGTGTTTCAGATATTACCTATCCCTAACTGCCATAGAGAGTGACTGTGTATTTTTTCACAGATACATGAGATGTAGAGAGACCTGGCACTCAACACATCCAAAATGGGGTGATTACYAATATTACAGCACAGCACAAATGTCCAATAATAGCAACACCATTTCATTACATGTGTCACTAATGATCTCCGCGTCAACTCTKCCTATTCTACAGATTGATTGGAGATGCTTTTGCCAGACGGCAGCCTCAGTCGTTTGATTGTGGAGACCATAATCGAGTAGGAATTATCTGACCTATTCAATACCTGTACCTGTTTTGTGTGTCAGATATGCCTGACTGACGTGCCCAAGTAAACTGCTGTTACTCAGGCTCAGAAGCCAGATAAGCATATAATTGGTAGCATTGGATAGAAAACACCTTGAAGTCTCTAGAAATGTTAAAATAATATCTGACAGAATTAGAACATAATTCAGAAGAAAAACCAACCAGAATTATTGTATTTTTTAAAGGTCCCACGCTCTAATAATGGAAAGCTATGGGTCCTATGTAATTCCGGCTCTCAGATTGCAATTCCTATGGCTTCCACTAGATGTCAACAGTCTTTGTTCATTGTTTCAGGTATGCTTCTTCATAAACAAGGAATAATTTTGAGTTTTGGCACAGAGACTACCGGAACAATATCAGTCTGTTGGCGCGTGACGGAGTGGACGAGCGCTAACTAATTTTTACTTTCCTATTGAACATACTACTTTCCGTATGAAATATTATAGTTTATTTACATTTTAGGGTACTTGAGGTTTGAATAGAAACGTAGTTTGACTGGTTTGAACAATGTTTAGGCGAAGCTTTTTGGATTCTTATATCTGCAGGTTGAACGAGTGGATTACGGATATCGATGGCGCCAACTACACAGACTTTTTGGGATATAAAGAAGGATTTTATCTAACAAAACAACCATTCATGTTGTAACTGGGACCCTTGAGAATGCAACCAGAGGAACATTTTCAAAAGTAAGTGATTTATTTAATCGGTATTTGTGTTTTTTTTTAAGCCTGTGCTGGTTGAAAAATATGTTGATGTGGGGCGCCGTCCTCGAATTGCATGGTATGCTTTCGCTGTAAAGCCTATTAGAAATTGGACAACGCAGTTAGATTAACAATAATGTATGCTTTTAAATTATATAAGATACTTGTATATTCATGAATGTTTAATATTACGGTTACTTATTTGATTGTGTGCCCTCCAATTTAACCGGATGTTGTCGAATGTTGTCCGCTAGCGGGATGCATAGCCTTAAGTTACTTGGGTTGGAATCAGCCCCTTGCAATTGGGAGAGTTCCGGAATCCAAACAACAGACAAATACTGTGTATGTCTGAAGCCCAAATGATTTGATTATGTAAGGTAAGAGTAAGGTGAAACCTGTGCCTGGGACAGACAAGTGCTGAGTGATATGAGTGATGATGAGCTTTTATTTCAGCTCAGAGTAAAATGCAAATCGCTGAGCAGGTTGACGTTGGTGTGTGTGTGTGCATGATTAGTTTATAGCAAGTAATTTTGTTTTATAAAACTCCTATCAAAACATATCATGACAAACACAGATTAGCAAAATGCAAATGCTGCACGCATACACACACACACACACACACGCACGCGCGCAGACAGATGGAATTTCACTTGGTTTGATTTGCTTTTGGCCTAAGCATCGAACTCAGCTCTGTCTGTCCCAGCCACAGGTAATATCTAGAGTGTTGATGTGTTGTGATGTGTAGTTCGTTTTAATAGTATGGTACTATGTTATATATTCAGTAATAAAGTAATATTTATGAAGGCTAGGTAGTAGTAGTAGAGTACCGCGCCACAGCGTCGCCAGGTCAGCGGAGTCAATCACCACCTTCGGACAACCTGAAACCCCACCTCTTTAAGGAATACCTAGTTGATAGGAAGAGTAATCCTTCTAACCCCCCGCCCCCACTTAAAGAGAGTTAGATGAAACTATTCGGTAGAAGGATGGTTGTTCTCACTGGATATTCATAAGGTGAATGCACCAACTTGTAAGTCCGTCTGGATAAGAGCGTCTGCTAAGAATTGACTGATATGTAATGTATGTGGTATAAGTATTGATATTAGATTGTTCATGTCATGTGTGTTTTATTTGTAGTTAAGTTGTAATTGTATGGTACTATGGTATGTATTGAATTTCAGTTAATAAAGTAATACTATTTAGGCTAGTAAGTAGTATAATGCTATATGGAGTGTTAATGTGTGCTAATGTGTAGTTTGTTTTAATAGTATGGTAGCATGTAATAATTCAGTAGTAAAGTAATATTATGTAGGCTCTTAAGTAGTAGCTTGTCATTCAGTCATGGTAATGATTACATATTAATATTCATACATTTATAGACATGCATAAAGRGTTGCCAGTAGATAGAGAGAAGCATAATGTTTGACATTCTGACAACTACATCCTCTAGTGTTCCAAGGATCCCAGAATCACTAACTTGTTGAGTCAAATGTATGTTCTTTTAGTGTCAGATTCTGTGTGTAGTTTTCTTTTAAAACACAAAMATATTGAAGAACAGAACCAACTCCAGCCCATCTCCTAAACAGAGGCAGTTACAACAGCTAAAAGACAATGCTGGCTGTCATGGAAATAGCTAATGAAAATATCAGGCAGGTCCCAATGTTCATGGAAGCTTTTTCCAGTGGCCTTTTCTGGGTTTATACTGTATGTCTCTGAATGGTGTAACAATTAGCCAAGATGTGCATTCATCACAGAAGGGGGATACATATTTCATGACATGTTGTTGTGACAATAATGCWAGTACGAACTCGGACCCAGACGCAGAGAAACACAGCAGACAGAGGTGAGGGAAATCCATAACATTTACAAAACAACAAAGCAATCGCACATGTGTACACTAAACAAAACAAGAGACCTAAGCAACAGGCCCAGTCCACAGAGGAACCTAAATAGTAATTCAATAGGTGAACCCAATAAGACCAATCAGGCTCACCTGGACACTAGAAAAAACATAAAGGGCACCCTCAGGGAGTACACACAAAGATGACACCTAACCTGTGACAGGACCCCCCCCCCCCCTCCTCAAGTAACGGCTCCCAACGTTCCACCAGGGGTAGCTGAATGTCCACCGAATTCCCGAATGAATCCGGGGTCCAAAATGTCCCGGGCCGGCGCCCAGGATCTTTCCTCAGAGCCTTAACCCTCCTAGTCCACGAGATACTGAGTCCGCCGCCAGATCTGACGGCTGGAGAGGATGCCTCACACTGTGTAGGCTGGCTTTCTCACTATCATGCCAGGCGGAGGTGGAGGCCGAGTGGCCGGAACCAGGTGACTGAATACCACAGGCTTAAGGCTGGAGATATGGAAGGTGGGATGGAGCCTCATGGACCGGGACAGACGAAGACRATAGGCCACTGGATTGATGCGCCGTAGAACCTTGCATGGCCCAACGTACCAGGGAGCCAACTTCCTAGATTCCACGCATAGAGGCAGACTCCTAGTAGACAACCATCTGGCATGGACGCAGGAGGGGCCTCTGGCGGCGATGGCGGTTAACCTGTCGTTGAACCCGAGCTGAGGACCTCAGGAGGGGAAGGAACCGTCACTTCAATCTCCTGATCTATAAACTGGGGGGCTGGTAACCATACAACATCAGGAATGGTGATAGGCCAGTGGAGGAAAACTGGAGTGTTGTGTGCGTACTTCACCCAAGGAAGGTGCTGATTCCAAGTGGCGGGGTTGGCGACACCGTAAAGAGGTCTCCAGATCCTGGTTCACCCGCTCAGTTTGACCGTTGGACTGAGGRTGATAACCCGAGGACAKACTGGCTGATGACCCCAGAAGRGTACAGAATGCCCTCCAAAATCTGRAGGMMAACTGGGGACCCGGTYGGRGACTATATCCAGAGGAAGTCCGTRAWGGCGRAAATCGTGCTGAATRACTAGCTGAGCAGTCTCACGGGCAGATGGAMGCTTAGGCAGSGGAATGAAATGTGCCGCCATGGAAAAGYGKYCCACAATGACCAGGATGACCATGTGTYCCTCTGAGGATGGAAGGCCCGTGATGAAATCCATAATGAGATGGGACCAGGGTCGAGAAGGTGTAGGCAGCGGATGAAGAAGCCCCAGAGGCTGCTGACGAGGAGTCTTGTTCAAGGTGCAGGTCGGACAAGCAGCAACGAAGGTCAGAGTGTCCGCCTCCGCCGAGGGCCACCAAAACCTCCTCATCAAAAGCTCTAGCATTCGCTGCCCTCCCGTGTGAGACGTGACAAGTGAGCCCACTCAAGTACCTTGGACCGTGCCCCAAGAGGAACAAAAAGTATGTTAGTTGGACTGCCTCCCTACCTTGCGCCTCCCTCACAACAGTCTCTATACCCCAGGACACCGGTGCGAGGATTAGCGACCTGGGGATGACGGATTCAAGTGGCCGATCCTCACTGGAGCTGGAGAACTGGCGAGAAAGGGTATCCGGCTTCACGTTCTTTGACCCCGGACGGTGCGATGACGTGAATCTGATCAAAGTGAAGAAAAGAGCCCAATGAGCCTGTCGGGATTGAGGTGTTTAATATCCTGGATGTAGGCCAGGTTCTTGTGGTCAGTCCAAACCGTAAAGGGATGTTCCGAGCCATCCAACCAGTGCCGCCGCTCCTCCAAAGCCAGTTTGACCGCAAGAAGCTCCCAATTGCCGACATCATAGTTCCTCTCCGCTGGAGTGAGACGCCTGGAGATTAAGGCACAGGGATAAAGCTTTTGGTCTTTTGCCGAGCGCTGAGACAGAACCGCACCCAAACCCACGTCTGAGGCATCCACCTCTACCACGAAGGGAAGAAAATGATCTGCATGAACGAGAATGGGTGCAGAAGAAAACCGACATTTCAGGTCCTGGAACGCCTTCTCAGCAGCAGAGGTCCAACATACATGCCCAGCCGAGCCCTTGGTGAGTGTTGTCAGTGGCGTCGCCACAGCAGTAAAGTTTCTCACAACTCTCTGGTAGGAATGAGCAAATCCCCAAAAACACTGAACTTGCTTGACCGTGCTGGGCCGCGGCCAGTTGACCACCGCTCCTACCTTTTGGGAGTCCATCTGTACACAGCCCTGAGATACAATGTACCCCAGGAAGGAGATCTGAGGAATGTGAAACTCACACTTTTCGGCCTTCAAAAACAGGTGGTGAGAGAGGAGTCTTTGAAGGACCTGGCGTACATGTTGGACGTGTTCAACCATGGACCTGGAGAAGATGAGGATGTCATCCAGATACAAAAACACACTGGTGAAAGAAGTCGTACAGCACATCATTAACCAGGGCCTGGAAAACGGCTGGAGCATCAGTAAGTCCAAACGGCATGANCCTCTGAGGATGGAAGGCCCGTGATGAAATCCATAATGAGATGGGACCAGGGTCGAGAAGGTGTAGGCAGCGGATGAAGAAGCCCCAGAGGCTGCTGACGAGGAGTCTTGTTCCAGGTGCAGGTCGGACAGGCAGCAACGAAGGTCAGAGTGTCCGCCTCCGCCGAGGGCCACCAAAACCTCCTCATCAAAAGCTCTAGCATTCGCTGCCCTCCCGTGTGAGGCGCGACAAGTGAGCCCACTGAAGTACCTTGGACCGTGCCCCAAGAGGAACAAAAAGTATGTTAGTTGGACTGCCTCCCTACCTTGCGCCTCCCTCACAACAGTCTCTATACCCCAGGACACCGGTGCGAGGATTAGCGACCTGGGGATGACGGATTCAAGTGGCCGATCCTCACTGGAGCTGGAGAACTGGCGAGAAAGGGTATCCGGCTTCACGTTCTTTGACCCCGGACGGTGCGATGACGTGAATCTGATCAAAGTGAAGAAAAGAGCCCAATGAGCCTGTCGGGATTGAGGTGTTTAATATCCTGGATGTAGGCCAGGTTCTTGTGGTCAGTCCAAACCGTAAAGGGATGTTCCGAGCCATCCAACCAGTGCCGCCGCTCCTCCAAAGCCAGTTTGACCGCAAGAAGCTCCCAATTGCCGACATCATAGTTCCTCTCCGCTGGAGTGAGACGCCTGGAGATTAAGGCACAGGGATAAAGCTTTTGGTCTTTTGCCGAGCGCTGAGACAGAACCGCACCCAAACCCACGTCTGAGGCATCCACCTCTACCACGAAGGGAAGAAAATGATCTGCATGAACGAGAATGGGTGCAGAAGAAAACCGACATTTCAGGTCCTGGAACGCCTTCTCAGCAGCAGAGGTCCAACATACATGCCCAGCCGAGCCCTTGGTGAGTGTTGTCAGTGGCGTCGCCACAGCAGTAAAGTTTCTCACAACTCTCTGGTAGGAATGAGCAAATCCCCAAAAACACTGAACTTGCTTGACCGTGCTGGGCCGCGGCCAGTTGACCACCGCTCCTACCTTTTGGGAGTCCATCTGTACACAGCCCTGAGATACAATGTACCCCAGGAAGGAGATCTGAGGAATGTGAAACTCACACTTTTCGGCCTTCAAAAACAGGTGGTGAGAGAGGAGTCTTTGAAGGACCTGGCGTACATGTTGGACGTGTTCAACCATGGACCTGGAGAAGATGAGGATGTCATCCAGATACAAAAACACACTGGTGAAAGAAGTCGTACAGCACATCATTAACCAGGGCCTGGAAAACGGCTGGAGCATCAGTAAGTCCAAACGGCATGATTCGGTACTCATAATGTTCATTGGGATTGTTGAACGCTGTCTTCCACTCATCTCCCTGTCTGATGCGCACCAGATTGTACGCGCTCCATAAATCCAATTTAGAGAAAACCGTAGCCCCCTGGAGTCTCTCAAAAGCTGAGGACATAAGAGGAAGGGTTTGGTGGGTGTGGCAATGTGTCTGGTGGGTGTGGCAATGAGTTGCCACGCCTACAGTGTTACCCAATCTACAACCCAACCCCTCCCAATTCTTCAGCTGGCCGTTCAGTAAAGTAGTCACCTATCTGTAGAGATAAGAGTGATAACACGATATAGAGTGTTATTGTGTGAAATGTGTTGTTAGTTTTAATAGTATGGTACTATGTTATAATTTGATAATAAAGTAATATTATGTAGGCTGGTAAGTAGTATCTTGTCATTCAGTCATGATAATGTGTATAAAATAGCRACTGCCCCTCCATAACAAATATGTGGCATTGATATGAGTCAGAAACATTTATTATATTGTCAACATTGTGTAAACAAAGTGTAAATAGGATAATTCTGGTCATAATGTCAGTCTCGTCTAAAATGGAGATTGGGTTTGGATTACAATTACATCAACAAATCATGCCCCCTTTTGCCAAGCTCTACGTGCTAATCGCCCCTCCGCCCACTTCGCTTCCCTTCATTGAACAGGGCTCTGTTGTTTTATCGCCCACAACGCATGCCTCCACAGCCAAATTTCTAAGGTTTGCATGCTGTGCCTAATGTGGAAGAGATGGTTAGAGTTCATTGATCCCCAAGTCTGCACCACTAATGCTAGCTTGGTTTGCCATGACCAGTGGTGGTGAGTATTACCAGAGATAACCTCCATTTGGTAAATCTGACCATAACTCCTGCACAGTCAGTCCCTATACATTTAAATAATATGATGCAATCTTAGTGACAGACAAGGACCCTACGTTCAACGTAGACGTTAACCCTACGTTCAAAGTAGAACACAACATGAAGAAAAAGACAATCCATTACTTAATGCTGATGCTAAATTAATAAGCCAATCCCATATATAGCCACCCTGTCATAATATTACATGTATTTAATTGTTAATAAAACAAACCAACAACTATCGAGCGTAATACAAAATGTTCAACTCTCTAATAAAACAAACTAATATTCACTACAAAAATTAAAATGTGATGTAGCTAGCATGTCATTTCACACTTCTCTGTGTCATGGAAATTCTCTCACTCCTCTATTCTCATCCTCCTAGWTCTATGCGCTGCCTTTGACACCATGAACCATCAGATCCTCCTATCCACCCTCTCAGGGCTGTGCGTCTCATGATCTGTACACTCTTGGATTGCATCCTACCTGGCAGGCCGCTTCTACCAGTTGTCGTTAAGAGGATTTGTGTCTGCAGCACGTACTCTCACAGCGGGTGTCTCCCAGGGCTCGGTTCTATGCCCTCTCCTCTTCTCTCTGTACACCAAGTCACTAGGCTCCCTCATATCCTCACATGGTCTCTCCTATCATTGCTATATTGSGATGACACTGAACTACTTTTCTCCTCCCCCTTCTGACACCCAAGTGGCGACACGCATCCCCAAACTCMGCATGGATGTYGTTCCACTACCTCAAGCTCAACCTTGACAAGACGGAGCTGCTCGTCCACTCTTTCATTCTCTGAAAACATCAGAGCAGTGACTCGCTCCTCCAGRTTCATTCTCTACAACATCCGTAGAGTACGACACTGCCTCACACAGAAAGCRAACACAACTCSTGATTASTGTATCTCKCTGTTGGCTGTGCTCCCCACTTGTTCCATCAAACCCCTGCAACKTATACAGAACGCTGCAGCCCGCCCGGTGTTCAACCTTACCAAGTTCTCCCATGTCACCCCGCTCCTCCGCACACTCCACTGGCTTTCATTCGATTGCATCCACTGCAAGGCCATAGTGCTTCCCTACAGAGCAACAAGATGAACTGCCCCTCCCTACCCAGAGGCTATGCTCAAACCCTATATCCCGAACGCTCTGTTCTGCCAACACTGGTTTCTTGGCCCTCCCACCCATACAGGAGGGCAGTTCCCGCTCAGCCCAGTCCACGCTTTTCTCTGTCCTGGCACCCCAATTGCAGAACCAGCTAAAAGGACGTTTTAGTTGGCCTATGGTAGAGAAATGAACATTACTTTCTTTGGCAACAGCTCTGGTGGACATTTCTGCAGTCAGCATGCAAATTGCACTCTCCCTCAAAACGTGAGACATCTGTGGCATTTGTGCACAGTAATCAGCTTTTTTTAAAGTAATAAGCTTTTTGTGAACATGGAACATTTCTGGGATATTTTATTTCAGAGCATGAAACATGGGATCAACGCTTAACATGCTGTATTCATAGTTTTGTTCAGTGTACATAGTATTATCACTCCAGAATTATTACCTCTACTGATATGTGACTCTATTTAAGACCATGATAAACAAACAAAAMCTTGTTTGAGAAATGGTCTGWATTTGAACAAAGATTGCATGTTTTTTTTAATGRAGATATCACATATTGTTTACCTGTAAGTACACATCTATACTGCATTCAAAATGCAATTAKAAAGAGATCCAGGATCCAAACAASAGACTAATACCRTGTACAGTGGCTTGCGAAAGTATTCACCCCCTTGACATTTTTCCAATTTKGTTGCCTTACAACCTGTAATTGAAATAGATTTTTKKGGGGGTTTGTATCATTTGATTTACACAACATGCCTWCCACTTTGAAGATGTAAAATATTTTTCATTGTAAAACAGACAAGAAAAAACTGAAAACTTAAGCATGCATAACTATTCATCACTGCACCAATTTTGACTTTTTTTGTATGTCCATTACATGAAATCCAAATAATAATCTATTTAAATTGCAGGCTGTAATGCAACAAAAAAGAAAAAACGCCAAGGGGGGTGAATACTTTTGCATGGCACTGTATGTTGCAAGCCCATATGATTTGATTATGTAAGGTGAGAGTCAGTCCTTGCAGGTGGCTGGGCTAACCTGTGGCTGGGACATACAGGTGCTGAGTGATATGAGTGATGATGCTTTCATTTCTGCTCAGGCCAAAATGCAAATCCCTGAGCAGTTTGAAATTCCATCTGTGTGCGTGCATGCAGCATTTGCATGTTGATCTGAGTTTTGATCATTCATGATACGTTTTGAATTCTAGTCAATTAAAATTACTCGCTGTAAACGAATCATGCAATGGTGCACTTTTCCCCCTTGTGATGAGTTGTGTCTCCTCTCTGTCATGTCTATTTCCATAATTATTAGGGGGAGATAAGGTCTGAGATAGGATGTGTGGGGTAGTGTCTGGAACGATTGCACGACTTCTCTGATGTTGCACCTATCTTGGGATATAGTAATGGTTAAAGGACAATGGTTTTACTTGAGAAATGGGTATCTGGAGCTGACAATTGATTTATGCCATAGAATGAGTTGRTGTTTTTGTACAATGGGATACCAGGGACGAAATGGGAGTCTTGCCTTCGGGGCCGAACTCTGTACAATGAGAACAGGATGTACAGCAGATACTGTCAACTGTGAATGATTAGTATCTTTCATACAAATTCTATACTTGTGACCCATTCCACACATCTGTTGTTTGTCATGGACATTCAGGAGGATGAACTTTGCTATAGAAGGTCTTTGTATTCTTTGTCTTGGGGCTCTCAATGAACGGGTCATTACCGCAAAGCACKTACTTTACCGCAAATMATTTACTTGTGTCTCTGGTGTGACCTGCTTTCCTTATTAATAAGTAAACAAAGATTTAGTTTAAGTAGAACTCTGACTTGTGTGATTAGTTTATGTCTCCTCAATTGATAAAACTGAACATACAACCAGAYTGTATTCTCTGCATGTACCATATAAACTTTGATATGATTTGTGTGTATGTAAATAACGCACCATGTGACTTGTTAGGATCAACACAGGTCAGAGAGCTTCAGCTCTCTCATACACTCCTTCATGTCGTTAAAATAAGGTTGGACTCAACCTTCTGCAGGAGAGAACACCACAACTATCGCAACATCAAGGACTTACCAAAACATCATCAGGGTAAGTTATATTACATTTAAACAACACCGAGTATGATATTTCAGGTTAAATRTTTTACATCCCCTCTTGATGTTTTCTTTCAGACTTAATGAGATAAGGTGCCTTCAGAAAGCATTCATACCCTTTGACTTTTTCCAAAAATGTCTGTGTTGCAGCCTGAATTTAAAATTGGTTTAATGTATTTTGTTTGTCACTGGCCTACACAAAATACCTCATCATGTCAAAGTGGAATTATGTTTTTAGACATTTTTACAAATTAATGAAATATATGAAACGGCTTGACTCATTAAGTAATTTCAGTAATTTCAGTAAAAATGAGCTCACTCTCTGTGCAATAATAGCATTTAGCATGACAATTGAATGACTACCTTATCACACATAAGGTCCCTCGGTCRACCAGCGAATTTAAAATATAGATTCAACCACAAAGAGCAGGGAGGCTTTCAAATATCTTGCCAAGAAGGGCACCTATTGGTAGATGGCTAAATATATGGTTATAAGACATTGGATATCCACTTGAGCATGGTGAAATTATTAATTACACTTTGGATGGTATATCAATACACGTGACTGAAACTGGAACCGTCACAATTCATGTACTCAGTGGATTTGTAGAAATTAATGCAATATTTGAGGCTCTCTTTCTCTCACCAGTTGATTGTACAATTTCTACATACAGTATTTATTTTCAGCTTGTGAGTCTGTGATATGGGAGTTGGAGACATGTTTMTTTTGACATAAATGTCAAACTTTCAACACTCCCGCAGCACAAGCTCTGGGGGCCCATGCGGCTGTCATTGATGTAAAAAAATATATATTTTGTAAATAATTTTGACAGCAACACTCCAAAAAGTAATTCACAAACTATTTAATATCCATATGTACTAGGGAGCTAAGTATTTTTCTTCTTGGGTTTCGAGAATGTGAGTGATCAAAGTCGGGGTGCCAGGTAGCCTAGTGGTTAGAGCGTTGGTTTAGGAACTTAAATGTTGCTGGTTCCAAAACCCAAGCCAACAAGGTGAAAAACCCGTCAATGTGTCCTTGAGCAAAGCACTTAAACCTAATTTGCTCCAGTTAGGCCATCAATGTAAATTTGAATTTGTTCCTAACTGACTCGCCTAGTTAAATAAAAAAGTGCCTCAGTCCTTGACAGGAAGGGGGTATCGGTAAAAACAAATTCTGTCGTCAACGCTAAGACGGCACCAGTGGGACTTACTCAGGACTTGACAGTTCATACAGCTTTTATATTCTGATCATGGAATATTTTTTTTCTAAATATAAACTAGCTAGCTAGCATTTATGAGGCCAAAAAACATGTTCCTCACACGCTAGGAATGTATTTCCTCCAATGGTATTATGAAAAGTTGCCTCTTGCTCCCAAAAACACGTTTTCTGAATATTAGTGAGGGGTGTGCTGTTAACGTGGCCCAATGTATGTGCTTTCAGTAGCCTGATTACATCTAGTTTCAGGAGAAATCTGCACACAATGTCTCCCTGACCCCCTCATGAATTGGTCAGCCAGATCTGAACACAATCTGATCACAATGCAACTTTTGTGCGTCTAGTGCTGACCTTTCAATGCAATCTTTGTATTCTAATAGCAGAAGTAAGTGTCAAGTGTAGACACAGCCACTGTATCGGAAGCTCTGGAACAGGATGTCTGGTTACTGGACAGCCAATTAATTGGCAGATTTCAAACATATTATTGTGTATATTTAGCAGAAAAGAGTTCTTGAGGCTTTTCCTCATACTGGTCAAACGGCATTTGAGCTGGTCTACTATCTAATAACCACTCTTTGGAAAGATGAGTCTCTCACAATGGTGTTATCCGTTTTGCTCTATGACCCCACAAACCCCAGGTGAAGTAGGAAAACGTGCCAACTTTGTCCACAGCGCCCGAACAGTTTGGGCTACAAACTCCCTGTAGAAACAGGAGACTCTTACGAGCACAATGGTGTTATCCGTTTTACTCTATGACCCCACAAACCCCAGGTGAAGTAGGAAAACGTGCCAACTTTTGTCCACAGCGCACAAACAGTTTGGGCTACAAACTACCTGTAGAAACAGGAGACTCTTACGAGCACAATGGCGTTGTCCGTTTTGCTTTACAAAGCCCACAAGTGTCATGGGACTCATCGAAAGGTAACCCATACAAATGAATGTAAAGTAGTTTTGTGCAAACAAAAAATAGGGGTAAATATGTCAACAACAACAACAAAAAATCCTGAGCTTTCTTATATCTCCTACGTATAGGACAGACACTACGAAGCCTTATACCTTATGCTTTTTTATTTAAACAGTCTTCTTTTGCTGTTTATGAATGTGTTTTTCAAAGCATTTCTATAGGCTATAGAGTAAAAGTTAAAAATATATATTGATACTTAAAGGGATCGTAAAATTCTAAATCAAATTGCTAAAAGATCCATGTTATAACCATCTTTATAAAATCCACATGTCAGTTTAACAACCCCCCTCCCCCACCACACACACACACACACACACACACACAGTTTTGACTCTAAAGAATTAGCATGATTTTTGAAGGACTCCCTCAGCTCTGTACCCCACAAAAAGTCTCTCAATTGAGCAGCGATTTTCACATATATACTGAAAAATATATAAAAAGCAACATGTAAAGTGTTGGCAACAGAAAAATGTGTAAAAAAAGTGTATATATACAGTACCAGTGAAAAGTTTGGACACAGCTACTCATCAAGGTTTTTCTTATTTGTACTATTTTCTACATTGTAGAAAAGTAGTGAAGACATCAACACTACGGAATAATACTTATGGAATCATGTAGTAACCAAAAAAGTAGCCACCCTTTGCCTTGAAGACAGCTTTGCACACTCTTGGCATTCTCTTAACCCGCTTCATAAGGTAACCACCTGGAATGCTGTTCCAACGGTCTTGAAGGAGTTCCCACACATGCTGAGCACTTGTTGGCTGCTTTTCCTTCAATCTGCTGTCCAACTCATCCCAAAACATCACAATTGGGTTGAGGCTGGGTGATTGTGGAGGCCAGGTCATCTGATGCAGCACTCCTTCACCTTCCATTTGGTCAGATAGCCCTTACACAGCCTGGAGGTGTGTTGGGTCATTTTCCTGTTGAAAAACAAATCATAGTCCCTCTAAGCGCAATCCAGATGGGATGGGGTATCCTGCAGAATACTGTGGTAGCCATGCTGTTTAAGTGTAATCATGAAATCTAAATAATTCACAGACAGTGTCACCAGCAAAGCATCCCACACCATCACACCTCCTCCTCCATGCTTCACAGTGGGAACCACACATGCTAAACCGTGTTTCTTGGCCGAAGCAAGTCTATTCTTATTATTGTTGTCCTTAACTTCTCTAGGATATGTGGGACGCTCCGTCCACTTGGCCAATAGCCAGGGAAAATGTAGAGCGCCAAATTCCCAAAAAAAACTTTCATTAAATCACACATGTAAGATACCAAATTAAAGCTACACTCGTTGTGAATCCAGCCACCATGTCAGATTTCAAAAAGGCTTTTCGGCGAAAGCATAAGATGCTATTATCTGATGATAGCACAACAGTAAACAAGAGAATGTAGCATATTTCAACACTGCAGGCACGACACAAAACGCAGAAATAAAATATAAATCATGCCTTGATTTATGGAACATGCAGCCGTGCATGTTGCTCTAGAGCATCCCAGACATGCTCAATGGGTGACGTGTCTGGTGAGTATGAAGGGCATGGAAGAAACTGGGACGTGTTCAGCTTCCAGGAATTGTGTACAGATCCTTGTGACATGGGGCTGTGCATTATCATGCTGAAACGTGAGGTGATGGCAGCAGATGAATGACACGACAATGGGCCTCATGATCTCGTAACGTTATCTCTTTGCATTCAAATTGCCAACGATAAAATGCATTGTGTTCGCTGTCCATAGCTCATGCCTGCCCATACCATTACCACCACAGGGCACTCTGTTCACAACGTTGACATCAGTAAACCACTCCCCCACACAACCCCATACGCGGTACAGATGAAACCGGAATTCATCCATTTAGAGGGCACTTCTCCAGCGTGCCAGTGGCCATCGAAGGTAAGCATTTCCCACTGAAGTATGTTATGACGCCAAACTGCAGCCAGGTCAAAATCCTGAGGAGGATGATGAGAATGCAGATGAGCTTCCCTGAGACAATTTCTGGCAGAAAACTATTTTGGTTGTGCAAACCACAGTTTCATCAGTTGTCCGAATGGCTGGTCTCAGACGATCCCACAGGTGAAGAAGCCTGGTCCTGGGCTGGCGTGGTAACACTTGGTCTGTGGATGTGTTGCCAGTTGGCCATACTGACAAATTCTCAAAAAGACGTTGGAGGCAGCTTGTGGTAGAGAAATTAACATTACATTCTCTGGCAAAAGACATTCCTGCAGTCAGCATGCCAATTGCACTCTGTGTAATTATTGTGGCAGGATTGGGGGGTGGCAAGTAGCCTAGTGGTTAGCTTCTTAGGGATCGGTGTCCCGTACACGGGACGGTTGAAATAACTGACGCTAATGTGATTAGCATGAATGTTGTAAGTAACAGGACATAGACAATTCAATTATTGTTAATCTAACTGCACTGTCCAATGTACAGTAGCTATTACAGTGAAAAAATAACATGCTATTGTTTGAGGAGAGTGCACAACAACAACAAAAATTATCACGGCAACTGGTTTTAACATTCACCTCTGAAGGTAATAATATACTTACATTCAGTAATCTTGCTCAGAGATAAAATGTAGCATTACGTTTGTAGTGTATAAGCAAATGATCCATTATGTATGACATTCCTGGGAGTGTGTAAACTTACATTTTGTATTACCATATACTTTTTGTATGTCCTCTATGGTTATTTAAAAATGTATCAATTGACCAATTTGGCACATTTGGTTCATTTGGTTCATTTGATTCATTTGATCACATTTGATTCATACAAAGTCTATGTCTGTTGGACAGCAGACGGAATCAGGTTTTCCGCTAAGATTTTGGCTGTGCTTACATACATTCTGTTTCTTTTTATCCCGAAAAACCTCACAGTCCTTGCAGACGAAAATTATATGCATTACATGATACAGCCACCCCCATGCTTGAAAATATGGAGAGTGGTACTGTTGTGGAAATTCAGTACTGAGAGATATTTGGTCATTTCTTCAAACAATCATCTTTTTTATATTGATTAATTATTGCAATAATGAGACCCCCCACCCCGAGTAACCTAACCTTTACACAAATGCAGTATACTATATATAGCTGACACTAACAATGCTCAGACATGGTTGGTTCAACCCCCCTCATGCAGACCAAGGACCATCATAAGTCACTCTGGCTTCATCCTGTCGTTATCTGCATGTGGGTTGTTGTCTTAACCCAACCCTGACTTAGATTCCTAGACGCAAGGATGAGGGATTGTTCTACTCCTAAGCTATCTCTAGTAAAACACATTATTGTCTATGTAATGCAGTCTTTAACMCATTTGTCAGCTCAAGCCATCTCCAGTGACCATACACCCAGGTTAGCTGCAGGGAACTAGAGTGGAGCCCATGAAAACACAGGTACTAGCAGGACAAAAATGTCTTACTATTAGTTAAATATTAATTGTTAACCATATAAATAATATAAAMTAAACCAGGTAAATATGTCATTTTTCTATCACAGTACCCAGGCGTGTGTTTTGTTGGACTTGCCCAAAATCTAATAATTTGTATTCAGGTCAAAAAGTTAATTCATTTGGCACAATTTTTGCAGTATTACTTTAGTGCCTTGCTGCAAATAGTATACATGTTTTGGAATATTTTTTTTTCTTCTGAAATTTGGGTTAGAATGTTGGAGTAACTACAATGTTGATCCATCGTCAGTTTTCTCCTATCACAGCCATGAAATTTTGTAACTGTTTTAAAATCACCATTGCTTCATGTTGAAATCCTTGTTTTCTTTCTTTCCGGCAACTCAGTTCGTAAGGACGTCTCTGTTTTACAGTGACTGGGTGTACTGATGATACATCACCCATAGTGTAAATAACAGCTTCAACATGCSCAAAGGGATATTCAGTGTCTGCCTTTTTTATGTTGACCAATATACCAATCAATCCACTTCCCTGGTCTTTATGGTTAAATCTATGCTTGAAATGCACTACTCAGTTGACGGACCTTACAAATAATTGAGATTTCTTAAGCAAATGTTTACTCATTAACTTATTCTGGCTTGCCATAACAAAGGGGTTATATACTTTTTGACTCAATACATTTCATATTTGCATTTTTTATTAATAAAACAATACATCCCTTTGACATTATTGGGTATTATGTGTAGATCAGTCACACAAAATCAAAATGTAATACATCTTACATTGTCTGTCAACCCAAATTTTTTGATTCAAGGGGTGTGATTACTTTATGAAAGCACTGCACGTATACTGCCAACAATGAATTGTGTTTTCTCCTCTCTCTCATATCTCAGTGGGCCTGGACATTGTTCCACAAGGATGAATGACTCTTCAGGAAACGACACTGACCTTGATCACACGGATGCTTGCTTGAACCAGGGCGCTGTTGTGAGCATGATGATCTTTTCTGCCAATGGCCTGTGCTTCCTCCTTGGGATGCCATCTCTGGTCTGGTGCCTCTGGMTCTCATTGAGTGGAAGTMTCTCTGGAGGTCTGAAACCCACCCARGTCTTCCCTATTAACCTGTTTGYAGTGGAGCTGGTGTTCTGTGTCAGTTGTCTCCTTCTGRTGRTCAGCTTCTTCATCGAGRATGACATGTTTCAGCAGGCTCATGAWTTTCTATTTGGCCTCTCCTGGACCTGCAGGCCCCTGCTCCAGAGCTGCATCTGTGTGGAGCGCTACCTGGCGGTGGYCCAMCCWGTGGCTTTCCTCAAGTACAGACKCCGGAGGTACAGGGTGGCRAGTTCAACTATTGTCTTGGTGTTGTCACTCACTTTATCATGTTCTTTCGCTTTGATGGATTATATGAAGCAATTGAAGATTATGTGCTCGTTAGTGTCTATTGCCTTGGGGTGGTCGTCATTTCTCTCTGCTCCTTCTTCATCCTGCATGTGCTGAAGCAGCCTGGTCCAGGAGAGGTAGAAGGGGGCAGAGGGGGAGAGAAGAAACAGGGGACGACAGACCCACAAAAGATGAAAGCTTTTGGGATCGTCTTAACCAACCTGGTGATGACCTTGGCCAGCTCCATYTCAGTGGTTGTTAGTGTGACCAACATGTCATCCAGCCTTGACATTACCTGCAATGTCACCTTCATGTTGCTAATTGTTAACATCTTCAGTGTCATGGTTTCACCYCTGATGCACCTCTACAGAGAGGGAAGGCTGCCATGCAGAAGAGTCCCAGAGACACGTTAGACTTACAGTTGTGGACATTAAAGTACAGATTTTTGTGAAAAAATATATAATTATGAGACACAGGCGGCTGGTCAGGGGAGGAAAGCTCATAAAAATGGCTGGAATGAAGTGAATGCCATTAATTTGAGCCTGTCCTCCCTAGTTAAAGTTCCACCAGAATACGTAGACAAACCTGTTGTCATAATTTAGTATCCATCATCAAGCAACAGATCGTGTTATCACCCAACAGATGTCATCAGAGCAACAGAACTGTCTASACTCGGTTTGWTGTTTTTAATAAATTGTTCTCTTGAAACAGTTTTTAATCATAGCTTAAGTTTTTATATCTACAAATTCCGCGATGAGGTAAACCTTTTTGGCTGGGACCGTAAATTTGGCTGGAACCGGATTCCTGTTAAGTAGCAGGTAGCTGCTAGCCGTCACGAAAACGGAGCAGGCTAACAGTAGAAGTGCTTTTATCCACGGCTGGGCACAAATGCTTTAGATGTGACATGAGTGCCAYACAATCACAAGATGAAGATAAGYTGGAACTGAACAATGGACAGGGATTTGTCTGCCCTGAATGCACCAYCATCAAGCAGCTTAGGGAAGAGATCCTCCGGCTGCTCTCTTGGCTGCGAGAAAATGATAACCTGCTTTCTAAATAAACCGACCTTGCTGAAGCCCAAGCAAACCGAATCTCAGTTAAAAATGCCTCCTATAGTAAAGCTGTTGGTGAGCTGGGATAAGTTGGGCGGCGTTGCTCTGTCCCAATCAAACAGACAGATGTTAAGCTCAACTCTAAGGTCCATGGGAGACTGGACTCTTGCAAGGCATAGCAGATCCGGGAGGCAGTCTGGCCACCCTTCATCTTCCTTCAGAATATCAGATCCAGATATCAAACTGCTTTGCCTCACTTGAGATGGAGCTAACAGACACGTGAGTCAGCAAGGATCCTGGGAGTATACCACCAACCGTTGGCCGCCCAGTGGTGCCCTCCCCACGGCCACCACAGTTCATGAGTTTCCGATGCCATCCGCTGTTGCTGGTGCGAAGAGTGAGGCTAGCCTGGCTTGAAGCCTCCATCCCTCCTGCCCGAAGCAGTCCAATCCCGTTCCACATTGACCATCCCCATCAGATTCCATCACGACCACCATCATTGCGGGTAGCTCGATGGCGAGAGATTTTGGGCTGCCTACGTTCTGTGGACCGACCAAGATCCACTGTCACCCAGGAGCCCATGCCCAGGACATCAACTCCCTCCTGCCCACGTTTCTGGCCAACTGCTATAATATTGAAACCATCGTCACTCACATAGGTTTTAATGACCTTCACTTTAGGCAATGTGAGGAACTGAGGGAGGAATAAACATTTTTATTGAACTGATAGATTGGAGACTGTCAGAAAACAGTGGGTTATCTGCCTTGTTCAGGGGCAGAACAACATATTTTTACCTTGTCAGCTTGGGGATTCGATCTTGCAACCTTTCGGTTACTAGTCCAACGCTCTAAGCACTAGGCTGTTACCTCGAGGCAGGGGCAGAGTGGCCCACACTTAGTCAATATAGCACTATTCGCATTCACTAGTAGCACTATTCGCATTCACTAGTAAAACCTTTCTTGTGAATTACCTCGTTACTGAGTTGATTGGATATTGCTCACTGAAACATAGCTGTTTTCAGACTGTAGTGTCGCTCTTATCGAAGCCTCCGCCCAGACTACAGCTTTTCATGAAAGGAAAAAATGGCCTCTATTTCTACTAATGCTCTCAGCCTTAAACACATTTCATTTGGATACGTTGGGTCTTTGGAGCATCATGCTATACTGTTTAAATGTCAGCCACCAGTGCTGGCCATAATCCTGTATAGGCCACCAAAGCACTGCCCCACTTTCTTTACAGATTTTTCTGAACTTTTGTCTATTTCGGTTGACAACTATGATACAATCATTATGTTGCGTGATTTTAATATACATGTTGACATAGAGACTGACTCCAAGGCCGTTGAATGTGTGAATCTTTTGAGCTATATAGACTTTATCCAACATGTTACTCTACCCACCCCTAACAGCTGCCATACTCTGGACCTGGTTATAACCTAGGGGCTTTTTATTGGCATATCCTCTATTGTAAATGTTGCTTTATCTGATCACCACTCTGTCATCACTGTGTATTTTTTACTACCTTGTTGCCCATAGCACAGCGTAACACTTAACACATTATTAAGAAACACTATCTTACCTCTGAAGTTGCTACAGATTTTATTGAGTGTATATGATATTTTAGTTGATAACTTTAATAGCAAATTAAGGGCAACCATTGATAACATAGATCCAGTAAAGTTGAAAAAGGCCACATCTAAACAGAGAGTACGGATGAGTGAAGAAACGAAACAATTTAAGAGACATTGCTGAGCGGAAGTGGAGAAAGTCCAAGTTGCATGTCTATTATGATATTATGAGAGAGCAACTTGGCACATATAACAAGGCAATTAGACATGCCAGATGGGATCATTTTTCTAACTTATTAATCACTAATAATAATAATAATTTCTCGACCATTGATGGGCTGATAAATCCTACCCCCCCCCCCCCATAAACCTATTTGAACTTTCCTCCACATCTAAATGTGATGAGTTTGCGGCATATTTCAGAGATAAGATAACAAACATCGTTTGGGTGTCAGTCAAGCAAGATCGGATGAGAAGTTTGATGGTATGTGCCCTAGCCTGCCAGGCAAAGGCATGATGGAGTTATTTTCCCTGGTTGACACAATCATGCTCAGGAAAGTGATCACAAATTAAGCCTTCTATCTGCCTTCTCAATCCTATCCCCACCACCTTCTTCAAAACAGTTTTGTATTGCATATCTGAAGAAGTGCAAGCTATTGTTAATCACACCCTGTTCACAGACACTTTCCCCACTGCACTAAAAATGACTTTGGTGAAACCCCTTCTGAAGAAAAGTCATCCAGATTATTCAGCTCGTAGCAATTTTCAGCCAATATCAAACCTTCCATTCTTAAGCAAATTTGTGGGAAAATTGGTTTTCAAATGGAGGATTTTAGCTCCACATATAAATAATTAGACTGTATTAATCAAATCAAATGTATTTATAAAGCCCTTCGTACATCAGCTGATATCTCAAAGTGCTGTACAGAAACCCAGCCTAAAACCCCAAACAGCAAGCAATGCAGATGTAGAAGCACGGTGGCTAGGAAAAACTCCCCAGAAAGGCCAAAACCTAGGAAGAAACCTAGAGAGGAACCAGGCTATGAGGGGTGGCCAGTCCTCTTCTGGTTGTGCCGGGTGGAGATTATAACAGAACATGGCCAAGATGTTCAAATGTTCATAGATGACACGCAGGGTCAAATAATAATAATCACAGTGGTTGTCGAGGGTGCAACAGGTCAGCACCTTAGGAGTAAATGTCAGTTGGCTTTCCATAGCGAATCTTTCAGAGTATCTCTACCGCTCCTGCTGTCTCTACAGAGTTACAAACAGCAGGTCTGGGACAGGTAGCACGTCCTGCCACAGGCAGAACAGTTGAAACTGGAGCAGCAGCACGGCCAGGTGGACTGGGGACAGCAAGGAGTCATCAGGCCAAGTAGTCCTGAGGCATGGTATTAGGGCTCAGGTCCTCCGAGAGAAAGAGCGAAAGAGAGAAAGAAGAAGAATTAGAGAGAACATACTTTAATTCACACAGGACTCAGGATAAGACACGAGAAATACTTCAGATATAACAGACTGACCCTAGCTCCCCAACACATAAACTACTGCAGCATAAATACTGGAGGCTGAGACAGAAGAGGTCGGGAGACACTGTGGCCCCATCCGACGATACCCACGGACAGGGCCAAACAGGCAGGATATAACCACACCCACTTTGCCAAAGCACAGCCCCCGCAGTGATATCACCAACCACCTACTTACCATCCTGAGACAAGTTTTCTCTAATGATTGCCTCGCCTGGTTCACCAACTACTTCTCTGATCGAGTTCAGTGTGTCAAATCGGAGGGTCTGTTGTCCGGGCCTCTGGCAGTCTCAATGGGGGTGCCACAGGGTTCAATTATTGGACCGACTCTCTTCTCTGTATGCATCAATGATGTCGCTCTTGCTGCTGGTGATTCTCTGATCCACCTCTACGCAGACGACACTATTCTGTATACTTCTGGCCCTTCTTTTGACACTGTGTTAACAACCCTCCAGGCAAGCTTCAATGCCATACAACTCTCCTTCCGTGGCCTCCAATTGCTCTTAAATACAAGTAAAACTAAATGCATGCACTTCAACCGATCGCTGCCTGCACCTGCCCGCCTGTCCAACATCACTACTCTGGACGGCTCTGACCTAGAATATGTGGACAACTACAAATACCTAGGTGTCTGGTTAGACTGTAAACTTCTCTTCCAGACTCACATCAAAACATCTCCAATCCAAAGTTAAATCTAGAATTGGCTTCCTATTCCGCAACAAAGCATCCTTCACTCATGCTGCCAAACATACCCTTGTAAAACTGACCATCCTACCAATCCTCGACTTCGGTGATGTCATTTACAAATAGCCTCCAAAACCCTACTCAATAATTGGATGCAGTCTATCACGTGCCATCCGTTTTGTCACCAAAGCCCCATACACTACCCACCACTGCGACCTGTACGCTCTCGTTGGCTGGCCCTCGCTTCATACTCGTCGCCAAACCCACTGGCTCCAGGTCATCTACAAACCCTGCTAGTAAAGTCCCCCTTATCTCAGCTCGCTGGTCAACCATAGCAGCACCTACCTGTAGCACGCGCTCCAGCAGGTATATTCTCTCTGGTCACCCCCAAAACCAATTCTTCCTTTGGTCGCCTCTCCTTCCAGTTCTCTGCTGCAATGACTGGAACGAACTACAAAAATCTCTTGAAAACTGGAACACTTATCTCCCGTCACTAGCTTTAAGCACACAGCTGTCAGAGCAGCTCATAGATTACTGCACCTGTACATAGCCCAATCTATAATTTAGCCCAAACAACTACCTCTTTACCTACTCTATTCATTTATTTATTTTGTCCTCCCGTGCAGGTTGCAGACTCCATACTACTTCTTTTAAACTGGCAGGTGGCAGGACTCCAGACGAGCTCTGTGTGAAAGACGGTTGCAGGTGGCAGACTCCTACGACGCGGGGTGAAGACGGGCACTGTGGCTCACGTATTCGCCCCTTTACTTTACAGCTCAGCTCCGTCTAACAGTTAGCAGCATTCGTGCGTGTTCCACCTAGCGTCACAACCAACACGCTGTACCGAAGCTGTTTCTGTGTGGTATACAATGAGCCGTGAGTCATTGGTAGGGTATGGTAACCGCTTCGCCACCATGGCCAGCCTTAGTGGTTCCTGGATTGAATTTTATATATAAGTATACGGTCAGGGGCAGACTCTATATATTTGTTTTGCCTCTCAAGACGCTTCCCTTCAGCTGGCGGTACACTTGCTGCCATAGCTCGAGTTGGCTCTAATACGGCACCTATCTTTATGACGCTGGTGTGTATGGAACTAGATAGTGACCTTGTCATTGTTCCATGCTGAGGTGAACGCACCTGTGCTTATTTGATCTGAGTCTTGAACTGCATATGAGCTACTGTGATCGTTCGCACAGGGTCGCGATGTGGTGACAAATAGAGTGCAAGTCGTTACGTCACACATTTGAGCGCTTCGCTACTAGGTGTATCATGAATCTAAGTTGAAGATCTCAAATAAACTACTACACAAGATACTAGACCCCGGGCGGTAACAGGATCAGCGCACGCACGAACAAGACTCTCCGCATCGAACGCGCACGAGTATCTCAGGAGAGGGAGCCAACCGGTGATGCTAGAGGCGCCCCATAGAACCCACTTCGACATAACATACGCCGCTGGCTTCAAAATTGCTAAAGCGTGGACGAAGGAACATAAGCGAATCGGTCCAATTTAACTAGCGACGTGTCTGGGAAGAAGTATCTAGCTTGTCTTATGTGCAGTTGACAAGAACCGTTTTACATCATTTCAAATACATCACTTCTTAAAACAACCCTTTTTAGATTAGCTTTTTCTTAGTGTTCCTTTTAGTCTTTCAGCTTTTATTGCTGTAGCAATTACTTTCTTTTGAAACATATCTCTCTGTAGGTTTTGTCATTGAGACTCTTTTCTATAACCTTGAGCTGAACGTTGAGTTTACAGTGCACGGCAATGTGTTCGTCAAGAATGATCGCCGCCAGTACATCCAAGTAACAGTTGTTTGGTATAGAATTCAGGAGCCACACAGTGTCTGTCACTCAAAGAGAAACCAAGTCTATGATATTCTTGATCGTGCTTCAATACTGTGATAGCTAGGGAAGAGGCAGGTTGCAGAGACCTTTTCGCACAAGTATATCTGATGTTCGACTTTATGTAGCTTGTTCTTGCCAATACCGCTGCGACACGCTAGTTTCTTCAGAGCCTGTCAGAGTGTAAGCTTGTAGACAGGACGTCATGAATCACACCAGAGCTATATGGTGTCTCTAGAAAGAGATGTTACTATGTTGTTTGGGTCTGATTTGAACATCAATGTAGTGCTCATGTGTTAATTCGTCGACGCAGATGATACTTGTGTAGTGAGAACCTGTGTCGAACGGTTTGTGATCGATAGCGAAGCTCCAAGATACTCTGTATGGTCTCTGAAGCTTTATGCAATTCACCGACCGTTCAGTTGCTGATTAACGTTCGGCACCTATATTGTATAGTGCAATGTTGGGCTCGATTTTTACTGACAGGGAATGTGATTAACGGATAATATAGTATTACTGTTTTCAGGACTACGGAGACTGACTACTCCATGTTACCTCCATATGTGTATGCTCGTAAGCAGACATAAGGCACCGACAATTTGGTCGACCACTCGTCTAGAGAGCGACAAGATAAGAAACAAAGTGAGAACCCCTGAGTACCTAGGGTATTAATGGTTTAGGTTTGGAGCGGGGCATAGACTGGTCTAGCTAAGATGGCAGATCGTCACATACCGAAGCTCTATTCGAGGAGTGCAGAGAATAACCCTAACCTAGTCTTGTTTCCTCTCTCTACCTCAGCGCATCCATGAGCACTTGCAACGGACACGATAGATGCAGGCTATGGCGTCTTTCCTCAGACATGCTGGGGGTCAGGAGCAAGAGAGCGTTACCATTGGCGTTTGTCAGATTAGAAGGTAGTTAAAGTAATTGACGCAAACAAAAAAACCTGCCCACCTAACTCTGTTTCAAAGTGAGGAGATAACACGGAAGAGCTCTCTGGGACTGCATCAAGTGAGAAGGTAGAAAAGAGGCCTACTGAACTATCCCATTAACATAGCCTATTTGAATGGCTGATGCACTTAAATTCAAGCGTCAATACATTAGTCAAATATGGGCTAATCTAGATGAGTGTGATCTTGTTTTGAGAACTCTTCACAGCATACTGTAGGACCCAAATCCTAAACCTTGGACARAGGTATAGACGCTCTCTATCTTTCAAATATKTTTATGTAATCTTTCACAAGACATCTTGTGTCCCTTTTGGGTACTTCTGATTATCACAGGTGTATGTCATTATTTCTGGCCCTCTGTGTGGCCCTATCCCATGTAAAATATATGAAACTATTGGTCCCGCTTTAAATGACGTTCATAAACCCTTCATAAGCATTACATAAAAGACTTACAAAGTATCTACAACCGTGTGTCATGCTTTATTAAGGTGTGACACAATGACCTGTCAAATGTGACACAATCCCTAATGTAAAATGTGACAGCCCACTATGTCAAATATTATAAAAATATGTGCTTTATAAAGGGTGATATGTTGTGCTGAAAGTTGACATAAGCACCAAAGTGAAGTCATATTTGTCAAATTAGACAAATTACACCTAATCTCATTCCCAGACCCTTTTAAAATCTCATTTTGAAGAGATATTGTGGAAATGGGCAGGGTTTACCCATAATTATGACTTTGTGGCTGTGTTAGCTATTGAAGTCGAGCAAAGGACATGACACATACTTCACTCAGTAAGGTCACTCCGATAAAATGATATGGTCACTCCCACTAAGGACAACAATGAATGGTTGATATCCCAGGCCTATATGTGATGTGTGTTCAAAAGCATGGGGATGACGTTACAACAACACACTTAGGAAAATTACAATTGGCTCAGAACAGGGCAGCACAGCTGGCCCATAAATGTACACGGAGAGCTAACATTAATRATATGCATGTCAATCTCTCMTGGCTAAAAGTGGARGAGAGATTGAMTTCATCACTACTTGTTTTGTAAGAAGTGTTGATAAGCTGAATGTACCGAGCTGTCTGTTTWAACTACTAGCCAACAAGACATGCCACCAGAGGTCTCTTCACAATCCTCAAGTCCAGAACAGACTTTGGGAGGYGCACAGTACTACATAGAGCCATGATTACATGGAACTCAATTCCACATCAGGYAACTGATGCAGGCAGTAGAATCAGATTTCAAAAACAGATAAAAATACACCTTATGGAACAGTGGCGTCTGTGAAGAGACACACGCAAAGGTACAGACACATGCATACGTACACAAACGCTAGCACACACACTCTACACACATTTTAATATTCTTCTGTAGTGGTATTACACATTTTGTTTTGTAGTTATGTAGTGGTGTAATAACGTTATATGATGTTTTGTTTTATCTTTAGTTTTTTTGAGATGTAAGTGCCTTAATGTGTTTGGACCCCATGAAGAGCAGCTGCTGCTTTGGCAAGAGCTAATGGGGATCACATTCCCTCGCTGATAATATCAGCCACAAAATGTTGGCACCATTGTAACAAGTTGTAATCAAGGCGTGGTCTCCAGCATGGGAACAGAAGATGAATACCTGGCGCTGTAGTCTCAGGCTGGACTACTCCAAATCATCTAGGCTCTGACACACACACACAAACACCAGCTTGGTAGGTCCATCAACCAATTGAAATTCCTCTCACCATGACAGTAACCTGTGGACCAGAGAGAACCTTCATAAATCATCAGAACATGAATAACCTATGTATTGACCCTGTAATACTTGTTTAAAGTCAGACCCCCTTGRTCAACCAAACAACMGYGYAGGGCATGCACGCTGAATTAAAGGGCAACTACACTCAATAAGTTTCCTCAATTTTTCCCAGACTTCAAAAGTCATCCCCTGATGTGGTTTAAGCATTATTGTGGACACAGAACATCTAATTGTGTTGTTTTTCTATTTAAAAATAGTGAGGGGAAAAAAACATGGGGGAAACCAGAAAAAATGGGGGACTTCCAAATCCTGGAAAAACAAAAATGAAACAGCTGTGTATGACTGCACTTTAGACTGTGTGTCATCCTGCAGCACAGCATTTTGGGGAAATTCAGGTACAATATTGGCTATGCAGCCAAGATGGAAAGAGGTTGGGCCATTCTATAATGTTTTATATTATATATTCTATATTTAATTTAGCATWGGCTTTTATCCAAAGCCACTTACAGTCCTGCGTGAATAAATGTCCCAAGAATCAGACCCACTATCCTGSCGTTGCAATGCTCTAACAAGATGTATGACACGGTTATAAATACTTGATAACATTGATAATTATTCAAGCATAAATTACCAAAAATCTGATAGGTTGTCATAGATTATATTGGAATTACCAAAATTACTACCGGAAGCTTTGCAACACATATTCTGACCACCATTACTTTCTTCTTCAGCGTGTTGGGTAGTTTTACTCAGCCCCTACCTCCACAGGGCCGGGAAACTGTTTTTTTGTGTGTGACATTTTTTTTAATTTGCTATATAGAGGTAGAGTAAATGTAACCTACATCACCTCATGCTCACATCCAATTATGTATTTTTTGCTTGCTTTCACAAAATGTAAACCAACCAAATATACTGTATAGTACTATTTTAACTTTCAAAAGTCATCTTTGAACTTGTATTAACAATCCGTAGAGCAGTTGCTTCTCTACTGTTGAGTGATATACCTATATTGAAATGTATTGCTGTATGTTTTAAAATAAGTGTGAAATAAAGCAAATCTGATTGATTCAGCAGTTCAGTTCCCTGTCTGTCTGTGCACTGATTACACCATGTCATCACATATGTGTCCCTCATCAGTGATGAATTCACATGTCTTGGCTATTTGTTTACCATTAGGAAAACATGCAAACCCAGACTGGGCCTACTGGAGGAAAACATTAGCTTCCACGCACATGGGGACCTGCCTGATGTTTTCATTAGCTCGTTCATGACAGCCAACATTGTTTTTTAGTAGGTGGAACTGCCTCTGTTTAGGTGTAAGGCCTAAATATTGAGTGGATTCTGATCTTCAACATGTTTGTGATTTAAAAGCAACTACACACATAGACACCGACTGACACAAATACAATAAAAATAATCAACATGTTCGTGTTTTGGGATCCTTGGAACTCTGAAGGATGTAGTTGTCAGCATTCAAACCCTTGCTTGTCTCTCCTTTTACTGGCAATTCCTTATGCATGTACACTGAACAGAAATATGTCTACAAACACATTCATATTATTTAATATGCGTATCAACCCCCTGGTCAGTTATGTGTAACTGTTTTGAGTTTATTGGTCATCCTGCTTCCTGTGTGTGTGTGTGTGGGGGAGGGGGGGCTTCTCCAGACAGTTTAACATGTTCCTTTTCCTTTAGTTTTTTTGGGGCTACGGCCAGACAATCTTCATTTGCTTTCATTTGATAACTCAAAACAGTTGCTAACATTCCCCCATTTAGGATTTATTGAGTTACAATTACATTGGTGTCAGAAGTAAAAACTGGTGGGTAGACCGAAGGTGTGGCGGTGATGCTGCAATGACGGAAAAGGCTGGGGCTCAGGATTTAAACAAACATGGTGGCCCAGTCTCTGGTCACATCTGTAGCTGTTAAGACCCTGAAGGACTCCCTGGTCACATCCGTACAGTGGTTATTTTAGCATATCCCACCAGCAGAGTTTTCTTTACCACTACTACAGTGGCTTCCGAAAGTATTCACCCCCTTGGCATTTTTCCTATTTTGTTGACTTAAAACCTGGAATTAATATTGATCTTTGGGGGGTTTGTATCATTTGATTTACACAACATGCCTACCACTTTGAAGATGCAAAAAAAATGTTTTGTGAGCAAACAAGAAATAAGACAAAAAAAATGAAAACTGGAGAGTGCATAACTATTCACCCCCCCAAAGTCAGTACTTTGTAGAGACACCTTTTGCAGCAATTACAGCTGCAAGTCTCTTGGGATATGTCTCTATAAGCTTGGCACATCGAGCCACTGGTATTTTTGCCCATTCTTCAAGGCAAAACTGCTCCAGCTCCTTCAAGTTGGATGGGTTCTGCTGGTGTACAGCAATCTTTAAGTCATACCACAGATTCTCAATTGAATTATGGTCTGGGCTTTGACTACGCCTTTCCAAGACATTTAAATGTTTCCCCTTAAACCACTCGAGTGTTGCTTTAGCAGTATGTTTAGAGTCATTGTCCTGCTGGAAGGTGAACCTCTGTCCCAGTCTCAAATCTCTTAAAGACAGAAACAGGTTTCCCTCAAGAATTTCCCTGTATTTTGCATCATCCATCATTCCTTCAATTCTGACCAGTTTCCCAGTCTCTGCCGATGAAAAACATCCCCACAGCATAATTCTGCCACCACCATGCTTCATGAGAGGTGTTGGGTTTGACCCAGACATAGCGTTTTCCTTGATGGCCAAAAAGCTCAATTTTATTCTCATCTAACCAGAGTACCTTCTTCCATATGTTTGTGGAGTCTCTCATATGCCTTTTGGCGAACACAAAACGTGAATGCTTATTTATTTCTTAAGCAATGACATTTTTCTGGCCACTCTTCCGTAAAGCCCAACTCTGTGGAGTGTACGGCTTAAAATGGTCCTATGGACAGATACTCCTTGTGGACAAAGCTCCACAATCTCCGATGTGGAGCTTTGCAGCTCATTCAGGGTTATCTTTTGTCTCTTTGTTGCCTTTCTGATTTAATGCCCACCTTGCCTGGTCCGTGAGTTTTGGTGGGTGGCCCTCTCTTGGCAGGTTTGTTGTGGTTCCATATTCTTCCCATTTTTTAATAATGGATTTAATGGTGCTCCGTGCAATGTTCAAAGTTTCTGATCTTTTTTTATAACCCAACCCTGATCTGTACTTCTCCACAACTTTGTCCCTGACCTGTTWGGAGAGCTCCTTGGTCTTCATGCTGCCACTTGTTTGGTGGTGCCCCTTGCTTAGTGGTGTTGCAGACTATGGGGCCTTTCAGAACAGGTTTTTATGTACTGAGATCATGTGACAGATTATCTGACACTTATATGGCACACAGGTGGACTTTATTTAACTAATTATTTGACTTCTGAAGGTAATTGGTTGCACCAGATCTTATTTAAGGACTTCATAGCAAACGGGGTGAAAACATATGCACGCACCACTTTTGTTGTTAGATTTATTTATTTTTTGAATCAAGTTATTTTTTTCATTTCACTTCACCAATTTGGACTACTAGTTTTGCAATCCAATGCTAAATAGCTTAGCACAAATACTGGATGTATTCAGGTACAGCAAGCAAGCTAGCTACATCTAACTTCCTTCATACTGGAYGCAGATACATGAAAATGGAATTCATGAGTTCATCTAATTCTCGATAAGTAAAAAAATCACATAGTATCTATTTAACATCAGGGGTCTATGTTTTTATTGTGTGTACAGTGTCTGGGTTAGAATGTTGAATTACGATGACAACTTTAGCCAAGTCTCATGCACAGTCAGTCCCCATACATTTGAATATCATTATGTAATCTAGTGACGGACAAGTTCAAAGTAGAACGACTATGTGAAGAATACAATCTATGACTTAATCCTGATGCTAAATGAATATGCCTAATCCCCTATCTAGCCACCCCGTCCAAATATGAATTGTAAAATKAGTTAAAGGAACCAACATTCAATATGAAAAAATGAAAAACAAGTGATGCAGCTTTATTTAACAACAATATGCACTATCTCACAAAATGCTATTGCCACAAGCCACCCCAAAAAAAGTCTTAATAATTATTCAAATAAAAWATTACACCAATAATTATACGCCTATGCTGTGTCTACATATGTTTAAAATACAGTTGCAGGCACTAAGAAGTTAGACTGCGCCGCGAAATTGGCAAAACAATTTTAATTCAATGTATATTTATTACGACACATTATCGTCAACTAGCATTAGTTTGAAACAAAAACCTGAACATTAGTGCCCTCAACTGTAAGTCTAACGTGTCTCTGGCCCTCTTGGGCATGGCAGCCTTCCCTCTCTGTAGAGGTGCATCAGGGGTGAGACCATGACACTGAAGATGTTAACAATCAGCAAGATGGGGATGACATTGCAGTTTTCATACACACTGGATGAATGCGTGGCCAAACCAACAACCACCGGGATGGAGCTCGTCAAGATGATCACCAGGTTGGTTAAGACGATCCCAAAAGCTCTCATCTTATGTGGGTCTGTCGTCCTCTGCTTCTTCTCTCCCCCTCTGCCCCCCTCTACCTCTCCTGGACAAGGCTGCTTCAGCACACGCAGGCTGAAGAAGCAGCAGAGAGAAATGATGGCCACCCCAAGGCAATAGACTATGATGACCACATAAGCTGCTGATTCTTCATCATCGAATTGAGAACATGCATAAGCGAGCGACAGCACCCAGACCACTGTTGAACACGCCACCCTGTACCTCCGGAGTCTGTACTTGAGGAAAGCCACAGGTTGGGCCACCGCCAGGTATCTCTCCACACAGATGCAGCTCTGGAGCAGGGGCCTGCAGGTCCAGGAGAGGAGATACAGGATGCAAACAACCTTCCGTAACATGAGATTCTTGCTGAGTAGATAGCTGATCACCTCTAGTAGACCCTGGACACAGAACACCAGCTCCACTGCAAAAAGGTTTATAGGGAAGATCTGTGTGGATTTAAAACCTCCAGAGAGACTTCCACTCAGAGAGAGCCAGAGGCACCATACCAGAGCTGGGGTCCCCAGGAAGAAGCACAGGGCCTGGGCAGCATGGAATAGTACTGGCACAACATAGCCCTGGTCCAAGCAAACATCCCAGGTGTCAAGGTAAGTGTGGTTTCCTGAAGAGTCATTCATCCTTGTAGAACAATATAAACGAGCCCACTGAGATATGAGAGAGGGGAGATTTCACAATTCATGAGATTATGCTTTARTATATTGATGGCAAAATATTGATGAAATATACTGATGCAGACACACATAAAAATAATTAGATATACGTAGGTCTACTGTTATTTCAGTCGAAACATTGTGCATTTTCTCAGACAGTCTGAATGAACACATGAAATGTAAAATTGTTAGCCAAAGATCACATACACAATGATTTTCAAATATAAAATAACCTACCCTAGTTGTTTTGGTAAGTCAGAACTTGCTTTGCGATGTTCGTAGTTCTCTCTCCAGCAGAAGGCTTAGTCCAACCAGATGGTACAACACCTACATGTATGAATGGCTTTAGCCAAAGCTTCTCTGTCCTGTGTTCTTCCTAACAAGTCACGTGTTGTGTTATTTACATACACACCCATGTGGGCATTGATGAATTGAGCACCATCGTATGTTTAGTTTACAGCAGGTCATTTTATTTGACTAGAAATCCTATCAAATCATATAAATACTGAAGAAATCCTATCAAAACATATAAATACTGAACAAAGCACAGATTTTAAAAATGTATATGCTGCATGCATGCTCATGCAATGAATCACACACACAAACAGAAACACAGAGAAATGCAATATCAACTTCCGCAGGGATTTGCATTTTTGGCACGAACAGAAATGGAACCATCATCAATCATATCTCTCAGCACCTGTCTGTCCCAGCCACAGGTTAGCCCAGCCAGCTGCAAGGGCTGACTCTTTCACCTTACATAATCATATTCATATGGACTTAAAATACACACTATTCGTCTGTTGTTCGGTTTCTGGATCTCTCTTTAATTGCATCGTGCCTACATATAGGCTTGTACTTATAGGTAAACCATGTGACATATTCATATTAAAAAAAATACAATCTATGTTTAAACACACATTTTTCAAACAAGTGAAATGTTTAATTATTATGTATTTATCATGATCTTGTCACGAACGTCGTAATCCTCCTCGTCTGAGGAGGAGCAAGGATCGGACCAAAGCGCAGCGTGGTTTGAATACATACTTTAATTTATTAAACGAAGACGAAAACGAAGAACACTTGACAAACTACAAAACAATAAACCGACGAACGTGACGCTAAGCTAAACAGTGCAGACACAGGCAACTGACATAGACATAGACAATAACCCACAAACAAACAATCACAGGCTGCCTTAATATGGTTCCCAATCAGAGACAATGACAAACACCTGCCTCTGATTGAGAACCATATTAGGCCAAACAACATACCCAACATAGAAACACAAAACATAGAATGTACCCAACCAGCTCACGTCCTGACCAACTAAACAAGACTAAACAAAGGAAATAATTCAGGAACGTGACAGATCTACAATAGTCACATATCTGTAGTGCTAATAAACTTCAGTTATATTACCATATAGACAGTCAATGTGTGAAATGTAGTTAGTATTAATACTATGGTACTATGTTGTAATTCAGTAATAAATTCAATTATGTAGTCAGTCTCCTTAACAGATGACTTACAACAGCTGAAAGACAATGTTGACTATTATGCAAATAGCCAATGAAAACATCATACAGGTCCCAATGTTCATAGAAAGTAATGTTTTTTTTCTCTCAGTTGTCCCTGTCTGGGTTTGTTTCATAATGGTAATACAATTCACCAAGACAGTGCGTTCATCACTGAAGGGGGATACATATTTGATGACATGCTGTAATCTTAAGTGACAGACAGACATGGACGGACCTGAACTGTTTAATCAATCCGATTTGGTTTATTCCACACTTATTTTAAAACATACAGCAATACAGGTACAAAAGTATCTATATCCACAGTAAAACGAGTCCTATATCGGCATAACCTGAAAGGCGCTCAGCAAGAGAAGAAGCCACTGCTCCAAAACGGCCATGAAAAAGTCAGACTACGGTTTGCAACTGCACAGGGGACAAAGATCATACTTTTTGGAGAAATGTCCTCTGGTCTGATGAAACAAAAATAGAACTGTTTGGCCATAATGACCATTGTCATGTTTGGAGGAAAAAGGGGGATGCTTGAAGACGAAGAACACCATCCCAACCGTGGAGCACGGGGGTGGCAGCATCATGTTGTGGGGGTGTTTGTTGCAGGAGGGACTGGTGCACTTCACAAAATAGATGGCATCATGATGGAGGAAAATTGTGTGGATATATTTAAGCAACATCTCAAGACATCAGTCAGGAAGGTAAAGCTTGTCGCAAATGGGTCTTCCAAATGGACAATTACCCCAAGCATACATCCAAAGTTGTGGCAAATGGCTTAAGGACAACAAAGTCACGGTATTGGAGTGGCCATTACAAAGACCTGACCTCAATCCTATAGAAAATGTGTGGGCAGAACTGAAAAGCATGTGCGAGCAAGGAGGCCTACAAAACCTGACTCAGTTACACCAGCTCTCTCAGGAGGAATGGGCCAAAATTCACCCAACCTATTGTGGGAAGCTTGTGGAAGGCTACCCAAAATGTTTGACCCAAGTTAAACAAATTAAAGCAATGCTACCAAATACTAATTGAGCGTATGTAAATTCTGGGATGTGATGAAAGAAATAAAAGCTGAAATAAATAAATCATTCTCTCTAATATTATTCTGACATTTGACTTCTTAAAATAAAGTGGTGATCCTAACTGACCTAGGACAGGGCATTTTTACTAGGATTAAATGTCAGTAATTGTGAAAAACCGAGTTTAAATGTATTTGGCTAAGGTGYATGTAAACTTCCGACTTCAACTGTATATCCAATGAAAGCATCAGGCAGGTCCCGATGTTTGTGGAAGCTGATGGGTATTTCCAGTAGGCCTGGTSTGGGTTTKCATGTKTCCAAGTGGTGATACAATTAACCAAATCAGBTTAATTCATCACTGAAGGGGGACATRTATTTGATGACATGCTGTAATCATAAGTGACAGACAGACAGGGACCTGAACACACTTCTTTCAAAACATACAGAAACCCTGAGGGTTTCGTATTTTGTTTTTCTTGGAATAGAAACACTATAATATTAATCAAATTTATTAAGCTAAATTTCTTAAAATCAATCCCATATATACTATGTTTTTACATAAAAAGGTGTTAAATTCTCTAGTATAGCCAATATTGAAGGCTATCATATGCTTGGTCAAACTAGCACTAACTAGCATTAATGGTAACAATGGCTGACAATTAAATAACGATCCATAAAATGGTTGCACATTTAAGCTGGTAGAAATGTGGTAAAATTGATTTCATTTTCCCTGCATTAAAGTTCCATGGCCACTAGGAGCGTCGCCTCTGGGTGAGTATTTTCTTGTTTGCTTATGGACTTATACAGTGGTTCCTCTTTTTAACCTCTCTAGAGAGAGGGGTAATCCAGTTAAATTGCAGAGCGCCAAATTCAAAAATAGAACTACTCATAATAAACATTCATAAAATATACAAGTGTTTTACATTGGCTTAAAGATTAACTTCTTGTTAATCCAGCCGCTGTGTCAGATTTCAAAAAGGCTTTACGGCGAAAGCATACCATGCGATTATCTGAGAACAGCGCCCAGTTACCAGCCAAGTAGAGGAGTCAGAAATAGCGATAAAATGAATCACTTACCTTTGATGATCTTCATATGGTTGCACACGCAAGACTCCCATTTACTCAATAAATGTTTGTTTTGTTGGATAAAGTCCCTCTTTATATCCAAAAACCCCCGTTTTGTTCGCGCATTTTGTTCAGTAATCCACAGGCTCAGAGGCAGTCACAATAGGCAGTCGAAAAATCMGAAAAGTACCGGTCAAGTTTGTCGCGTTTGTATGGGCTAATAGCAGTGATGACAAATTCAATGTTTCATTCATTCATGTACTTTTTAAATATATTTTGTTGTTACAATGAAGGTTCTTAAAACTCTTAACCAAATAGCTAAATAATCCTTGGTATGACCATCTTAAAACAATCCCATATGTTTTCTTAGAAGCCCTCTCCCAGCTTAGACAGGGCTTAGACTCTAGAGCACATATGTCAGAGTCAAGGCCCGCGGGCCACATCCGGCCCGCGAGAAGGTTTTTTACGGCCCCTGGGATGATCTTGATTTATTATTAGAACCGGCCCGCAGACCGCAGCAAGCCGGCAGCCCGCAGATCTTTTACACGCACCAATACTACATTTCCCACAATGCAACGGTGACGCACCGAGCAGTAGGCTGCTTCATTTCAATATTTATTGGCACAGCAGTCGTCAGCATCACAGTAAAATTAACTTTCAGATACCCATCAAAAATGGCAAAAACGGAGGTGGACACTGAGAACCGGGGTTTCAAAACAAGGTGGGAGTCGGAGTATATGTTCCACGGAGGTAGCTGGAAAACCTGTGGTCTCTGTGCTGGTGAAAGTGTGGCGGTACTGAAAGAGTATAATCTGAGACGACATTATGAAACGAAACACAGCGGACAAAAACAGAATATGGACATGGAAAAAAGGCTCAAAAAGGCAGAGGAATTAAAACGAGGCTCAATTCTCGACAAGGCTCTGTTACAAAAAGCCAATCACAAGGCCAGGCTGCTGTCAAGGCCAGTTTTATTTTGGCAGAAGAGATCGCTAAATCAGCCCGGCCATTTACGGAGGGGGATTTCATCAAAAAACTGCATGATTAAAGTTTGTGACGAAGTTTGCCCAGAAAAAAGGCAACTCTTTTTAAATTGAGTCTGAGCAGAAACACCATTGCCGAGAGAGTAGCCCAGTTGTCCATCAATCTAAAAGAGCAGCTTGTGAAAAAGGGAAAAGATTTCATTGCATATTCCTTGGCTGTGGATGAGAGCACCGACATTTCTGACATTGCCCAGTTGTCAATTTTCATTCCGGGCGTGGACTCCAGCCTAAGCGTGACAGAGGAGTTTTTGGTCTTTACGTCCTATGCATGGCACAACTACGGGGCATGATTTTGTTATGAAGAGGTGTCAAAGATGTGTAAATGAGATGGAGCTGCCTTGGGAAAAACTCGTGGGTTTGACAACCGACGGAGCACCTGCGATGTGTGGACACAGGAGCGGACTGGTGGCGAAGATACGGGAAAAGATGAAAGAGGAAAACGCGACAGGTGAGCTGACAGCTTATCTTGTATCATACACCAGGAAGCGTTGTGCGGTAAAGCCTTGAAAATGGAGCATGTAATGAGCATCATCACGCGCACAGTTACTTTATCAGAGCCAAAGGTTTGAATCACCGCCAGTTCAAGGCATTTCTGACGGAGTTAGAAACGGAGCATGGTGATTTGCCTTATCACACAGAGGTGCGATGGCTAAGCCAGGGAAAGGTGCTTCAAAGATGTTTCGAGCTTCGTGAGGAGATTTGTCTTTTGTGTCTGTTGAAAATTAAAGATTACTGACAGAGCCATAAGAAAATATTGCTTTATTTATCTGATCATATTGGAATATATTTGTTAGGGTTTTCAGTTAGGTTCAATTAGGTTCACTAGACTATATGCGTCATTTAAAAATTTTCAATGAACATTCGAACAGTCCGGCCCTCGGCTTGTAGCTAAATTTTTTATTTGGCCCTCCGTCCATTTGACTTTGACACCCCTGCTCTAGAGGGTCCAGAACGCATTCATGAAAAAAGTATTGGATACACATCCAACTACTTCAATGTTTGTAATTGGCTAATGCAAGGAAATAATGTTGTAACCAGCTGGTCTTGTTAACATAGGGCTCAGTGTGCCAGGTTATCTTATGGGAACAGCTTACATGTACTGTTCTATCACTCCAAATATGTCACCAATTTTACTTCATTGATGCAGATGTTGAGACATATGTCTCAAACATGTATGGTCCCAATCAACTCACAACTTGATTACATTAGGATACGATCACAATAGTCCTGTCTATTTATGTGTGGGAACACATGCGAAGGGATTTCCTAAAATAAAATAACTTTGAACTGATTCCTGGTGATTTTACCGTCTTTGTCCAACAACACAACGAAAATGTATAAAAAAAACACAATACAATTATTGTGATATTTTTTTGCCAAAATAAATCACCCTTGGGCCACATAAAGGAACCCTGACCTACACTGTATGCACTATGCAATTTAAGAGAGGTCCAGAATCCAAAAAACAGACACATTTTGTATATGTCTGAAGCTCATATGATTTGATTATGTAAAGTGAAAGAGTCAGCCCTTGCAGGTGGCTGGGTTAACCTGTGGCTGGGACAGACATGTGCTGAGTGATATGAGTGATGATGCTTCCATTTCTGCTCAGGCCAAAATGCAAATCTCTGAGCAGGTTGAAATTCCATCTATATGTGCGTGTGTGTGTGTGTGTGTGTGTGGTGTGTGTGTGGTGTGTGTGTGTGTGTGGTGTGTTTACAGGTCTGTGTTTCTGTAAGTAATCCAACACGTGACTTGTGAAGAAGAAGACAGGACAGAGAGCGTTGGTTAAAATCACTCATGTAGGTGATGCTCCATCGGCTTGGACACGTTGGGGTTACCAAAACAACCAGAGTAAGTTATTTGGCATTTTAACTTCACTGAGAATGTTATCTAGACTAATTGTCTCCGTGCATTCAGACTTTCTGAGACAATGCACACATTTTTGACTGAAAATAGTAGACCTATGTTTATCAAAGTACTTTGATGTATTTAGGTCATCAGTATATCAATTGCATCAGTATATTGCCAACAATGTATTAACAACATCAGGTGAAACATTATCTCCCTCCCTCATATTTTAGTGGGCTCGGATATTGTTCCACAAGGATGAATGACTCTTCAGGAAACCACACTTGACCTTGACAATTGGGATGTTTGCTTTGACCAGGGCTATGTTGGGTCAGTGGTGTCGGTGCTGCCAAGGCCCTGTGCTTCCTCCTGGGAATTCCAGCCCTGGTCTGTGCCTCTGGATCTGTCTGAATGGAACCTTATCTGTGGTCTCAAACCCACCCAGGTCTTCACTATTAACCTGTTTGCAGTGGAGCTGGTGTTCTGTGTTGAGTGTTTTATTGAGGTGATCAGCTACCTACTCATCCGGAAGGCTACAATGTTACGTCAGGCTGTGTATTTCCTATATTACCTCTCCTGGACCTGCAGGCCTCTGATCCAGAGCTGCATCTGTGTGGAGCGCTACCTGGCGGTGGCCCAACCTGTGACTTTCCTCAAGTACAGGCTGAGGAGCTACAGGGTGGCCTGTTCAACCCTGGTCTGGCTGTTGTCGCTCACTTATTCATGTTCTATCCCTTTATTGGGTAATGAAGAAATCTCAGCTTATGTGCTCATTAGTGTCTATTGCCTTGGGGTGGCCGTCATTTCTCTCTGCTGTTTCTTCATCCTGCGTGTGCTGAAGCAGCCTTATCCAGGAGAGGTAGAAGGGGGCAGAGGGGGAGAGAAGAAACAGGGGACGACAGAGCCACATAAGATGAGAGCTTTTTGGATTGTCTTAACCAACCTGGTGATCATCTTGGTGAGCTCCATCCCAGTTGTCGTTGGTTACACCACCCTGTCATCCAATGTTGACAATACTAGTAATGTCTTCCATACGTTGCTGTTTTTTAATATCATTAGTGTCACAAGCCGGCTCATAGCATGTGACAAAAATGAGGGGACACGAACAACAGGTATAGGCCAATTAAAAATGTTCTTTATTATAAACCAAACTATTAACTTTAAACTAAGAAAAAGGAATGAGGTGTGGAAGTATCATAATGTAAGGTGTATGTAAAGTGCATGGATGCGTGAATCTGTGTGTGAATATGACTGAGTGAAAACTATGCAAAACTACAAAGGAACAAACAAAACAGGATTATACCTGGAGGAGCAGAGAGAGAGAGGTGATTAGTGAAACAGCAGTTTAAATACCCTGAGCCCAGGTGACTCCAATCACTAACGACCCTCCTCTGCCTGCAGGAGGAACCGCCCCCTGCACTGCAGAGGAGGGGTCTCACCCCTGATGCACCTCCACAGAGAGGGATGACTTCCATGCCGAAGAAGGCCAGAGACACGTTAGACTTACAGTTACGGGCACTAAAATAACTTCTTTTTTTTCTACAAACTTTCGCTAGGAGACGATAGAGCATTGTGTTATACAGACATTGAAACACAACATATTCTGTCAATACCGCAGATCTGGCCAACTTCATTGCCTGTAACTACAGTTTAAATATTTCTGGAAACACGAAAGGTGTTGAAGAATTTGTGTAATTTTTTATTTGATCAATTGTTTTAATTTGGTGGCATGTACCAATAGTTTTTTGTGAGATACATTACGCTAGCATCAGAGTTGTTAAAACGGCAATCCACAATTCAAACAATAACATTGCGGATTCCCCTCCACTGTTTTGGTAAAAGGCTAAGGGATGGGACGAAACTCGCAAATGTTCAGGCTTAACAGTGTTTGTTTACATGTATGTTGTTTACAAACAAGGGAGTTAAAGCTCTTATATTGAGATCTGATAGGGTACGGCAGTTGAACTAAGGTCATGAGGCAATTATAAGTTATATTCTTTAAGAATCAAATGGGAATATATCATCAATTTCGATTCCTGGACATTTAAATGTCCAGAAACGCTCCAACCGTTTCCTGCCGCCCTGTAGAGTTATCATTTAGTATTAGCTTTAAGTTGGCCTAATGGATTTTTCTTCATATGATGTCATTTCAATTTAGGTCCTTGTCTGTCACTAAGATTAGGTCATATTATTCAAGTTTATGTGGACTGAGTGTGCTTTAGACTTGACTAATGGCGTAATCGTTACACATCATTCGATCCAAGATACTGCACACTCCTAGAAAGCCATTAGTCTCTCTAAAATGGAGGGGAAAAAATATGATAAAGGATAGTTCAGGAGTCTGGCATTGAGGCCTTTAATCTACTTCCTGAGAGTCAGATAAAATTGTGGATACCATTTTTATGTATCTGCATCAAGTATGGAGGAAGTTATAGATAGATAGATTGCTAGCTGTACCCGAAGCAATCCAGTATTTGTGTTAAGCTAGATAATATTGGCCCTCGAAACTGTCTCTAACTTCCTTCATATTGGACGCAGACAGATACAAATGATACTCACAAGTTCATCTGACTCACGGCAAGAAGAAACACTTTCCCTTTGACATTGGATATTTTAATGGCAGATGCATGTCATTTCAAATGTCAATACATTAGTAAAAAATAGTAACCACAGCAATTATTATGATTCGTGCTTCTGGGTGTGCCCACCTGTCTGCCAGCCTACTGGGAACAGAGGTGTTCAACTGCCTCCTGGGCCWGGTCACTAACACCTKGTACCTGTGGCTGGTGGCAGGCTGCCCTTCGGTCCAAGTGAACCAGGAGAAMTTCACCATTAACCAGTCTGTCACAGAGCTTTAATASTGGCTCTACTCACCTCTATTGGTCGCCAACGTCCTCTTCATCAATATTTTGACCCTTCATTCTGCCAGTGGGTACACTCTCAGAAAAAAAGGTGCTATCTTGAACCAAAAAAGGTTATTCGGCTGTCCCCATAGGAGACCGCTTGAAGATCCCTTTTTGGTTCCAGGTAGAACCCTTTTGGTTCCATGTAGAACCCTTTCCACAGACAGTTCTACATGGAACCAAAAAGGGTTGAAGGTATAAAAAAAAAAGCAACAGAACCGTTTTGGAAAYCTTTTTTGTAAGAGTGTACATTTTTGGCTTGGTTGAGGTCGGAAGGCCCCTGTTCCAGTGCTGTGTCTGTGTAGAGCGCTACCTGGCGGTGGTCCACACTGTGGTCTTGCTAAAGATCTTAGGTACAGAGTGCCATGTGTGATCGTGGAACTGTTGCTGATAGAAGTTTTTATAGAATTTTTTAAATTTTTTATTTCATACTTCTGGTAATGTAGCTTTATAATTTGCTAAAATATTAGCGAGGCAGGCTAGCTAGCTATTCAACGCTGTTATCTTCCATGCAGTCCTGTTCATCAACGTATTCTGGGGTATCTTCATAATGAGGGTGATACTTCATACTGAGCATGTCCGGTCCAGTGGATGGACTGAAGGAGAGAAAGGGTGAAAAAGAGGAGGGAGGGAACCTGATGAAGAAGAGAGCCTCCCATACCGTCCAGATCATCTTGCTGACCTTGATGCTGCTCTGCTATGATCAGAGCAATCCTTCAGGATCATTTTYCTTTGASATCATTTAGTTGTATTCACGTTCATATGGCTAGGAAAATGCCTGGGGATGGTGGGGARTGGTTTTCTTGAATTYCTTTGGTTATCATTCTGTTCCATTACTTTTAATCATATATTTTTTGCAATGTAGAGGTCTGGACATAATAATAAGTGGTTTATGGTTTAAGTTAATAGTGTGTGTCTGGRGGAGGGTATTGTGATTGWTTTTGKGTGAGGTTGACATWTGATTTTCATTCTATAGCTGTTAATCTAAGTTAAATTAGAGCGATACATTGTGATATTTAACTGTCTCCTGATGCTCACGATTCCAAACTTTTCCTAAGAGTTTTGCTTGGAATCACAAAATGTAACCCCCAAAAATATATACAACTATTTAACTTTAATAAATAATCTTTTAACTTGTATTACATCCTGTATAGCAGATGCTTCTCTACTAATGAGTGGTGTTCTATATATTGAAATGTATTGCTGTATGTTAATTAAAAGAAGTGTGGAATAAATCAAATCTGATTGAGTCGAAGGTTCAGGGCCCTGTCTGTCTGTCACTGATTACAGCATGTTATTCAAATACACTGTGTAAAAAACATTAGGAACAATACTATTTTCATGACACAGACTGACCAGGTGATATCAGGGGAAAGCTAAGACCTAATTCTGGTGTTGATTCTGATCTTCAATATATATTATTGTGTTTTAAAATCAGTTTTTGCTTTGTCGTTTTGGAGTATTGTGTGTAGATTGGTGAGGGGAAAAAAACAATGTAATCAATTTTAGAATAAAGCTGCAATGTAACAAAATGAGGAAAAATTCAATGGGTCTGAATACTTTCTGAATGCACTGAACATGCCCTGCTGAAAGACCCTATGTGGAAAAGTGGTAGGAGTTTGTCGGTCCTCAAGTCTTTACCAGTAATGCTAGCTTGGTGTGCAACGACCGGTAGTTTTAAGTATAACCACTAGATACTGGAATGTAATAACATACAGTAACTTAGAAAACGATGTTAGATAACGTATTGCTGATTATGCAGGTAGTTTGATATTTTGATAAAGTGAGGCAGGCTCGCTAAGTTAGCTAGCAAGGCCAGGCTAGCTAACATTTTATCTAATGTTAACTTAGCTAGCTAGCTAGATAACTAGCTAGCTAGCTACCTCAATACAACTTAGTTAGGTCGTTGCTCATTTATTTTTCATACTTCTGGTAATGTAACTTTAGAATTTGCTAAAATATTAGCGAGGCAGGCTAGCTAGCTAGCTACAGGCTTGCTAACGTTAGCCTACAAGACAGATTTACAAGGTAGTTCGTAGCTCATAAAAGTGTTTTCTGTATTGTCTAACGTACGCTAAACCCATTCCATACAAATGTGCGCAACCGCGACATTCAAACGAGGCTGCAAAGAAAACTAATGGGACTGTAGCGACTGTGATGACATGAAAATCTGAGGTGTGAATTGCATTTCTATTCAAGCGTTGATTGACATGGTAATGGTTTAAAGTATTGGAGAAAAGTTGAAAAAAACAGACCCCTCCGACGTGGTACGTTACATCGTGACGTGTCATGGCGTAACGTACAGCGCACATAAAGCATCTAATTCTGTCTTACAGCCTCTCTCACTTCTCTCACTGTTTAAAAACAATAAAGGGACAGGGACAGGGTAAGGGGGATACCTAGTCATTTTTTGAGTCATCACTGCAAGCTATCCTGACTCTCAAAAGCCGCTGTTTACTTCTGAAGATCACTTCAGCACCGCCCTAAAMACCTGATTCAAGTWTGACACAAACCTTCCAATWGGTRTGTAATGACACATTATATAAACTCTTTATAGTGATTTATTCATTTTAGAGGCGATAAGGTGATAAGTTGGACAGATCGAGTGAAAAAAAGCCATTAGCCCACACGACATCTCTCCTTCTCACAATTACGCAATAGGTTTCGCTTCCCCTCCCGCAATTTTTAAAAACACCCGACAGAGCTCATTGCCTTCTTGAATCATGCGGAGATGGGTATCATTGATTTTGTTGGAAAGGGGAGAAATTGCGCTTAACAATGGTATTGATATAACACTTGATCTGGAAGTATTACGTTTTTTGGGCGCTAAAATAAGGTAAATTGTACAGACCAGCGCAATGTACAAAAGTGAATTAGTTTACGTTGTACAGTAACGGCTACACCGGCCTGAATCTAATCCAAAAATTAGATTTTGGTCTTCATTTACTATTAGGTTTAGGCATATGGTTAGCAGTGTGGTTAAGATTAGGGTTGAAGTTAGGGTTAGGATTAAAATACAATTTTAAGAAGATAAATTGTAGAAATGGGTGGGGTTATGACTTTGTGACTGTGGTAACAAAAAATAGCTTGACCTGAGTTACTGCCCTGATGACACAGACAGCTTTGTCAACAACATTAATGTGTGTTATATGAAAAGTTGTATTAAAAAATACCATGTTTGATAAACTCGTAGGTTGATTACCCAACCAAGCAGATACAAATAGTCATTTTGGTTGTGAAGTGCATTATCAAAAAGCTTTGTCCTTTCTTAATAACAAAATGCTATTTATCACTTGGCTGTCTATTGTATCACCCTGTCACAGGCCCTCCCAGTGAACATCAGCTCAAAAAATGAGGAAGTAGATTGTTTATGAGGATTGACTGCTGCWGGTTTTCAAATCAAATCAAATTGTGTTGGTCACATACAYGTGGTTAGCCRATGTTATTGCGGGTATAGCGAAATGCTTGTGCGTCTAGCTCCGACAGTGCAGTAATATCTAACAAGTAATATCTAACAAATTACACAACACCCAATACATACAAATCTAAGTATGAATGAATTAAGACTATATACATATGGATGAGCGATTTCAGAGCAGAACAGACTACAGTAGAATAGTATAGAAAAACAGTATGTACATATGAGATGAGCAATGCAAGATATGTAAGCATTATTAAGTGAATGAGATGCCGTAGAATAGCATAGAAAACAGTATATACACATGAAATGAGTAATGCCAGAAATGTAAACATTAAATGACTAAGATACCATAGAATAGTGTAGAATACAGTATATACATATGAGATGAGTTATTCCAGATATGTAAACATTAATAAAGTGACTGGTGTTCCCATTCCTTAAAGGGGCCAGTGATTCCTAGTCTATGCCTATAAGCAGCAGCCTCTAATGTGCTAGTAATGGCTGTTTAACAGTCTGATGGCCTTGAGATAGGAGCTGTTTTTCAGTCTCTCAGTCCCAGCTTTGATGCACCTGTACTGACCTCACCTTCTGGATGATAAAGGGGTGAACAGGCAGTGGCTCGGGTGGTTGATGTCCTTGATTATCTTTTTGGCCTTCCTGTGACATTGGGTGCTGTAGGTGTCTTGGAGGGCGGGTAGTTTTCCCCCGGTAATGCGTTGGGCAGACCGCACCACCCTCTAGAGAGCCTTGCGGTTGCCGGCGGAGCAGTTGCCGTACCAGGCGGGGATGCAGCCTGACAGATCACTTTCAATTGCACATCTGTACAAGTTAGTGAGGGTTTTAGGAGACAAGCTACATTTCTTTAGACTCCTGAGGTTGAAGTGGCTCTTCACCACACTGTCTGTGTGGGTGGTCCATTTCAGTTTGTCAGTGATGWGTACGCCAAGGAACTTGAAGCTTTGCWCCTTCTCCACTGCTGTCCCRTCAATGTAGATAGGGGGGTGCACCCTCTGCTGTTTCCTGAAGTCCACGATCATCTCCTTTGCTGACGTTAAGTGAGAAGTTGTTTTCCAGGCACCACACTTCCAGAGCCCTCACCTCCTAGGCTGTAGGCTGTCTCGTCATCGTTGGTAATCAAGCCTATTACTGCTTGGCCATCAGTCATGGGTGAACAGGGAGTACAGGAGGGGGCTGAGCACRCACCCTAGTGGGGCCCCAGTGTTGAGGATCAGCGGAGTGGAGGTGACGTTTCCTACCTTCATCACCTGGGGGTGGCCCATCAGGAAGTTCAGGACCCAGTTGCACAGGCCGAGGTTCAGACCCAGGGCCTCAAGCTAAGATGCTCTTGGAGGGTACTATAGTGTTGAATGCTGAGCTATAGTCAATAAACAGCATTCTACGTAGGTATTCCTCTTGTCCAGATGGGATAGGGCAGTGTGCAAAGTGATGGCGATTGCATCATCTGTGGATCTATTGAGGCAGTAAGTTGGTCTAAGGTGGCAGGTAAGGTAGACGTGATATGATCCTTGACTAGTCTCTCAAAGCACTTCATGATGACAGAGGTGAGTGCTACGGGGCGATAGTCATTAAGTTCAGCTACCTTTGCCTTCTTGGGTACAGGAACATCTTGGCCATCTTGAAGCATGTGGGGACAGCAGACTGGGATAGGGAGAGATTGAATATACCTGTAAACAATCCAGCCAGCTGGTCTGCGCATGCTCTGAGGATGCGGCTAGGGATGCCGCCTGGACCGGCACCCTGCCAGGGTTAACACGTTTAAATGTTTTACTCACGTCGGCCAAGGAGAAGGAGAGCACACAGTCCTTGGTAGCTGTCCGTGTTGGAGGCACTGTGTCATCCACAAAGCATGTGAAAAATGTCTTTAGCCTGTCCGGAAGCAAGACCTCGGTCTCGGCGATGTGGCTGGTATTCCTTTTGTAGTCCTTGATTGTCTGTAGTCCCTGCCACATACACCTCGTGTCTGAGCCGTTGAATTGTGACTCCACCTTATCTCTATACAGTGAATATAGTATATAGTGAATAACTACACTGTTTACATTCTGCCATGTATGCGTCTAGATTGTTTTTGTACGCTACCCGGAACATATCCCAGTCCACGTGATCAAAACAATCCTGATGCTTCGGTTCCGATTGGTCAGACCAGCATTGAATAGTACGAGGCACGGGCACTTCCTGTTTGAGTTTCTGCCTACAGGACTGGAGGACTAAGATGGAGTTGTGGTCAGATTTTGAATTGCAGTGGTTGAGAGTCTTAGTAGCATGAATAGGACAGTAAAAATGTTGATAGAATTTCGGCAGCCTGGTCCTCAGATTTGCTTTGTTAAAATCCCCAGCTAGTTTGAGTAAAGTCCAGTGAAKTWCTTTGAGGGCCGTCAAGGTTTCGGCTTGAGATGGGATGTAAACTTGGGAGATAATTTGATCAACATTTAATTGTGAGGTATTCTAGGGCGGGTGAAGAAAATGACTTGAGTTCCTGAATGTTCCAAGAATTACACCATGAGTCATTAATCATGAAACACACACCCAGCCCTTCTGTAATATGTATTCCTGTCTGCGCAATGTACTGACAATCCTACTGGCTTTACTGACTCTGACAGAGTATCCCGAGACAGCCATGTTTCCGTGAAACAAAGTATGTTACAGGCCCGATGTCTCTGGAAAGAAATCCTTGCTTGAAGCTCATCAACTTTGTTATCCAAAGACTGAACATCAGCGAGTAATATAATCGGAAGCGGTGGGTGGTGTGCGCATCTCTTAAGTTGAACCAGTAGGCCGCCTCGAGTGCCTGTCCTCCACCAGCGATGTTTTGGTTTGGCCTCTGGAATGTGTTCAATTGCTCTGGGGAGAGTGAACAAAGGATCTGCTCCAGGGAAGTCGTATTCCTGGTTGTAATGCTGGTAGTTCTGGTGACTTACCGCCGCTCTACTATCCAAGAGTTCTTCCCGGCTGTATGTAATGACACAAATCATTTCCTGAGGTAATAATAATTTTTTTTTTTACATAAAAATACTAAATACTGCAAAGTTTTCTAAAAGCTAGTCGCAATGCTGCCGTCTTCGTCAGCTCCGTCTGAGTTGCACTTGAAGAGATGTCCAGTCTGCAGCCGAACATGTGACAWAGAGAAGACCAAGGGGACCCTCYCTACCACACAGACATACCCTCGCTGTGAGCACTCCTACTGTATAAATGGGAACTGGGAGGACACTTGAATCAGGTCAGTGACGGTTGACCTGGTCAAAGGTCAAAACAGTTTCGAATTTTTTCCAATTCACCTTCAAAACCAAGCCTGGTGGAACCAGCCTGATTGTCCCTTTTCATATCATGACATCTGAAGTGAAACAGAAAGATGAATGCACCCTTCAGGTTGGTTCCATCATGCTAATCTTAACCATTTATAATGTAATCAGTGCTCAGTGTGTGTTTGTGTGAGACCCATCAGTATCTTAGAGAAGGTGCCAGGAGCTGATATAAGCTGCCATGCCTATCAATGTGGTGCTGGCAAAGACTTTACCTCTAGCTTCACGTCATGCCTGTTCACCAATGGTCATCAAAGAGGAGACCAGAAATAGGTAGGTGTAGTTTGACCTGTTCAACACAGTATATATTTGTTTGTCAGATTATCCTAACTGCCTTTGGTAATAGAACAGTCACTGTGTTCACACATGCATCTATGGAGCCAGCACTTAGAGACTTGCAAGATGATGTGATGGAGTCCTGACTAACAGACAGGCTTGATACTGACAGCAGATATGTCCAGTATTTGCATCACCCCTTTCATTCCATGTGTCACTGATTAACTCTGTCTCAACTCTGGCTATTTCTACAAATGGAGAGGACAGGAGATACTCTTACCAGATGCCAGCCTTGGTCATTTGATGGGGAGACCATATTTGGGTAGGTTTGATCTGACCTATTATTTTTATTTGACTCTGCTGATCATCTTTGAACATCTTGGCCATGTACTGTTATAATCTCAACCCGGTACAGGCGGAAGAGGACTGGCCAACCCTCATAGCCTGGTTCCTTTCTAGGTTTATTCCTAGGCTTCTGCCTTTCTAGGGAGTTTATCCTAGCCACCGTGCTTCTACATCTGCATTGGTTTGCTGTTTGGAGTTTTAGGCTGTGTCACTCCCTGACCTTAGAGATCCTTTATTCTCTATTTTGGGTTAGGTCGGGGTGTGACTAGGGTGTGCATTCTAGTTTCTTTATTTCTAGGTTGGCCTTGTATGGTTCCCAATCAGAGGCAGCTGTCTTTCGTTGTCTCTGATTGGGGATCATACTTAGGCAGCTTTTTCCCACCTGTTGGTTGTGGGATCTTGTTTGTGTATAGTTGCMTTGAGCACTGCATAGCTTCACGTTTGTTTGGTTCTTTATTGTTATTTGCCGGTTCACGTAATAAAGATGATGAACCCAAACCACGCTGCATTTTGGTCCGATTCTTACAACAACGTTCGTGACAGGCTGGGCTTCTGTATAGCACTTTTTAGGCACAACTTTTACTTCTATTGTATTTTTCTATTATATAATTGAATGGTATCAGCCAATATTTGAGAGGGAGAACCTATGTATTCTGCATCAGGATCAGGGAACTCCTGTTGTATACGGGACACCACACATTAAGGTATGACAACACTGACATGTTTGCCAAGGTAGCCTTATTACCACCAGACAAAATGCTGTCATCAAGGCAAAGGCTGGCGACTTTGAAGAATCTCAAATATAAAATATATTTTGATTTGTTTAAACTTCTTTGGTTACTACATGATTCCATATGTGTTATTTCATAGTTTTGATGTCTTCACTATTGTTCGACAAAGTAGATAATATACAAATAAAGTAAAAAACCTTGGAATGAGTAGGTGTGTACAAATTTTTGATTTTATCTACTTGTCGAACAATAGTGAAACATAAACTATGAAATAACACATATGGAATCATGTAGTAACCAAAGAAGTGTTAAACAAATCAAAATATATTTTATATTTGAGATTCTTCAAAGTCGCCAGCCTTTGCCTTGATGACAGCATTTTGTCTGGTGGTAATAAGGCTACTGTATATATCTTTTACTCATGTTTCTGTATCTATCAGATATAGGAGACACTATCTGTTGTTCCATAAAGTGAATATGTTATTCAATGCTTTTGTATGGGATAAATCAGTAATACAGAAAAAATAAATTAATCAAAAACATTTTTATATATATATTTTTGATACTTTGATACTCTGATTTGTAAACATTAAGAGAAGGTAATTTTTTTAATGAAGATATCACATGTGCTGTAGTCTACCTGTAAGTACAAACCTATACTGCATTCACTACGCAATTAGAGAGAAAACCTAGAATCCATAAAATGAATTCTGTGTATGTCTGAAGACCATATGATTTGATTATGTAAGGTGAAAGAGTCAGCCCTTGCAGGTGGCTGGGTTAACCTGTGGCTGGACAGAAAGGTGCTGAGTGAAATTAGTGATGATGCATCAATTTCATTTCTGCTCAGGCCAAATTGCAAATCTCTGAGCAGGATGGAATTGCATCTCTGTGTGTGTGTGTGTGTGTGTGTGTGTGTGTGTGTGTGTGTGTGTGTGTGTGTGTGTGTGTGTGTGTGTGTGTGTGTGTGTGTGTGTGGTTGTGTGTGGTGTGTGTGTGTGTGTGGTGTGTGTGTGTGTGTGTGTGTGTGTGTGTGTGTGTGTGTGTGTGTGTGTGTGTGGTGTGTGTGTGTTGGGTGGGTGGGTGGGTGGGGGGTGGGTGTGTGTGTTCATGTGCATGTGCATGCAGCATATGCATTTTTTTAATCTGTGTTATGTTCATGATAATGTAATGTTTTGATAGGATTTCTAGTCAAATAAAATCACCTGCTGTAAACGCAACATACGATGGAGCTCAATTCATCAAGGCACACAGATATGTCTATGTAAATAATGCACGTGACTTGTTGGGAAGAACACAGGACAGAGAGCTTTGTCTAAAGTCACTCATACATGTACGTGTTGTTTCATCGGGTTGGACACAGCCTTCTGCAGAGAGAGAACCACGGATATTGTGAATCAAGGTCTGAGTTACCAAAACACTCAGGTAGGATATTTTACATTTTAACATCACTGAGAATGTTATCTCAGGCTAATTGTTTTAAATGTCCTCTTTATGTTTCCATTCAGACATTCTGAGACAATGAACAATGATTGACAAACAGTAGACCTATGTATAACAAAGTATGTTTATGTATGTTTGAATCTGTATATTGCATCAGTATTTTGTCAATAATATTATTACAAATATAATATTAATATAAATGTAAAGTCATGTCGTGTAATTTCCCTTCTCTCATTTCTCAGTGTGCTCAGATATTGTTCCAACAGGATGAACGACTCTTCAGGAAACCAACTTACCTTGACACTTGGATGTTTGCTTTGACCAGGGCTATGCTGTTCTAATGCTGTCCGGTGCTGCCCAGGCCCTGTGCTTCGTTCTGGGGAGCCAGCCCTGGTCTGGTGCCTCTGGCTCTCTCTGAGTGGAAGTCTCTCTGGAGGTCTCAAACCCACCCAGGTCTTCCCTGTTAACCTGTTTGTAGTGGAGCTGGTGTTCTGTGTCGACGGTCTCCTGAGATGATCAGCTACCTATTCATCCAGAACATCATGTTACTGCAGGCAGGGTATTTTTATATCTCTCTCCTGGACCTGCAGGCCCCTGCTCCAGAGCTGCATCTGTGTGGAGCGCTACTGGCGGTGGCCAACCTGTGGCTTTCCTCAAGTACAAACTCCGGAGGTACAGGGTGGTGTGTTCAACCACGGTCTGGCTGTGTCATCACTTATGCATGTTTTTCTATTCTTTTAATTGGTAATGTAGAAATCGCAGTTAATGTGCTCATTAGTGTCTATTGCCTTGGGGTGGCGTCATTTCTCTCTGCTGCTTCTTCATCCTGCGTGTGCTGAAGCAGCCTGGTCCAGGAGAGGTAGAAGGGGGCAGAGGGGGAGAGAAGAAACAGGGGACGACAGACCCACATAAGATGAGAGCTTTTGGGATCATCTTAACCAACCTGGTGATTATCTTGGCAAGCTCCATCCCGGTGTTGTTGGTTGGGCCATCGAGTCATCCAGTCTTGACTTCTTCTGCAATGTCTTCCCCCTGTTATTGATTGTTAACATCTTCAGTGTCTGGTCTCACCCTGATGCACCTCTACAGGGAGGGAAGGCTGCCATGCAGAGAGGGCCAGAAGCATGTTAGATTTACAGTTGCTGGCACTACAGGGTTTTGTGACAAACTCTCAGTAGGAGATGATAGATCGTGTGTTGAATACGCATTGAATTAAATTGTTTGCCTATATGGGCGCACCCTAAGTTTAGTCCTGCACTGTAGTTAAACATACAGAGAGACAGCATAGTAATAATTTGTGCAATTTTTATTATTTTTTTTTTTTTAAGGAGCAGTAGCAATGAGATACATCACGTTTGCTTTAGTTATTCCCCTCCTCTACTCCTCAGGGCTGGGAAAAGCAGGATAACTCCACTCTAGAAAGGTTGTCTTAATAAACACAGGTTATTGTTCTGTACCATTCTTTAAATCATACTGTTCATGCTATTTAGAGGTTTTGGTATGTTTAATAAGTGGTTTATGGTTTATTACAAATAGTATTTCACAAAATATATACAATTGGAGCGTCTGCTAATCAACTACAATATAATGTAGATAAAACATGCAAACCCACAGTCAGGGCTACTGGAGAAAAAAACATCAGTTTTCCATGAACAACATTTGCATGACAGCCAACATCGTCTTCTAGCTCTGTAACTGCTTTTTAAATCAAATCCAAGTTTATTAGTTGCTTACACAGATTGTCAGATGTCATCGCAGGTGCAGTGGTATGCTTGTGTATCTCCCTCCAACAGTAACATCTAACAATGACAATAGACTTATAGCCAAAACAATTCAATATTGAATGGAAATTGAAACATCAGAACGAGTAATGTCAGGTGTGAATACACAGTATGGACAGTAATGAATACAACATGTGTGCAGTAGTAATTATATAGAATGAGCCACGATTAGAATTCAGTATATACATATAAAGTTGGTATCTTTACTCAGCCCCTCCTCTACCTCCACAGGGCTGGGAAACTGTCCTGCATCAGGGGTTAAAGAGAAGGATAACTCCAGTAGGGGAATGGTTGTCTTCCATTTCTTAGGTTATCATTCTGGTCCATTCCTTTTAAATATTTTGTTAATGTTATAACTTAGAGGTTTTGAATTTTTGAGAACAGTAAAGGGTTTAGCGTTAACTCATCAGTGTGTGTTTTGGAGGAGGTCGATGTTTTGTAGTAAAAAAGGCCATTGTATTTGTTTTTATATAGCTCAGTGAAATTAGGAATCAATTTGAGATTTACTATCACCTTACTTTCACAATTCCAACCTATTCCTAACTGTCTTGCTTGGTTTGCCAAAATGTAATCCCAAAAATATGTACTACTATTTTAACTTTGCTAAATCATACTTTAACTTGTATTTTATCCTGTGTAGGAGTTGCTTCTCTACTATTGAGTGATGTTCTATATTGAAATGTATTTTTGTATGTTTTAAAAGAAGTGTGGAATAAAGCAAGTCTGATTGTTTCAATAATTCAGGTCCCTGTTTCTCTGTCACTTAGGATGTCATCAAATATGAATCCCCCTTAAGTGATGTCATATACAGTGCCTTGTAAAAGTATTCACACCTTGGCATTTTTCCTATTTTGTTAATTACAACCTGTCATTTAAATTGATTTTTATTTTATTTCATGTAATGGACATCACAAAATAGTTCAAATTGGTGAAGTGAATGAAAAAAATTACTTATTTCAAAGATTTCGACAAAATAAATGGAAAAGTGGTCGTGCATATGTATTCACCCCCTTTGCTATGAGCCCCTAAATAGATCTGTTGCAACCAATTACCTTCAGAAGTCAAATAATTAGTAAAATAAAGTCCACATGTGTGCCATCTAAGTGTCACATGATCTCAGTAGATATACACCTGTTCTGAAAGGCCCAGAGTCTGCAACACCACTAAGCAAGGGGCACCACCAAGCAAGCGGCACCATGAAAACCCAGGAGCTCTCCAAACGGGTCAGGGACAAAGAAGTACAGATCAGGGTTGGGTTTATAAAAAATATCTAAAACGTTGAACATTCCACGGGCACCATTAAATCCATTATTAAAAAATGGAAAGAACATGGCACCACAACAAACCTGCCAAGAGAGGGCCGCCCACCAAAAGTCACCGACCAGGCAAGGAGGGCATTAATCAGAGAGGCAACAAAGAGACCAAAGACAACCCCTAAGGAGCTGCAAAGCTCCACAGCGGAGATCGAAGTATCTGTTCATAGGACCCCTTTAAGTCATACACTCCACAGAGCTGTGCTTTATGGCAGAGTGGCTAGAAAAAGACATTGCTTAAAGAAAAAATAAGCAAATACGTTTGGTGTTCGCCAAAAGGCATGTGGGAGACTCCCTAAACATATGGAAGAAGGTACTCTGGTCAGACAAGACGAAAATTGAGCTTTTTGGCCATCAAGGACACCGCTATGTCTGGCGCAAACCCAATACCTCTCATCACCCCGAGAACACCATCCCCATTTTTTGTGGATCTGAGGAGAGGTGTAACACTTAGTATTAAACATGTTTTATCATCACAGGAAGTAAGTTAATACTCATGGATAGACAATGTTATTATTACAAAGTGATTGAAGCTACTCTGGTTTTTCAAGACAATGGAAGAATTTAGTTTTCATTGTACCTTCTGAAGTTTCTTCTTATCGGGGAAGAATACGCGTCTATACTTCTGTCCAGGGGTTAGGATGTGGCATCCGCAGTATGCTTTGAAGAGTAATCAAAACAAGATGACACTCAATCTAGACAAGCATAAATTTGAATAATGTATTGACTTTTGAATTGACGTGCATCTGTCATTAAAATAGCCGATGCTAAAGAGATAGTTTGAGAGTCTCTGTATCTGCTTCTTGAGAGTCAGATGAACTTGTGGATAGCATTTTATGTACCTGCATTCAATATGAAGAATCCAACAATCCAATGCTAAGTAGCTCAGCACAAAGACTGTAAATTCCTTCATACTGGATGCAGATAAAAACGGTACACACCAGTTCCTCTGACTCTAGATACGTAGATAAAGGGTAAAATCCTGAAGTATCCCTTTAACGTCAGGTGGGTCCACGTTTTTTTCCAGTGTTTATGGACCCAAATGGCTTTTCTAGGATTGTGCACTATCTGAGCTAGAATGATGTTTAACCATGTCTCAGCCACAGTCAGTCCAAATACATTAAATAACATTATGTAATCTCAGTGACAGACAAGGACCCTAAGTTCAAAGTAGAACATACCATGAAGAAGACAATCCATTACGTCATGCTAATGCTAAATGAATAGGCCTAACCCCCTGTCTAGCCACCCTGTCCTAATATTAACTGTATAGTTAAATAAACAAATCAACATTCACTGCAATGCTAAACAAGTGATGCAGCTTTAGTTAATAACAACTCTAATGTTAACGTGATGTCCAAACAATTTATTACAAATAATATCATATGACGTGTCTATGTATGTTTAAACTCCAGTTGCACTGAGAAGTTAGACTGTGCTGCAATACTGGCAGATTTGTATTTGTTTATTCATACAACGCTCTATAGTCTCCTAGCCTTAGTTTGTCACAAAGACCTGTACTTTTAGTGCCCGCACCTGTGTCTCCTCTTCGGCATGGCAGCCTTCCCTCCCTGTAGAGATGCAGCAGTGGTGAAACAATGACACTGAAGATGTTAACAATCAGCAAGATGGGGATGACTTTGCAGTTGTGGATGAGACTGGATGACACGGTGGTGTAACCTAAGACAACCGGGTAGGGCTTCCAAGATAATCACCAGGTTGGTTGATAACACACCCAAAAGCTCTCATCTTGTTCTGTTCACCCTTGTTTCTTTCTCTCCCCTCTGCCCCCCTCTCTACATCTCCTGGACCAGCCTGCTTCAGCACACGCAGGATGAAGAATCAGCAGAGAGAAAAGTTTTGAGGTATTGGGGACCTATGCATATCTTTTAAGTCTCCTGAGTGGTAAAATGTTTTGTTGTGCCCTCTTCTCAACTGTCTTGGTATGTTTGTTGGTTATGTGGACACCAAGGAAGTTGAAAACTCTCGACCCTCCACTACAGCCACGTCGATGTTAATGGGGCTGTTCGGCCACCTTGTCCTGTAGTAGTTGCTTGTCATTCAATCATGGTATATTATATGGAAAAATATTCATATGTTTATAGACATGCACAGGGAGGTGGCAGTAGATAGAGAGACAAGCGTAAGGTTGGAATTCTGACAACCACATCCTTTCAGTTCCAAGGATCCAAAAACACTAACATGTTGAGTAAAATCTATGTTCTGTGTGTGCGTGCGTGTGTGTGTGTGTGCATGTGTGTGTAGTTTTCTTTTTCAAACGCTAATATACGTATAGAAGATCATAATTAACTTCACCATTTGGTCTGTCTCCTAAACAGAGGCTGTTACAGCAGATAAA
>NC_036874.1:15378493-15392598 GCF_002910315.2 Salvelinus sp. IW2-2015 | reverse complement strand
CCGAAGAGCTGGCGTCCCCACGAGAAGCACAGGGCTGGGCAGTCCTGAACAGCACTGTCACAACATAGAACTGGTCTACCAGTTGCAAGGTAAGTGTGGTTTCTGAAGAGTAATTCATCCTGGTGGAACAATATCTGAGCCAACTAAGATATGAGAGAGGGTTGATTAAGCAATTCATCACTTTTTCTTGTAATGTGTATTTGGCAAAATATTGATGCAAAATACTGAGAAGTAAAATAATGGCCTGAGATAGCATACTCATTGAGTAAAATGTAAAAAAGCCTACCTTAGTTGTTTTGCTAACTCAGACTTGATTCACAAATTTCGTGGTTCTTTCCCTTGCAGAAGGCTGAGTCAATCCCAATGGAATAACACCTTGATGAGTGAGTGATTTTACAAAAGCTCTCTGACCTGTGTTCTTCCTTAAGGTACGTGTTGTCTTATTTACATAGTCACAGAGTTTTGGGCAGTGATAAATTGGGCACCATTGCATTTATTTGACTAGAAATCAAAAATGTATCACGAAGGATCAAAAAACAGATTAAAAAAACGTGGATCACGCACAACAAACAACACACACACACACACACACACACACACACACACACACACACACACACACAACACACAACACACACACACACACCACACACACACACACACACACATATTAAGTTTCAACCTGCTCAGGGATTTGCATTTGCGCCTGAGCGAAATGGAAGCATCATCACTCAATCACTCAGCACCTGTCTGTCCCAGCCACAGGTTAACCCAGTCACCTGCAAAGGACTGACTCTTTCACCTTACATAATCAAATCATATGGGCTCAGACAACACAATATTAGTCTGTTAATTGGATTGTAGATCTCTCTCTAATTGCACAGTGCCTACAGTATAGGTTTGCACTTCAGGTAAATCATTATGTGATATGTTCATTAAAAAACATACATTGCTATGTTAAAACAAAACCATTTCTCAAACAAGTGAAACGTTTTTTATTAACGATTAAGTGATCATCATGATCTAAAATATAGTCACATATATGTAGTGCAAATAATACTAGAGTGATAATACTATATAGAGTGTTAATGTGTTACATATGTAGTTAGTTTTAACAGTATGGTACTATGTTATAATTTTTATTTTTTTACCTTTATTTAACGAGGCAAGTCAGTTAAGAACAAACTCTTATTTACAATGACGGCCGACCAAAAGGCAAAAGGCCTCCTACCGGGACGGGGGCATGGGATTAAAAATAAAAATGAATACAATATAAATATAGGACAAACACACATAACAACAAGAGAGACAACACACAATAGATAAAGAGAGACCTAAGACAACAAATAGCAAGGCAGCAACACATGACAGCATGGTAGCAACACAACATAACAACAATATGGTAGCAACACAACATGGTAGCAGCACAAAAACATGGGACAAACATTATTGGGCACAGACAACAGCACAAAGGGCAAGAAGGGAGAGACAACAATACATCACACAAAGCAGTCACAACTGTCAGTAAGAGTGTCCATGATTGAGTTTTTGAATGAAGAGATTGAAATAAAACTGTCCAGTTTGAGTGTTTGTTGCAGCTCGTTYCAGTCGCTAGCTGCAGCGAACTGAAAAGAGGAGCGACCCAGSGATGTGTTTGCTTTGGAGTTCAGWATGTGACTGACAGAACGGGTGTTGTATGTGGAGGATGAGGGCTGCAGTAGGTATCTCAGATAGGGGGGAGTGAGGCCTAAGAGGGTTTTATAAATAATCATCAACCAGTGGGTTTTGCGTTGGGTATACAGAGATGACCAGTTTACAGAGGAGTATAGAGTGCAGTGATGTGTCCTATAAGGAGCATTGGTGGCACATCTAATGGACGAATGGTAAAGAACATCTATCCGCTCGAAAGTAGGCTAGTAAGACCTGTCTCCTAAACAGAGGCAGTTAAAACAGTTAAAATACAATGTTGGCTGTCATGCAAATAGCCAATGAAAACATCAGGCAGGTCCCGATGTTCATGGAAGCTAATTTGCATGTTTCATAATGGTGATGAATTAAGCCAAGACATGTGCCTTCATCACAGAAGGGGGATACATATGTGATGACATGCTGTAATCATAAGTGACAGACAGGAAACTGAATTATTGAAACAATCAGATTTGCTTTATTCCACACTTCTATTAAAACATACAGCAATACATTTCAATATAGAACATCACTCAGAGGTAGAGAAGTAATTAATTTTACAGGATCTAATACAAGTACAARTATTATTTTGCAAAGTTGATAATATAGTATATATTATATATGTATGTATATACCCTGAGTGTACAAAACATTCGGAACACCTTTATAATATTGCTCCCGCTTTTGCCCTCTGAACAGTCTCAATTTGTCGCAGCATGGACTCTACAAGGTGTCAAAGGCGTTCCACAGGGATGGTGTCAAAGGCGTTCCACAGGGATGTTGGCCCATGTTGACTCCAATGCTTCCCACAGTTGTGTGAAGTTGGCTTGGATGGGTGGTGGACCAATCTTGAAACAGGGGAAAACCCAGCAGTGTTGCATTTCTTGACACACTCTAACTGGTACGCCTGGCACGTACTACCATACCCCATTCAAAGGCACTTAAATATTTTATCTTGCCCATTCACCCTCTGTATGGCATACATACATAATCATTGTCTCAATTGTCTCAAGGCATATAAAATTCACCCCCACAAAAATCCCAAAATTATATTGCTAAATGGCATCAAATTGAAACATCCAAACTATTTATCAATTAAAAAATGTCACAAATTCTTCTACGCCTTTGCTGTGTCTACATATGTTTAAACTACAACTGCAGACGGTAAGAAGTTCTGACTGCGCAGCGGTAATGAAGAATTTTAATTCAATGCATATTTAACACAATGCTCTATTCTCTCCTATGTATAGTTTGTCACAATAACGTGTACTTTGTATGCCTGCAACTTAAAGTCTAACATGTCTCTGGCCCTCTACKGCATGGTAGCCTTCCCTCTCTGTAGAGGTGAATCAGGGGTGAGACCATGACACTGAAGATGTTAACAATCATTAACATGGGGATGACATTGCAGTAGTAGTGAAGACTGAATGACAGCGTGGAGTAACCAACGACAACCGGGATGGAGCTCGTCAAAATGATCACCAGGTTGATTAAGACAATCCCAAAAGGATACAATTTTACTCAATAAAATGCAATTGTGTTAGTTATCTGTAGCGTATGGATCTGTTTATACAGATACCTTTAAAAAAATAAATACTCACAGTGGGCCCAGGATCTAGCCACAGACTTTTTGAGAATTACAATTTCCATAGCTAAAATGCCTATATGTGTTCGTTGACCGATCTTATGCCTGCCCATACCATAACCCACCATGGGGGCACTCTGTTCACAACGTTGACATCAAGCAATCACTCGCAAACAAGACGCCATACATGTGGTCCGCGGTGTGAGGCCGTTGGACGTGCTACAGAATTCTCTTAACGACATTGGAGGAGGCATTATGTATAAAATTTCAGCTCATGAAACATGGGACCAACACTTTACATGTTAGGTTTACATTTTTTATTCAGTTTAAATTGAACATCACCCAGAAGTTAGAGAAGCAAACTGCAATAACAGGATGCAAAACAAGCTAAAATAGGATTTTGCTAAGTTAAAATAATAGTATATATTTTTTGTAATTTTTTTCCAACCATTCAAAAGTCAGGAATAGGTTGGAATGGTAGGCATTGAGGTGATAGTAAAATCTCAACAATGTAACTCCTATTTCACTTAGATTAACAGCATACAACGACATATAAATAGCATTTTACACACGCACACAATCACACCCCCTTATCCTCTCCCACTTCTCACACTGTTTAGTTTAACCATAAACCACTTATTACAAATGTCAAGACCTCTAGATAGCATGAACAATATGATTAAAGGGAAGGACAGAATGAGTAACCTGATAATAGCAAGACAACCATTCCCCTACAGTGGGTATTATCCTTCTCTTTAAAGGGGCAATCTGCTTTTGCTACTACCATTCTGGACTTTGAAATAAATGACATACCCATTGATTCTTGAAGAATGATGACTTATAAAAGCGGTTAATTAACATGTACATACCATATCAGAAACACAAAGATACAGAGCTTATTTAGATTCCTTTGTTTTTAAAAGCACATGTAAAACAAGCACTGTATAACCTCAAAATGTGGTTAATACTATCATTTTGATACATTGAATCAAGCGTCCTTAAGCTCTGTCTATGAATTGAGAGTTACTCCAACCCCATCCCTCTGCTTTATATCAAAAACATAGAGGGGATCCATTCGTTGTTGTTGATTTGGCAGATTGCCCCCTTTAAAACAACTCAAATGCAAATCTGCCTGTCCACAAAGTTCTTATGCTTTTATGCCACCAAATGAAAACAATCCAAACTAATCAATTAAAACATTAACAAATCATTCTACGCCTTTGCCTTGTTTTAAATATGTTTAAACTACAATGTCAGCAGTAAGGAAGATAGGCTGTGCCGCGGTATGGAGAATAATTCTTTAATTCAATTGCATTTTTTGTCACAATCAGGATATGACCCAGATGCAGACACGGGAGGCGGATAGTACAGTGATTAGATTATTTAACATAAACACGGGCAGGCAAAGGCAGGTTAGGGCAGGCAGAGGTTCATGATCAGTCAGATCAGGCAGGTTACAGGATGGCAGGCAGGCTTGGGGAGGGCAGGCAGAATGGTCAGAACCCGGAAAAACTACATAACAGAACTTGAGAAACAGGAAAGAGGGAAGAACACTGGTAAGACGACAAGACCAAGATGAACTGACAAAGCAAGACAAATACAGAAACACAGGTATAAATACACAGGGGATAATGGGGTAGATGGGCAAAACCTGGGATGGGGTGGAGGACAAGCCACAAAGACTGGTGAAAGAGATCAGGGGTAAATATTTAAACAATTGCGGTTCGGTGTCCTTAGCGAAGTTGTAAGCAATACCTCTTGACTCTTAGTGATGTTTTAATATGTTGGAAATATTCTTCATGTATACTTAATTTAATATATTCCAATGCCAGTTGATGCTGACTCAAACACATAACAAAACTTAGATATAAGTAGGTCTACTGTTATGTCTGTCAAAGTATTGTGCATTGTCTCAGAAAGTCTGAATGAAAACATGAAGAGGAGAAGTTAAACAGTCAGCCGAACATAACATGTTAAAATGTAAAATAATCTACCGTAGTTGTTTTAGTAAATCAGTGGTTTCCTTAAGATATTCCGGCTGTTCTCTCCTGTATAAGGCTGAGTCCAACCCGATGGAATTACACCTAGATGTATGGGTGATTTAAGCCAACGCTCTGGGTCCTGCGTTCTTCCTAACATATCACGTTTTGTGTTATTTACATACGCACCCTTTTGTGCATTGGTGAATTGAGCACGTATTATGAACAAAACAGACTAACAAAATGCCACACACACACACACACACACACACACACACACACAGAGAGACACAGACACAGACACAGACACACACAGATTAAATTTCAACCTGCTCATTGATTTGCATTTTGGCCTGAGCAGAAATTGAATCATCATCACTCACATCACTCAGCACTTGTCTGTCCCAGCCACAGGTTAGCCCACCCACCTGCAAGGGCTGACTCTTTCAGTTTACATAATCAAATCATATGGGCTTATAGATATAACCAGTGTTAGTCTGTTGTTTGGATTCTGGATCTCTCTTTAATGCATAGTACATACAGAATACTGAAGGTTTCCTAGCCACTGTGCTTCTACATCTGCATTGCTTGTTGTTTGGGGGTTTAGGCTGGGTTTCTGTATATCACTTTGTGATACATTTGATTGATTGACTGATAGGTGGTTGGAGTTTGTTGGTCCCCAATGCACCGGTAATGCCAGCTAGGTGTGCAACAACCTGTGGTTTTGAGTATAACCACAGATACTGGAATGTAATGACCTCTCTGGTATAACGTCAAATCAAATCAAACTTTAYTTGTCACATGTGCCGAATACAACAAGTGTAGACTTTACTGTGAAATGCTTACTTACAAGCCCATAACCAATAGTGCAGTTCAAGAAGAGTTAAGAAAATAATTACCAAGTAGACTAATGTAACACAAGAATAACAATAACGAGGCTATATACAGGGGGCACCGGTAGCGAGTCAGTGTGCGGAGGTACAGGTTATTTGATGTAATTTGCACATGTAGGTGGGGTGAAGTGACTGCATAGATAATAAACAGCGAGTAGCAGCAGAGTACAACAGGGAGGGGGGTCAATGTAAATTGTCCGGTGGCAATTGTATTAATTGTTCAGCAGTCTTATGGCTTGGGGGTAGAAGCTGTTGAGGAGCCTTTTGGTCCTATACTTGGCGCTCCGGGTACCGCTTGCCATGCGGTAGCAGAGACAACAGTCTATATCTTGGGTGAAAGGAGTCTATGACAATTTTATGGGCTTTCTTCTGACACCACCTATTATATAGGTCCTAGATGGCAGGAARCTTGGCCCCAGYGATGTACTGGGCCGTTCGCACTACCCTMTGTAGCGCCTTACGGTCARAYGCYTAGCAGTTGCCATACCAGGCGGTGATGCAACCGGTCAGGATGCTCTCGATGGTGCAGYTGTRKAACGTTTTGAGGATCTGGGGACCTATGCCATATCTTTTAAGTCTCCTGAGTGGTAAAATGTTTTGTTGTGCCCTCTTCTCAACTGTCTTGGTATGTTTGTTGGTTATGTGGACACCAAGGAAGTTGAAACTCTGGACCCGCTCCACTACAGCCACGTCGATGTTAATGGGGGCCTGTTCGGACCGCCTTGTCCTGTAGTAGTTGCTTGTCATTCAATCATGGTAATGTATATGGAATAATATTCATATGTTTACAGACATGCACAGGGAGGTGGCAGTAGATAGAGAGACAAGCGTAAGGTTTGGAATTCTGACAACCACATCCTTTACAGTTCCAAGGATCCAAAAACACTAACATGTTGAGTAAAATCTATGTTCTGTGTGTGTGCGTGTGTGTGTGTGTGTGTGTGTGTGCATGTGTGTGTAGTTTTCTTTTCAAACGCTAATATACGTATAGAAGATCATAATTAACTTCACCATTTGGTCTGTCTCCTAAACAGAGGCTGTTACAGCAGATAAAAGACAATGTTGGATGTCATGCAAATARCCAATGAAAGCATTATGGCAGGTCCCCGTGTTCATTGAAGCTAATATTTTTCTTCTAGTGGCCCTGTCTGGGATCTCATGTTTAGTAATGGTGATACAATTAGCCAAGACATGTGCATTCATCACTGAAGGGGGATACATATTTGATGACATGATGTAATCATAAATGTCAGCGATACATTTCTATACTGAACAAAAATATGAACGCAATATTAGACTTTCATAGATTTTACAGTGATACACTTCATATGAGGAAATCAGTCAATTGAAATATATAAAATAGTCCCTAATCTATGGATTGTACATGACTGGGAATAAAGATACAATTTTTATCAATAAAATGCAATTGTGTTAGTTATCTGTAGCGTATGGATCTGTTTATCACAGATACCTTTAAAAAAAAATACTCACAGTGGGCCTCAGGATCTAGCCACAGACTTTTTGAGAATTACAATTTCCATAGCTAAAATGCTATAGTGTTCGTTGACCGTATCTTATGCCTGCCCATACCATAACCCACCATGGGGCACTCTGTTCACAACGTTGACATCAGCAATCCACTCGCAAACAAGACGCCATACATGTGGTCCGCGGTTGTGAGGCCGGTTGGACGTGCTACAGAATTCTCTAAAACGACATTGGAGGAGGCATATGTATAAAAATTTCAGCTCATGAAACATGGGACCAACACTTTACATGTTAGGTTTACATTTTTATTCAGTTTAAATTGAACATCACCCAGAAGTAGAGAAGCAACTGCAATACAGGATGCAAAACAAGCTAAAATAGGATTTTGCTAAGTTAAAATAATAGTATATATTTTTTGTAATTTTTTTCAACCCAGCAAACAGTCAGGAATAGGTTGGAATGGTAGCATGAGGTGATAGTAAAATCTCACAATGTAACTCCTATTTCACTTAGATTAACAGCTATACAACGACATATAAATAGCATTTTACACACGCACACAATCACACCCCCTTATCCTCTTCCCACTTCTCACACTGTTTAGTTTAACCATAAACCACTTATTACAAATGTCAAACCTCTAGATAGCATGAACAATATGATTAAAGGGAAGGAACAGAATGATAACTGATAATAGCAAGACAACCACCCCTACAGTGGGTATTACCTTCTCTTTAAAGGGGCAATCTTGCTTTTGCTACTACCATTCTTGGACTTTGAAATAAATGACATACCCATTGATTCTTGAAGGAATGAGCTTATAAAAGCGGTTAATTAACATGTCATACCATATCAGAACACAAAATAAGAGCTTATTTAGATCCTTTGTTTTAAAAGCACATGTAAACAAGCACTGTATAACCTCAAATGTGGTTAATACTATCATTTTGATACATGAATCAAAGCGTCCTTAGCTCTGTCTATAATTTGAGAGTTACTCCAACCCCATCCCTCTGCTTTATTCAAAACACATAGAGGGGATCCACTTCGTTTGTTGTTGATTTGCAGATTGCCCCTTAAAACAACTCAAATGCAAATCTGCCTGTCTCACAAAGTTCTTATGCTTTTATGCCACCAAATGAAAACAATCCAAACTATCAATTAAAACATTATACAAATCATTCTACGCCTTTCCTTGTTTTAAATATGTTAAACTACAATTCAGCAGTAAGAAGATAGGCTGTGCCGCGGTATTGGAGAATAATTTTAATTCAATGCATTTTTTGTCACAACTCAGGATATGACCCAGATGCAGACACGGAGGCGGATAAGTACAGTATTAGATTATTTAACATAAACACGGGCAGGCAAAGGCAGGTTAGGGGCAGGCAGAGGTTCATGATCAGGTCAGATCAGGCAGGTTACAGGATGGCAGGCAGCTTGGGGTAGGGCAGGCAGAATGGTCAGAACCGGAAAAACTACATAACAGAACTTGAGAAACAGGAAAGAGGGAAGAACACTGGTAAGACCTGACAAGACCAAGATGAACTGCAAAGCAAGACAAACAGAAACACAGGTTAAATACACAGGGGATAATGGGGTAGATGGGCAAAACCTGGGATGGGGTGGAGGACAAGCACAAAGACTGGTGAAAGCAGATCAGGGGTAAATATTTAAACAATTGCGATTCGGTGTCCTAGCGATAGTTTGTAACAATAACCTCTACTTTTAGTGCCTGCAACTGTAAGTCTAACGTATCTCTGGCCCTCTATGGCATGGCAGCCTTCCCTCCCTGTAGAGGTGAATCAAGGGTGAGACCATGACACTGAAGATGTTAACAATCACCAACATGGGAAAGACATTGCAGTAATACTCAATACTGAATGACAATGTGGCGTAAACACCAACCACCGGGATGGAGCTCGCCAAGATAATCACCAGGTTAGTTAAGACGATCCCAAAAGCTCTCATCTTATGTGGGTCTGTCGTCCCCTGTTTCTTCTCTCCCCCTCTGCCACCTTCTACCTCTCCTGGACCAGGCTGCTTCAGCACACGCAGGATGAAGAAGCAGCAGAGAGAAACGACTGCCAACCCAAGGCAATACACACTAACAAGCACATAAGCTGAAATTTCTTCATAACCCATTGAAGCGATAGGAGAACATGCAAAAGAGAGCAACAACACCCAGACCATGGTTGAACAGGCCACCCTGTACCTCCGGAATCTGTACTTGAGGAAAGCCACAGGTTGGACCACCGCCAGGCAGAGCTCCACACAGATGCAGCTCTGGATCAGGGGCCTGCACGTCCAGGAGAGGTTGTAGAGGAAATACACAGCCTGCCGTAACATTGTAGCCTTCCGGATGAACAGGTAGCTGATCACTTCAAGGAGACCCTCGACACAGAACACCAGCTCCGCTGCAAACAGGTTAACAGGGAAGACCTGGGTGGGTTTGAGACCTCCAGAGAGACATCCACTCAGAGAGAGCCAGAGACACCAGACAAGAGCTGGCGTCCCCACGAGGAAGCACAAGGCCTGTGCAGCACTGAACAGCACTGTCACAACATAGAACTGGTCCACGCAAACATCCCAGTTGTCAAGGTAAGTGTGGTTTCCTGAAGAGGAATTCATCCTGGTGGAAAAATATCCGAGCCCACTAAGATATGAGAGAGGGTTGATTAAGCAATTGATCACTTTTTCTTGAAATATATATATATTTGGCAAAATACTGAGAAGTAAAATAAATAGCCTGAGATAACATACTCAATGACGCTAAAATGTAAAAAAGCCTACCTTAGTTGTTTTGCTAACTCAGACCTTGATTCACAATATTCGTGGTTCTTTCTCCTGCAGAAGGCTGAGTCCAACCCAATGGAATAACACCTAGACGTATGAGTGATTTTTGCCAACGCTCTCTGTCCTGTGTTCTTCCTTACAAGTCACGTGTTGTCTTATTTACATAGTCACCCACTTTTGGGCAGTGATAAATTGAGCACCATTTTATTTGACTAGAAATCAAAACGTATCACGAAGGAACAAAACACAGATTAAAAAAGTGTGGATGCTTGCACACACATACACACACACACACACATATTACATTTCAACCTGCTCAGGTATTTGCATTTCGAGGCCTGAGCAGAAATGGAAGCATCATCACTCATATCACTCTGCACCTGTCTATCCCAGCCACTTGCAAGGACTGACTATTTCACCTAACATAATCAAATCATACGCACTTCAGAAATACACAGTATTAGTCTGTTGTTTGGATTCTGGATCTCTCTAATTGCATAGTGAATACTTTATAAGTTTGTACTTACAGGTAAACCATATGTGATATCTTCATAAACAAAAACATTCATTCTATGTTTAAACACAGTGAAACGATCGTCGTATTGTGGAAGAGAGGAGGACCAAAGTGCAGCGTTGTACGTTTCCATATTTATTGGAATACTTTTTAAATACGAACAAAAACAATAAACAGACGAAAACCAACGAAGCTACAGTCCTGCACTAGTGAACATAGAACACATGAACGCACGAACAGGAACAATCACCCACAAACAAACAGTGAAAACAGGCTACCTTAAAACCTCTACCGCTTCTCTCTCCCGGATCCGGGATTTTGGACACTCAGCTAATCTGACCAAAGAACTCATCATAAACTTTACATAAAAATACATGTTGTATGGCAAATGAAAGATACACTGGTTCTTAATGCAACCGCTGTGTTAGATTTTTTWAAATAACTTTACCATAACATACAGCTTGCGTTATTGCGAGACAGCGCTCACATAAACAGCAGAGAGTATGAGTCAACATTTTCCACAGAAATACGAAATAACATCATAAATGTTTTCTTACTTTTGCTGAGCTTCCATCAGAATGTTGTACAAGGAGTCCTTGGTCCAGAATAAATCGTCGTTTGGTTTTAGAATGTCCTTTTCTTCTGTCAAATTCGCGCCACAATGCTAGCCAAGGTTGATAACGTTCCCATTTTCTCTCGACGCAAAGAACGGAAAACTCCAAAAGTCCCAATAAATGTTGAATAAACTTATAAAACTCGGTTGAAAAAACCTACTTTACGATGTTATTATCACATGTATCAAATAAAATCAGAGCCGGAGATATTCGCCGTGTAAACCGAACGCTTTTCAGAAGAGAATGTCGAGCTCCGTCACACGCCTTCCAAGACAAAGAAAATTCTGGACACGTCACTCCAAGAGCTCTCATTCGACCTCAGATCAAGCTAGACACACCATTCCACCTTCCACTGCCGGTTGACATCTAGTGGAAGGCGTATGAAGTGCATGCATATCGATAAATATAAGGCAATTGAATAGGCAGGCCCTGAAACAGAGCCTCGTTTTCAGATTTTTCACTTCCTGTCTGTAAGTTTGCTGCCAAATGAGTTCTGTTTCACTCACAGATATAATTCTAACAGTTTTAGAAATTTGAGAGTGTTTTCTATCCAATAGTAATAATAATATGCATATTGTATGATCTAGAACAGAGTACGAGGCCGTTTAAATTGGGCACGATTTTTCCCAAAGTGAAAACAGCACCCCCCTATTGACAAAATTAATATGGTTCCCAATCAGAGACAATGACAAGCACCTGCCTCTGATTGAGAACCATATTAGGCCAAACAACAAACCCAACATAGAAACACAAAACATAGAATGCCCACCCAGCTCACGTCCTGCCCAACTAAACAAAGACTAAACAAAGGAAATAAGGTCAGGAACGTGACAGTACCCCTATCCCCCCAAGGTCCGGACTCCGGCCGCAAAACCTGAACCTATAGGGGAGGGTCTGGGTGGGCATCTGTCCACGGTGGCGGCTCTGGCGCTGGACGTGGCCCCCACCCCACCATAGTTAATCCCCGCTTCCGTGGCCTCCTCTTAACGGCGACCCTCCAAATTAACCCCACTGGACTGATGGGCGCCTCTGGACGGAGGGGCAGCACCGGACTGAGGGGCAGCGCAGCACCGGACTGAGGGGCCCGCCAGCACCGACGTGACAAGCGGGCGGGCGTGCCGTCGGCGAGCAGCACCGGAACTGAGGGCCCCCGGCTCCGAACTGAGGGCAGCTCCGCTGAGCTGAAGGGCAAGCTCCGGACTCGAGGAAGGCGCTACGGACTGAGGGGCAGCTCCGGATGAATGGAGCCATGACACTTGAGGGGGCTGGCTCATGACTGCAAGGGAGGGTAGCTCATGACAAGGAGGTCGTAACTCATGATTGAAGGCAGTCACATGATGAGGGTAGCTATGGTGAAGGTGTGTATACGCTCAATGACTGGCTTGGCGCTCTAGGCAGGTCTGGCTGAGCACTGACGACTCTGGGCAGTTCCTGGCTGACTTGACGACTCTGGCCGGTGATCCTGGGCCTGGACTGAAGACTCTGGCCAAGGTCCTGTGGCCTGACGCGCGGCTCTTGGCGGCTCCTGCACTGGCCGGGCAGGTCTGGCGCTCCTGTCTGGCGGAAGGCTCTGGCCTGATCCGATCGGGGCGGGAAGCGGCTCTGGCTGCTCCTCGCATTCCTTGGCGGAAGGCTTGGCTGCTCGCTGTTCCTGGCGGCGAGGCTTACGGCTCCTGAGCGGCGGAAGAGGCTTCTCGCGAGCTCCTGTCTGGTGGAACGCTGCTGAAGCTCATTGGCCAGACGGGGCGGACTGTGCTAGGTCAAGTACCAGTACGGGCGGACTTCTTGAAAAAACTACCAGTACAGACGGGCGTGTACTTCGGCGCTTTGGCGAGAGACGGAGACAGTTGTTCATGCAGCGTTGGGCAGACAGGGCAGTTTCAGCGCCGATTGGGCCAGACGGGCAGTCAGACGGCGCGTTGGGCGACAGGCCAGTTCAGGCGCCGTTGCGGCAGACGGGCCAGTATCAGGCGCCCGTGGGCAGAACGGCGGCCAGGTTTCAGGCAGCCTTGGGCAGACCGGCAGACCTACTGGCCGGCTGAGACGCCACTGTAGGCCCCTGGTGCGTCATGGTGCCGGAACTGGATACACGGGACCGGCTAAAGACCACCACTTCAGGGCTACGGTGACAGGAGGGAAGGAAGGAGGAAGCAGGGCATGCTGGACCCTGGACGGCACATAGGCCTCACAGTGCGTGGGATGCCGGAAAACTGGTGGTACGGACTGGGGGGTGGATCACGCATCGACGTGCGCGGAGTGTGATGTGCGGCGGGGGAGCCAGCGACAGTGGGGACGCACAGGACTCCTGGGGACACACAGGAAGGACTTGGCGTAGCGAGGGTTGTTAGGCATGGTGGTACAAGGGCTGGGAACACGCACCCATAGAGCTAGCATGCGTGGAGAGGCACTGGTGTACTGGGAGTTGGGCGCGGGGAGGTTGGTGGCGCCAAAAATACCGGACCGTTGGCAAGGCGTGCTACTGGCTCCTTGCAGCCACTGAGGCAGCTGACCCAAACCTTAGCCTAGTTTGTAATGCTTTCCCCGATCGCC
>NC_036874.1:15366555-15378468 GCF_002910315.2 Salvelinus sp. IW2-2015 | reverse complement strand
CGAGGGCGTTCCGAGCCCAAGCGTGAGAATCAGCACGCGTCCTGATCTTTCTTCGTGCCCGGCCAGCGCTGAAGAGGGCGGCGCGAAAACTCCAAAGAGGTCTGGTCTGACAGTTCCCAACCCACATGTCTGCAACTAAAACTGTCACTTAAAAACTCGGTTGGAAAAACCTACTTACACGATGTTTTATCACATGTATTCAAATAAAATCCTAGAGCCGCGAATATTCGCCGTTGGTTAAACCGATACGCTTTTCCAGAAGAGATGGTCGAGCTCGGTCACACGCCTTCCAAGACAGAAGAATCTCCGACACTGTCACTCCAACGGCTCTCTCATTCGACCTCAGCATCAAGCTAGACACACCATTCCAAGCCTTTCATCGTGCCGGTTTTGACAGCTAGATTGAAAGTGACGTGCGTATGAAGTCTGTCATATCGGATAAATATAAGGCAAGTTGAATCGGCAGGTCCCTGGAAACAGTAGCCTCTTTTCAGATTTTTTTCACTTCCCTGTCTGTAGAGTGTGTGGCTGTGTCCCAATGATTGAGTGTCTGTTTCACTTCACAGGATATAATTCTAACTAGTCTGTTAGCAAATTTATGGAGTGCTTTCTATCCAATTAGTAATAATTAATGATGCATTATTGTTATGATCGAGACACAGAGTACTGAGGCCCGTTTAAAACATGGGCACGCAGTCTTTCCCATAGTGAAAGACAGCACAGCCCCCTAATTGACACGAAATATAATATGGTTCCGATCGAGACAATGACAGCGCACCTGGCCTCCCTGATTGAACCATATTTAGGGCCAGATCAACAAACCACAACATGAAACACAAACATGGAATGCCACCCAGCTCACGTCGTTCTGCGCCAAGCCTAACACACAGCGACTACACAACAAGGATAATAAAGTCAGGACAACGTGAGCAGCTTCACCCCTAGTCCCTCCCACGGTCCGGACTGCACGGCCACAGCAACAAACTCTGACACCTGTAGTAGGGGCAGGTCTGGTGGGTGATCTTCCACTCCGGCGCGCGTAGGCTGCTGTCACCACCTCCTGGCGCCTCAGGCCGAGTCGGGTTGGGGGGCTCTCGCGGCAGTACGTGGCCCCCACACTCATAGTTACATCCCGCTCCGTCTGCGCCCCATCCTCTTAACGGCGTGACCCTCCAATTGTAACCCACTGGCTCGATGGGCGCCTTCTGGACGGAGGGCACGCAATCGGACTTGAAGGGGCGGCGGCAGCATCCGGACGTGAGGGCGAGCACCTCGGACGTTGAGGTGCGTCTAGAGCACGCGACTGAGGGTGGTGGCGCTCGAGTCACCGCGACGTGCATATGGGCTGGCAGCTCCGGACTGACGGGGGCACCTCCGGGACTGAGGGGCAGCTCCGCGATCTGTAGGGCTGCTTGGTCAGCTCCGGAGCTGCCGACAGGGGCACGCTTGCCGCGTCGACTGAAATGGCAGCTGCATGACTGAGTGACGTGCGCTGCATGACTGAAGGATTGCTTCAGACGTAAGGGGTAACTCCATGATTGCGCATAGGGCAGCTCTAGACCTTGAGGGGCATTAGGCCCTCATGGGCTGTAAGGGCCTAGCTCCCAATGAGCTGGCTCGCGGGCTTCTGGGCACAGGTTGCCTGGGCTGCGACTGACGCCTCTGGCCGGGTCTTGGTCTGGAGCTTGACGACTGCTGGCCCGGTCCTGGCTGACTGACGCTCTGTGCTCCCTGGTCTCTGGCATGTGACGGTGAGTCCACGTAGCGGGAGCGGCTCTGCGCTCGCTGACTGGCGGCGTGCTTGGCGGCTCCTGTTCTTGTGCGGAAGGTCTTGGGGGTTGATCCGGTGTCTCCTTTGGCGGAAGTGGCTGTCTAGCGCGTGCTCACCTCTGTCGGCGGCGGGTGGAGAGGCCTTTGGCCTGCGTCCTGTCTGCGGATGGGCTTTCTAGCGCTCCTGTCTGCGCGGATATGGGCTCTGGCGGGCCTCCCTTGTCTGCGTGGACCGGCTCTCTGCCAGGCTCATGGCACAGACGGGCAGCGGCCTTGCAGCTCGTACCAGCCTTCTCGAACGATGCGGGCGGCGTTTGGGGGAACATACTAAGTACAGATCGGCAGTTCATCATCGGCGCTGGCAGACGGGACAGTTTCAGACAGCGTATTGGGGCCAGACGGGCAGTGTCCAGGCCCCGTTGGGCTGACGGGCCAGTTAGGCGCCGTCTGTTGGCAGCACCACGGCAGTCAGGCGGCGTTGGGCAGTACGGGCAGTTCAGGCCGCCGTCTGGGCATACGGGCAGTTAGGCGCCGGCTTGAGGCAGACGGCAGATCTCCTTGGCGTTAGCGCCGGCTGAGACCGCACTGTTAGCCTGGGCCCTGCGTCTTTGGGTGCTCGGTAACCTGACTCGCCCGCCCCGTGGTACGAAGTCGGCTAAAGGACACGCAGCCTTCAGGCGTAGTGCGGCGGAGAAGCGAAAAGGCATGCTGGGACCGCTGGAGCGCCTACATTAGGCGGCTAGTGCTGGTGTGCCGGAACTGCCGGTGTGCATACCGGACTGGCGGGTATCACGGCGAGTGCTCAGGGCTGGAAGTGCGCCGGGTAGCGCAAAGGACGCACGGACCTCTGGGACTCACACAGAGGCTTGGTGGACGTCTGGGGCTGAGGCAGCGTGGGTGTAAAAGCGCGGGAGACAGCCACCAGGAGCGCTAGGTGCCGGTGGAGGGAGGCACTGGGTGGGTAGTGGGTATGGGCGGGCGGGACGTGATGCGGCCGAGGGAATACCAGAAATACCGGACCGTGCAGGCGTACTGGCTCCCTTGAGCACTGAGCCTGCCCAACCTTACCTGGTTGTATGCTCCCCGTCGCCCGACCAGTGCGGGGAGGTGGAATAACCCGCACCGGGCTATGTAGGCGAACCGGGGACACCATGCGTAAGGCTGGTGCCATGTAAGCCGGCCCGAGGAGACGCACTGGTGACCAGATGCGTTGGGCCGGCTTCATGACATCCGGCTCAACGCTCAATCTAGCCCGGCCGATACGTGGAGCTGGAATGTACCGAACCGGGCTATGCAAGCGTACAGGAGACACCATGCGCTCTACTGCGTAACACGGTGTCTGCCCGTACTCTCGTACAGGGAGTAGGCGCAGGTCTCCTACCTGACTTCGCCACACTCCCTTTAAGGCCCCCCCCAAGAAATTTTTGGGTTGTACTCACGGGCTTCCAGCCTTGCTTCCGTGCTGCCTCCTCATATCGCCTCCTCTCGGCTTTAGCTGCCTCCAGCTCTTCACGAGGGAGGCGATATTCTCCCGGTTGTGCCCAAGGTCCCTTWCCATCCAATATCTCCTCCCATGTCCATGAATCCTGTGTAGGTGGGTCCTGTTGCCGCTTGACACGCCGCTTGGTCCTAGATTGGTGGGTAATTCTGTCACGATCGTCTTCTTTAGAGAGAGTGGACCAAGGCGCAGCGTGTGCAAAATACATCTTCTCTTTATTTTTGAAGAAGAACAAACAAAACAAAACAACAAAATGACGACCGTGAAGCTATAAATGACTAAGTGCAAAACATGCAACATAGACTAGACATAGACAATTACCCACAACGAGCTAAAGCCCATGGCTGCCTTAAATATGGCTCCCAATCAGAGACAACAATAACCAGCTGTCTCTGATTGAGAACCAATTCAGGCAACCATAGACTCTCCTAGACACCTACACTGAACACTAAACCATCTACTCTACTTAACCCCCTAAACCATGCAACACCCTAGACAATACAAAAAACACACAGACAACCCACCCCAACTCACGCCCTGACCAACTAAATAAATAAAAGAAAAAGGAACAATAGGTCAGGAACGTGACAGTACTACTGTAGCTGACCCTGTAAAACAAAACAATTTACTGCATCTCTTCTTTGTATGTGACAGTGCAATCATATTGTTTCTTTGAATAAATAGACTCAATCCCCTATCCAGCCCCACTGTCCTAATACTAATTGCATCATATAAATGCTTAGCAAGTGATGCAGCTTTAGTGAAAGGGGTAATATGCAATTGCTACCTTCATTCTTGGATATTTAAAAGCATTTTATTKAATGTTTATTTAATCAGGGATTCATACTGGGACCAGATGAGCCCTGAATACATAAATTACAGAAAATATACACATCAAACTATACATTCAAATTTCAAGCAGAAAGWAAAACATGGGTGTAAAAACAAACACATTCATCAGCAATAAGGTCCTCAATCAGCTTTCTGAATTGCCATAGAGGCACCAAAACATTAGAATTAAGAATATTTTGAAGATTGTTCCATACGGTGCAAGCAAACTAAAAGATGATTTACCTAACTCAAAAAATACCAAAGGAATTTCCAGATTTAGCCATCCCAGGTTATATCTGTTATTACTTAGAAAATCCTCATAAGTTTAGTTCACCTGTCGTACCATATCAGAAACCAAAATAAGAGATTGATTAACTTTGTTTGTAAACAACATAAATGTTAACAAACAATGTGAAGCCTCAAAACATGGGTAAAACYTGACACCATGGGTGGTCAGTCATTGCACCAATAACTCTGTCTATGAATTTGAGACTTTCTCCAGCCCGATCCTAAAAAATAGTGGAGGGGAATCTGCTTTTTTATTGTTTGAACTGCAGATTGCCCTTTTAACAACAACTCTAACGCTAATATGATGCATCTCACAAAATGTTACTGCTACATGCCAACAAATTAAAACAATCAAACCTTTTATCAAATAAAAATGTCAATTCTTCTATGCCTTTGCTGTGTCTTCGTATGTTTGAACTAAAGTTGCAGGCACTAAGAAGTTAAGCTGTGCAGCGGAATTGGCAGAACAATGTCAATTCAATGCGCATTTATTAACACAACGCTCTATCGTCTCTTAGCGATAGATTTTGCAAAAAAAAAATATTGCCCTCAACTGTAAGTCTCAGGCCCTCTTCTGCATGGCAGCCTTCCCTCCCTGTAGAGGTGCATCAGGGGTGAGACCATGACACTGAAGATGTTAACAATCAATAACATGGGAAAGACATTGCAGTTGTAGTCAAGACTGTATGACACGGTGGCGTAACCAACGACGACCGGGATGGTGCTCGCCAAGATAATACCCAGGTTGGTTAATATGATCCCAAAAGCTCTCATCTTATGTGGGTCTGTTTTCCCCTCTGTCTTCTTGCTCTCCCATCTGCCCCCCATTCTACCTTCGTCCTGGACCAGCGCTGCTTCAGCACACGCAGGATTGAGAGAAGCAGCAGAGAGAAATGAGCCTTGCGGCCGACCGCAAGGCAAATAGAGCACTAGATGAGGCACACTAACCTGCGCTTATTGTTCATAAACCGTCAATGTATCAGTGCCGTCAGACGCACTCACAAAAAAGACGAGGGTCAAAACACCGCAGACATCGGTTGGAGCATCGGCCACCCGCTGTTAACCTGCCGGGAGTTCATGTACTTTTGAGGACAAGCAAGGTTGGGTGCCACGCCAGCAGGTAGGCTCCACACAGATGCAGCTCTGGAGTGCAGGGGCCTGCAGGTCCAGGAGAGAGATAGATGGACAGTATTATAGCCTGCTGAGTAACACTATGTTCTGGCTGATGCTAGGTAGCTGACACCCTCAAGAGATCCTCGACACAGGTAACACCACGTCTCACTGCAAAACAGGTTATAGGGAAGACCTGGGTGGGTTTTGAGACCTCAGACGAGACTTCCATCAGAGAGAGCCAGAGGCACCAGACCAGAGCTGGGCTGTCCCCAGGAGGAGAGCACACGGGCCTGGGAAGCACCACTACAGATTGGAACAACAAGCCCCGGTGAAAGCAAACTGTCCGCCTGGTTATTAAGTGTGGTTTCCTGAGAAGAGCATTCATCCTTGGGAACAATATCTGAGCCCACATGAGATATGAGAGAGGAGAGATTACAAGTTCATTACTTTATGTTTTAATATATTTGTTGGCAAAAATACTGATCAAAAATACGTACGCAAAACAATACTAATGCAAAATAATAGAAAGCAGGTATAGTGAATTTTTTTTTAACCCGGTCAAGTCAGTAAGAACAAATTATTATTTACGAAGATTGCCTTCCCCAGCCAAACTGGGCCAATTATGCACCGCCCTTACTCGGGCTCCTCCCAATCATGGCCGGATGTGATTCAGCCTGGATTTAACCAGGGACTGTAGAACACTGTGATGCTTTTGCGCATTAGACTGCTGCACCACTACGGGAGCCCTATGTAAACATTCATGAAAAATACTTAGATATACGTAGGTCTACTGGTGTATTAGTCAAAGTATTGTGCATTGTCTCAGAAAGAGTCTGAATTAACACAATATTAAATATGTTAGCCGAAATGATAACATACTCAATGATGATAAATGCTTAAACCTACCTCTAGTTGTTTGGAACTCAGATCTTGCTTGTGATATTTGTACTTCTCTCTCCAGGACGAACTCTGAGACCAACCGATAGTCACAACACCTAAAGTATGAGAGATTTAGCCAAACGTATCGTCGTCGTTTTCCTAACAAGTCACGTGTTGTTGTTATTTATGTAGTCACACTGTAAGCAGTGATAAATTGAGGCACCATTGCATGTTTGGTTTACAGCAAGTACATTATATTTGGTTAGAATCCTATCACCATGAACAAAACGATAACAAATTTCATCATGCACAAACACACACACAACACACACCATCACCAGCCCCTCACCGCCACGCACACGCGCAGCACCGTCGTATCGCGCACGCGTCAGATCCGGAACTTTCAACCTCTCAGAGGATTGCGTTTGGCGCTGAGCAGAAATGGATGGATCATCACTGATATTCACTCAACACACTGTCTGCTCCAGCACAGTTAACCCAGCCACCTGGCAAGGCCTGACTCTCTTCCACCTTACAAAAGTCAAAACGTACTGCGGGCTTCAGACATACAACGTATTTATAGACATAGCTATCTTCAAATGACTCGGGACGTGGGTTGTATATGAAGCTGTCTTTTAGTAATACATCTCTTGCATCTGACGTACATGTTAACAACTTTAGATTCTGAACAGAGCATCATGCGCAAGTAGATGCGTAGACGCAAAGGAGCCAAAAATAACTCACCTGTTAATTGCACGTCACTCTCTACTTCCTGTCGCAAGGCATTCTGAACTTGCAGTCAAAAGCCGAATTTCAACTACTAACCAATTACAATTACCATATTAATTAAACTGTTAAAACGAAATATTCTTCTAGAGTACGCTCCAATTAATTAACTTAAACCATTAACTCTGTATCAACATATAAGTGTTACCAACATCTCCCCCCCGTGTGAACAACTGTTGCCTTTCATCGTAGATCTCCTAGGCTAGTATATCAACTGAAACTAGGTCTCCTCAACAAAGTCCCTAGAAGCCAGTACGAACTAATCATGATTCTAACTTAGGCATCTCGGCACTGAAACAGTCCTCAATCTTTTCCCTAGTCCAGTGTTCTGGGGTTTTATCTTCCTACTGAGTACCAACGTTCAGCCCGCGTTTCAGTGGGGTGGGCCGCTGTGTATATCACGAGCGGCGTTGCTGACTTTAGATCCAGCATATGTAGTCGCTCGCCAACTGTTCCAGAAAGGCTGGTCCAAAGTCTCTGCCGTGTACTGTTCCATCCTTGCGTGTCATGTCCTCCTTTTTAGCGTTGCTGCTGATTTGTACAGCTGGCAAATGCGGCTTTGGAGGCAAAGAGGGTTATCTGTTACTTCCACCAGGAAGTGGCTGGAGCAGGGTTGTGGTCATCCATCTTCATGTGCACGCAAAGGTCAGAGGCTCTAGAATTTAGAATTGCTTTCAACCTCTGTCAGACTGTGCCACATCTCTTCAAAGTTGAGTGGAAGCTCTCCCAAGAAACCTTTCGCAGGCATGTTTCTCACCTGACCATACAAGATCTTTCCCAGAATCCGCCCCACCAGGCTGCATCCGCTCGGCGATGAACCTCAGGTGATGGCCCCTTTCTGAGAACAGAAAGCCAAAAAGTTGGGCTCTTCGATTGCCTCCACAGCCTCTTTCAAGTCCTGATCAGCTCTCTTTGAAAGTTTTTGCTTGTCTGAGTAAGATTACCTTGCATAATCCTCTCCCATTGAGATGAATTCTTTTCCTAGAGCTAACCGAGAATTTCTCTGTGGACTGATCTGAGACCAGTTCCAAACATGCACTGCTCTGGTGTATACAGCCACAAATGGCGTGAACAGTGCAATTGTATGACTTCTTCACAACCACATTACTTTCACATAGAGCGTGGGCTCCTGCAAAATCCCACACCTGTGACTTCCAAATCGGGTGGCGATTCAGCTATTCTGCTCTTATCTTGTAAAGGCCGCCATGTGACCTGCGTTGCTTGACCCGTAGCCAGTCGCAGCCTGACGTACGCTACGATCACAAGACGCAGGTCCTTGGCCTAACTTGTCACCTCTAGAAATTTCTAAGCAAACAGCTGGAGCAGGGCTTTTGCTATAGTAGATCTCCATTTTTTATGGAACATGGTCTGCCTACCAGTGAGAGAGCCAACTCCGGTCTCAACCTTTACAGATCATCTTTACTGAAGACTTATCTCTTCAGTAGGTCATATGATTGAGTGTATGTCTGGCCCAGGAGTGTGAAGGTGAACGGAAAGGCTCTGGAGCAACGAACGCCCTTGCTGTTCTCTGCCTGGCGTGTTCCCTCCTTCACTGGGATTCTCTGCCTCTAACCCTATTACAGGCGGCGAGTCACTGGCTTACTCGGTCTGCTCTTATTCGCGTCCCTAGGAGGGGTGCGTCACTTGAGTGGGTTGAGTTACTGACGTGATCTTCCTGTCTGGGTGCGCGCGCCCCCTTGGTTGTGCTGTGGTGAGATCTTTGTGGCTGCTTAATCGGCCCTTGTACTTCAGGGATTTGTACAGTTGGTGTGTGGTGAAGATACTCCTCCTAGTGGTGCGGGGGGTGTGCGTTTTGGGCACAAGTCGGTGGGTTTATCATCCCCTCCTTGTTGGCCCGTCGTGCCTCCGGGCGGTATTCATCGGATGAGGCCACAGTCTCTGTCTCCTGACCCCTCCTGTGCTCAGCCTCCGAGTATTTATGTCGTGCTCAGTAGTTCTTCCATGCTTGTGTCCGGGGGGCAGGTCAGTTGGTTATCTATCTGGGACGTACTTCTCCTGTCATTATCCAGTCTCCTGTCGTGGATTTAAGTGTTGCTCTCTCTAATTCTCTCCTTCCTCTTTCTTTTTCTCTTCGGTAGTAACCCTCGAGCCCTAGGACCATACGCAGGACTACCGGGCATGATGATCCTTGCTGTCCCCGGTCACACCTGGCCTTGTTGCTGTCTGTCCAGTTTTCAACTGTTCTGCCTGCGGTTATGGAACCCTACCTGTCAGACCTGCTGCTTTCAACTCGTTACATGATCGGCTACCTCGAAAAAGCCACACTGACATTTTGCCTGTCCGATATATTATTGAACCATGCTTGTCACTTATGAACTTTTTGAACAATCTTGGCCATGCTTCGTCGTTATAATCTCCACCGGCACAGCCGAGCAGGACTGCGCCACCCTCATACGCTGTTTCCTCTCTAGTTCTCCTGCGTTTTGGCCTTTCTTAGTATTTTTTCCTAGCCACGCTGCTTCTACAACCTGCCAGTTCTTGCACTGTTTGGGGTTTTAGGCTGGGTTTCTGTACAGCACTTCGAGATATTAGCTGATGTACGAAGGGCTATATAAAATAAACTTGATTTGATTTGATTTGATCTGTCCGGCTCTTGCCTTGAATCTTTTGCACACTATACATCTTGCCACTGTGCTCTTGACTAGCTGCCTAGCACGCAAGATCCAGTATCGCTCTCTGATTTGTACTAGAGTGTCTCTTGCTCCAGAATGCATCACCTTCTCATGGTGGTACTGTATCAGCATTTCTGAGTATCTATACTTGTTGGGCAGAACCCATGGGTGCTGCTCTCTGAATGTGAAGCTGGACTGTTGCAGTCTTCCTCCTACACTGAGTAGTTCGTGTTCATCCAGGAACGGTTTCAGTTCTCTGATTTTACAGGCATTGTTTAGGCTTTTTCCTGCCTTCAGTAGTTTGATTTCCTGTCCAAAACTCTGTTGTTGTGTTACCTTAATCCAGTACTTTTCTGCATCGAACAGTTCGTCAGCAGTCAGTTCACCTTGTATCTTTATGGTTGTACGAGCATTGGCTATGAATCTCTTTATCCAGGCGGTGACTCTGAACACTCTTTTCAGTTTGCTGTACCTTTCAAGCTCCAACACAGGTTCAGGGATGTCTGTGCTGTTTGCTGCGAGTTGTACAGTAACCTGGCAGCTGAACTTGAGTTCTATATTCACCTCTTCCGGAACCTTGTTATCATCAGTCTCTTCGGACTGATTGGGTGATATCAGAATTCTKGGTCCATTCCACCATAGCTCGCTCTGTGTCAAGTTTCGAACAGTTTGTCCTCTTGTAGGGAGGTCAGCTGGATTAGTTTTCCCTTCAATATGTGACCATGACTCTGGATTGGTCAAGGACTGGATCTCCGTCACTCTGTTCGCAACAAGCTGTTTCCATTTCGGAGCTGAGCTGCAAATCCAATGCAGCACGATCATCGAGTCTGTCCACATTTGGATCTGTTTTTCTTCCAATTTCAGTGTGGTCATCAAGTTGTTTGCGAGTCTCGCTCCAATCACAGCTCCCATGAGCTCCAGGCGTGGCAGCGTCATTTTCTTGAGTGGGGCTACCCTGAACTTGGATGCGACTAAACTTGTTGTTTCCCTGCCTTGTGATTCACCTTGCAAGTAAGCTACTGCACTGTAAGCCCTTTCACTTGCTTCACAGAACACGTGTAGTTTCAGAGTGTGGCTATTCTGTGGCCGCATGTCTGTTCTGTACCACCTTGGTATGGTGAGCTGGTGTAACTGGGGTAGTTCTGAACACCACTGTTGCCATTCTCGTGTCAGATCAGGTGGTAATTCTTCGTCCCAGCTGAGTACCCTCTCCCACATTTCCTGGAACATGCACTTGATCCTGATGGTGAAGGGAGTTAAGAAACCAAGAGGGTCGAAGATACGTGCAGACGACTGTAGAACACTTCTCTTTGTGTTTTCCTTTTGCTTTAGAATGCTCAGTAGCGGCCTGAGGTCAAACACAAAGTCATCTGTTTCCGGTCTCCATACTAAACCTAAAACCTTCAACACTAATTCTTGTGTTTCTAGCGTCAACGGGTGCTCAGTTGTCGTACTCTCCTCCCATTTTGTTTTTAATTCAGGAGAGTTGGTCATCCACTTGCAGAGGTCCATGCCTGCAATCGACAACATTCGCTTTGCAGTTGTTGTCACGAGGTAAGCCTCTTCAACATTGCGTGAACTTGCAATGAAATCATCTACATAGAGTGACTCTCTCAGTATCTCTACAACTTCTGGTTGTTCTGTTTCATATTGTTTCAGGTGCTTCCTGATTGTAGCTGCCAGCATTGTTTCAGGTGCTTCCTGATTGTAGCTGCCAGCAAAAATGGACTTGGGGAAGCTCCAAATACCACTCTTTTCATCCTCAGCACACGCAGCTCCTCTTCATTTTCTCCCCTTGGTGGGCCTGTGAGCCATAGAAATCTCACGGCGTCTCTGTCTCTCTCTGCTAGGGATATCTGCAGGAAAGCTTTCTTGATGTCTGCCATGAATGCGATCTCATGTAGTCTGAACTTTATCAGAACGCTGAGCAGATCCGGATTCAGGTTCGGTCCTGTGAGTAGACAGTCATTGAGGGATGGACAGCCATCTTCATGGGACGAGGCATCAAAAGGACTCTCAGTTTTGTGTCACTTATCTTCTTGAGTATGGATGTGAGGTAAGTAGTATTATTAGCGTTGTTCTGCACTTTGAGTTGTCCTTGGGCAGTCTTCGTGC
>NC_036874.1:15343790-15365636 GCF_002910315.2 Salvelinus sp. IW2-2015 | reverse complement strand
CACACCCACAAAGAAGAGGGAGATTCACCCCTAGGTAAGCAAACGAGCTATCTTCTGCCCGATGGGGCTCTCTGACCATCTTTGCCGTTTGTAGCAAACAGTGTTTTCCATCATGTTCGTTTTTCACTGATGGGGAATAACTGAGAAAACCAGCATTAAGAAACAGTAGGGGTGTTGCACCTCACTGCTCTTACTGTACAACCACAGCACGTGATCGTCTTGCTTCCCATGATGCACATGGACACATCTTTGACCTTACAGAATTTGCTAGTGTTCTGTCTAACATACAAAGCTATTCCATTTCTTCTTTAGTTATCTCTTTGCGTGCAGCAAATATGTGGTTGCAGGGGCGACAATGTCTTTTGATTGTGGTGGTCATGCACTGTCCACAGAAAAGGTACCAGTTTTGGGTTCTTCCTGGCTGCTTGTATGCAGCTGCTGGCAGCAGATGTTTGGGTCTTTTTTTGTTTTTCATTTCCATTGGAGAAGCACTGACTTTGGTTCCATGGTTGCTCTCTGTTCTGTGGTTCATGACTTGTCATTTGGTTAGCGCTCTCTCCCGCTCTGAACCTCTGTTCTGGTTTAGGAAACTGTATAAGTGTCTACGCCGACGCACTATCTCCATTTCATTGCAATCTAACTCCCCTCTGACGAACTATAGGTCAGAGCTAATGTCCTCTGGAATCAATCTGCAGTCAGATCTGGGCATAGGTAGGCTTCATAGGTTCTGGAACACTACAGAACCCAGTGATTCATGGCTCCTACATCTGAAATTTCAACATTCATCATATAGCTGCCTCAATGCATTTAGATCAGAGGATTTCTTCACAGGAGTGAGATTCAGCAGCTTTGACATATGAGCACTAATCACAAGATCTTTCCTTCCAAATCTGCTCTTGAGYAGAGCGATTGCATCATCATAGTTACTGTCTGTTAACATCAGTCCTGCTACTGACTTTGCAGCTGGTCCAGTGAGATATGTTTTCAGATAGGTCAACTTCTCTTTATTACACAGTGAATCATTGTTGTGAATAGCAGTCTCATACTGGCTCCAAAACTCCTGCCACATACTGACATCTCCATAGAATGTCTCAATAATCAACTTTGGTAACCTTACTGATTGTCTCTGTGATCTGTTGGCGTTAGCGTCACTCAACTGTGCTGGTAGTGGATTGAGATCCTGGTTTTTCTTTATCACTCGTTGTTCACGGCTCTTAAGCATGATAACGCGCTCTTTGTAATCCTCCATGCATGCAATCTCTGCCTCCAATCCGTCCAATAGGGTTAACTGTTCAATTCCACGATCAAGTTCAAACAAACTGTCCTCCTTAGCTGATAGCAATTCCAACAATGTACTCAAGTGATCGGTATCCGGATTTGACTGGGTTATTTCCACGTCAATCTGATTCAAAATCCGTGTTGTGGCACCTCGAATGGTACCCCGCTTTCGTCTCATTCTTTCGGTTTCATGCCGGCGTTCCTCCTCTTCGTAGCAGCTCATATCCCGGGTTTCGGCACCAAAATATAGAATAACTATCTTCAAAGTAATGACTCGGGACATTGGGTTTGATATGAAAGCTTCTTTTAGTAATAATTCTTGATCACGTTACATTTAACAACTTTAGATTCTACAGAGCAATGCCAGTAAGATGCTAGCGCAAAGGAGCCAAAAATAATCACCTGTTAATTGCACTTAACTAGCGCGTTCACTCTCTACTTCCTGTCGCAAGGCATTCTGGAACTTGCAGTCAAAAGCGTAATTCAATACTAACCAATACAATTACATATGTAAATAACTGTAAAGAAATATCTTTAGATACAGCTCAATGAATTAACTTAAACATTAACTCTGTAACACATTAAAGTTACAACAGTATTAGTACGATGTTTGGCAATCTGGATCTCACTAAACTCTTTGAAACTCATAAACGTGACCACAAACTCAGAAACAGTTACAGATAATTGTTGCTACAGAGTCCCCCCACCATAGAGTCCCTTTTCCCCGGAGGTCTATTTTGTCTGCACGGGCATAATGGGGTATCCACTCGTGACAAAGGGTGTTCAGTCTGTGGTAGGGGGCTGTCACTCTGTAGGACAAGGACGAGGGGGGAAATGATGTGGTTACAGGGGGCACAGACTGTGTTTCTTGTGAACCACTCAGTGACACAGGGGGTACAGGGGGAGTGGGCAATCTGGAGCCATGTCTGAGTAGCCTGGGTGTGTGGTGGAATGTYATTGCCAGAGGAAGGGGTTGTAATGGCAAAGAGGCCCCTTTTTATRGGGCAAACTTATTCCGGTTGCAGTGCAACCTTTCTCCCCCTGGGAGGCAGCTGGACCCAGTACACCACCTCTTCCATATTCACCATGACCCTGCAGTGACTGTCCAGCWTGGGGCAACAACCTTTCTTTGTCAGGGGGCTGTAAACCCAGACCAGCTCCCCAGCCTCAAAGTGCACGTTGTAGTTTGTTTTCTGCCTCACATCTGTGTTCAGCAGCTGCTCATTGGCGAAGGTGTGGACTGACTCCAGGCATCCTGGTCTCCTGGCATATCCATCCAGGGAGAACAGGAGGGCTATCAAGGGGCCGCCCGAACCTGGTGATCATCTTTCTCTGTCAGGAGTCGGTGGTGTCTTGGACAGTGGTGCGGCACGCCATGAGGACCATTGTCAGGTGCTTGTCTCAGTCACACTGGTGTTGGCAGAGATGATGGCCTGCTGCTGTGAAAACATTTTTTTGAAGCGCACCACGAGACCATCGCTCTGTGGATGAAGCGGAGTGGTGTGTGTCTTGTGCATACGCAGTCACTCACATACGGTGATGAACATCGCTGTGAATGGACTCTACAGCGCCAAACTTCCCGAACCGATAGTGTCCAGTCACTAGTCCTCCATACATGCCCTGGAGCACAGTCTCCTGCAGTGTTTTGGGAACCATCACCTGCCACCTCTCCTCTCCTGTAGATGGCTCCTTCCATGCTCACTGTAGCACGCCATCAGCCAGCCGCAGAGCCTCGAACTTTGACCACAGCCCTTTGGTTGCATAGACAGATCCAACGACACCGTCGGCCAGATGGACAAGAGTCTCCGTCTGGCTAAAAGGTCTTTGTATTCTCTTGGCTTTCTCGCCTGCCACTTGAGACACATCGACAGCGAACCTGAAGCTCACAGCAGACAGATATGCACACCGTGCTAGGTGAGGCACAGACCACCTCCTCCGCACATTGCTCTCTCTCAATGGTCTCTTTCCACTCACAGTGGCAGACCCGCTCACAGGGCAGACAGGACAAGTGAGTCCGTGTAGAGGGCTGTACCCCGCCTGTGTACCACGTGTGAAGTCATACATCTGAAGTTCCTCAACCAGCGGGCGACCTTCCCTCTGGCTTTTTGAAAGACATGAGTCCCTGGAGAGAGGAGTGGTCAGTTATTACAGTGAGGGCAAGCCACACAGGGTAGTCTTAAAGGAACAGGATGAGATTAGCAGGGCTCGTGTTGAATGTTTTGCTGAAGTAAGATACATACAACTCTGCCCCTCTGGTCACCTGGGCCTGAAGCCCACCCATGCCCACATTGCTCACGTTCTGTGTCCAGAGAAAAAGCGAATGGGGGTCAGGGGGAGCAGCCCAGAGAGCCTCGATCATGCACCCTTCGAGGGGGGTAGGCCTCCTGACATTCTGCCTGTCCATGTGAAGGCCTCCTGGCACGTCCGCTGTCCATGTGTAGGATAAACGTTTGTTAGTGTGTGTAATTAACCAGCAGCGCTTCGTCCAAGTTGATGAAACGGAAATCACGACGCAACGGCTTTTAACAAAATGTGTTCGGGTTAGGCTATAAATAGAAAATTTTATCAAAACAAAACGAACATTCACGTGTGTAGTTAGGACACTTGGCATGTGCACACAGAGGCTCTTCAATGGTAAGCGATTTATTTTTGTCTACCTCTACCTTAGTTCTTTTTGTATTTTCTGTTGTTAGTATGGTCAGGGCGTGAGTTGGTGGGTTATCTATGTTTTGTGTTTCTATAGTTGGGTTTTTCGTTTGGCCTGATATGGTTCTCAATCAGAGGCAAGTGTTAGTCATTGTCTCTGATTGGGGAACCATATTTGTAGGTAGCCTGTTGTTTTGTTGTGTTTGTGTGTGGTGTCTTCCGTGCAGTGTTTGTTCCTTACGGACTGTTTCGGTTTCTTATCTAATGCACTTTGTTTATTTTTGTATTGTGTCTGTGGTTCAGTAATATATTAAATAATATGGACACTTACCACGCTGCACCTTAAGGTCTGACATTTCTTACTCCTCTCAGATGAGGGAGGACGAATTTTATTGTTATTCTGACTTTCCTGACGCTAATGCTTGTTGGAAAATGCTAGTAATACTGTGTGTGTGGGTCGCCGTCCTCAGAAAATCGCATGTTTGCTTTTGCAGTAAACCTTTTTGAAATCTGACACAGCGGCTGATAATTAAGACGTTCATCTTTAAATTATGTAAGATAACATGGTATTTACAAATAGTTTAATACACGAATGGGTTGTATTAAAATATTAGCTCTCTGCAGTTTCACCGATGTTGGCCTGGGGGACGGTAGCGTCTCACCTACCCTAGAGAAGTTAAACTTATTGCACACGGACAAAAATCACGCCATCCAAGTCAGCGTCCATCAGTCAATAAGATATCATTCTGACACCAAAGATGAACATATTGACACCAAACCCACCTTTGTCCAACACGTTTAGAAGCCAAATATCACATATTTTCAGAGAGCAGGCCCAAACACAGACCGCTTCTGTTTAAACCATAACAAAAACTTAAAACACATAGTTATGTTTTAGCTGCGGGGTCCAGTTCTGACAGTATGTGTAGGCCTAGCTGAGGCGACCCCGAATCCTGAGTTTCGGCTTGATAGGTAATTCGGAGCCCGAGCAGCGACCTTAATTATTGCTGAAAATTCACTTTTTCCAGCGCGTTGCCACGGGGTCCCTGAAACGTTTCGGACAGAAACTTTAGGGTCCGTCTCTATAGGGCACGCCGGTGTTCAATGCACACTAGCGTCTGTGACTGGGACTTTCTAAATGCCGTCTTTTCGTGATGGTCAAAATGAATTGAATTCATTGCAAATGTACAATGCTGTTTCTCTGACCTGAGAACCTTCTAGAGCCACATAATTCACCGTCGCACTATCGACTTAAGCTCTAGAACATATAACGTTTCAGAGCTCTACTCTGACGGTTCTTTGATAGTTCGAATTCATGTAACTACTGCAGGCTCTGTGTGTCTGCAAGCCTCACACTATGTCACTCCCCATTGACCATGTGTGTGAGTTCAGAAAATCACAGAATCATCATAGAGCTCCAAAACCCGCCTTAACGGATTCATCTGAACATGCCACAACTGGATCTATAACTTTTGGAGAAAAAAAACAAAATTTCTTTAACCATCACCAATTCACATTGTACGATTTCTCGTAAGTTACGATAGATAAATGGCTGGGTCCGAATGGACACCTTGCTCCCTTCGGTCTCAACGTAGACGTTGTATCTGAAGCCATTCTTGTGATATATTGTGACTTTGCCATTGTAATTGTTTGTAAGCTTGTGTAGTCTTAAATTAATCTATGATCGCGTATGCTATCCATTTGTTTTTTGTGTGCTGTTCTTTGTATGCCATTTTAATATTTTATAATATAACCAATGATATAGCCACATCTTGGCCATGATTACCGACAGCTGTGGTCTTTTGACACTATATAAACGAGTCATCAGCAGAGTGTTTGTGATTACTACCCTGATGAAGACAGCTTGGCTGTCAAAACGTTGGATATTTTGTCTTTGAAGTGTTTTCTCTTTAGGCGAAATGGCCATGTCACTTTGGTGTTTTGTCCATTTGCAATAAGCAGCCAGTCGCCAGCTGGTCAATTCAATTAGCCTATCCGAAGCTTCTAAAGCCAATTTTCCAAGCTGTTTAAAGGACAATCCACTTAGTGTACAGTGGGGAAAACAAGTATTTGATACACTGCCGATTTTAGCAGGTTTTCCTACTTACAAAGCATGTAGAGGTCTGTAATTTTTCATAGGTACACTTCAACTATGAGAGACGGAATCAAAACAAAAATCCAGAAAATCACATTGTATGATTTTTAAGTAATTAATTTGCAATTTAGCAGTACATAATATTTTGATACATCAGAAAGCAGAACTTAATATTTGGGTACAGAAACCTTTGTTTGCAATTACAGAGATCATACTGTTTCCTGTAGTTCTTTGACTAGGTTTGCACACACATGCAGCAGGGATTTTGGCCCACTCCTCCCTACAGATCTTCTCCAGATCCTTCAGGTTTCGGGCTGTCGCTGGGCATACGGACTTTCAGCTCCCTCAACAAGATTTTCTATTGGGTTCAGGTCTGGAGACTGCTAGGCCACTCCAGGACCTTTGAGATGCTCTTACGGAGCCACTCCTTAGTTGCCATGGCTGTGTGCTTCGTTCGCGTTGTCATGCTGGAAGAACCCAGCCACGACCCATCTTCAATGCTCTCTACTGAGGCGAAGGAGGTTGTTGGCCAAGATCTTGCGATACATGGCCCCATCCATCCTCCCCTCAATACGGTGCAGTCGTCCTGTCCCCTTGTGCAGAAAAGCATCCCCAAAGGAATGATGTTTCCACCTCCTGATGCCAGGTTGGGATGGTGTTCTTGGGGTTGTACTCATCCTTCTTCTTCTCCAAACACGGCACGGGAGTTAAGCCAAAAAGCCTCTATTTTTGTCTCATCAGACCACATGACCTTCTCCCATTCCTCCTCTGGATCATCCAGATGGTGCATTGGCAAACTTCAGACAGGCCTGACATGCACTGGCTTAAGCAGGGGGAACTTGCGTGCGCTGCAGGATTTTAATCCATGACGGCATAGGTTACTAATGGTTTTCTTTGAGACTGTGGTCCCAGCTCTCTTCAGGTCATATTGACCAGGTCCTGCCGTGTAGTTCTGGGCTGATCCCACCTTCCTCATGATCATTGATGCCCCACGAAGTGAAATCTTGCATGGAGCCCCAGACCGAGGGTGATTGACCGTCATCTTAACTTCTTCCATTTTCTAAAATTGCGCCAACAGTTGTTTCCTTCTCACCAAGCTGCTTGCCTATTGTCCTGTAGCCATCCCAGCCTTGTGCAGGTCTACAATTATTATCCCTGAGTGTTCTTACACAGCTCTCTGGTCTTGGCCATTGTGGAGAGGTGTGAATCTGTTTGAATGTGTGTGGACAGGTGTCTTATACAGGTAACGAGTCAAACAGTGCAGTTAATACAGGTAATGAGGAGAACAGGAGGCTTCTTAAAGAAAAAACTAACAGGTCTGGAGAGCCGGAATTTCTACATGGTTGGTAGGTGATCAAATACTTATGTCATGCAATAAAATGCAAATTAATTATTTAAAAATCATACAATGTGATTTTCTGGATTTTTGTTTAGATTCCGTCTCTCACAGTTGAAGTGTACCTATGATAAAATTACAGACCTCTACATGCCTTTGTAGTAGGAAAACCTGCAAAATCAAAACAGAGATCGTAATGTCACAAATACAATGTCTCCACCACCTGTTATGATAAACTTCTGATCCACTGGATTGTGATACAGGATGTATCAAAGTGAAATAATCTGTCTCTAAGACAATTGTTGGAAAAATGACTTGTGTCATGCACAAAGTAGATGTCTTAACCGACTTGCCAAAACTATAGTTTGTTAACAAGAAATTTATGGAGTGGTTGAAAAATTTGTTTTAATGACTCCAACCTAAGTGTCTGTAAACTTCCGACTTCAACTGTAAGTGTATGTAAACTTCCAACTTAATTTGTATGTGGTAGTGGTGGAGTAGGGGCCTGAGTACAGTATGTTGTGAAATCTGTGAAAGTATTTAAATATTTTTTTAACTGTATAAACTGCCTTAATTTTGCTGGAACCCAGGAAGAGTAGCTGCTGCCTTGGCAACAGCTAAAGGGGATCCATAATAAATACAATATACAAACCAGAAGTTTGATGTCAGACGACAACTGTCTACAGACATGTTGATAGACGTAGTATTACGCCTAAATTTAGGATTGCGCCTAAATCAACCATTTATCCGATCATTAAGAACTTCAAGGAGAGCGGTTCAATTTTTGTGAGGAAGGTTTCAGGGTGCCAAAGAAAGTCCAGCAAGTGCCAGGACCGTCTCCTAAAGTTCATTCAGCTGCGGGATCGGGGMACCTCCAGTACAGAGCTTGCTCAGGAATGGCAGCAGGCAGGTGTGAGTGCATCTGCACGCACAGTGAGGCGAATACTTTTGGAGGATGGCCTGGTGTCAAGAAGGGCAGCAGAGAAGCCACTTCTCTCCAGGAAAAACATCAGGGACAGACTGATATTCTGTAAAATGTACAGGGATTGGACTGCTGAGGACTGGGGTAAAGTAATTTTCTCTGATGAATCCCCTTTCCGATTGTTTGGGGCATCCGGAAAAAAGCTTGTCCAGAAAAGGCAAGGTGAGCGCTACCATCAATCCTGTGTCATGCCAACAGTAAAGTATCCTGAGACCATTCATGTGTGGGGTTGCTTCTCAGCCAAGGTAGTGGGCTCACTCACAATTTTGCCTAAGAACACAGCCATGAATAAAGAATGGTACCAACACATCCTCCGAGAGCAACTTCTCCCAACCATCCAGGAACAGTTTGGTGACGAACAATTCCCTTTCCAGAATGATGGAGCACCTTGCCATAAGGCAAGGCTTGTTCGAGGTTGGACGGTCCATGTTGCAGTGATGCGTCTGTGTGGATCGCAGCCTGCCGGTGTTCCATCCTGTCTTCTTAACCTGTTTGGGACTGGCGTTCCGCTAGCGGAACTCCTCCCACATTCCACTGAAAAAGGCAGAGCGCGAAATTCAAAAAATATTTTTGAGAAATATTTAACTTTCACACATTAACAAGTCCAATACAGCAAATGAAAGATACACATCTTGTGAATCCAGTGAACATGTCCGATTTTTTAAATGTATTACAGCAAAAACACCACGTATATTTATGTTAGCTCACCACCAAATACAAAAGAGGACAGACATTTTTCACAGCACCGGTAGCATGCAGGTAGCATGCACAAAGCCAACCTAACTAACCTAGAACCAACCTAACTAACCTAGAAACAACTCCCTCAGATGACAGTCCTATAACATGTTACACAATAAATCTATGTTTTGTTCAAAAAATGTGCATATTTGACTATAAATCAGTTTTACATTACTGCTACCATCATAGCTACATCAGAAATAGCACGGGAGTAGCCAGAGTAAATACAGACACCAACGTCAACTACCTAATTACACATCATAAAACATTTCAGAAAAATATATGGTGGATAGCAAATGAAAGACAAAGATCTTGTGAATCCAGTGAACATGTCTGATTTTTAAAATGTTTTACAGCGAAAACACCACGTATATTTATTAGCTCACCACCAAATACAGAAGACAGACAGACATTTTTCACAGCACCGGTAGCATGCAGGTAGCATGCACAAAGCCAACCTAACTAACCTAGAACCAACCTAACTAACCTAGAAACAACTCCCTCAGATGACAGTCCTATAACATGTTACACAATAAATCTATGTTTTGTTCAAAAAATTTGCATATTTGAGCTATAAATCAGTTTTACATTACTGCTACCATCATAGCTATAACTACAGCTACAGTCAGAAATAGCACGGGAGTAGCCAGAGTAAATACAGACACCAACGTCAACTACCTAATTACTCATCATAAAACATTTCAGAGAAATATATGTGGATAGCAAATGAAAGACAAAGAACTTGTGAATACAGCCAATATTTCCGATTTTGAATGTTTACAGCGAAAACACAATATATCGTTATATTAGCTAACTACAATAGCTATCACACAACAGCATTGATTCAAGGCAAACGGTAGCGATAGCACAGTTCGACAGATATATGAACTAGCATCCCAAATTGGGTCCTTATCTTTGTTGATCTTCCATCAGAATGTTGTACAAGGGGTCCTTTGTTCAGAACATCTTTGTTTGGATCCAGAACGAACTATTTCCCTCTGAATTAGCAAGCACACTGGCCGTGCGGCGCTAACCTCTCCTTCTTGAACAAATTCCTCCAACGCATCACGTCTAAAGTCCCGAAAATTTCAATAATATAATTAAACTATATTGAAAAAACATACTTTAGGATGATATTGTGACATGTATCAAATAAAATCGAAGCCGGAGATCATATTCACCTATAACGACGGTTTTCCAGTATGCGATTCCAGGTCCAACTTCCGCCTTCCAAAAAAAAATTATGGCGGTCCTCTCACTCCAAGAGGTTGTATTCAATCCAGAACGAGATAATCAAGTCATCTCCTCCACTTCCGCATACACCCAGGGAAGGTGTATGACGTGTGTCTACAGTCATAAGTGACATGCTCTTTTATAGACAAGCTCTTGAAGAGAGACCTCGCTTTTGGAAATCTCACTTCCGGATAGGAAATGGGCTGTAAAAAGAGTTCTGTTTCACTTAGAAAAATATAGAACGGTTTTAAAACTAGAGAGTGTTTCTATCCAGTATTAATAATAATATGCATATTGTACGAGCAAGAATTGAGTACGAGGCCGTTTAAATTGGATACGATTTTCCCAAAAGTGAAAACAGCACCCCCTGTCCTTAAGAGGTTTTAAGTGGCTCAGGGAAAAAAACATCGATATTTTGGGTCCATGGCCAGGAAACTCCCCAGACCTTAATCCATTGAGAACTCGTGGTCAATCCTCAAGAGGCGGATGACAAACAAAACCCACAAATTCTGACAAACTCCAAGCATTGATTATGCAAGAATGGGCTGCCATCAGTCAGGATGTGGCCCAGAAGTTAATTGACAGCATGCCAGGGTGGATTGCAGAGGTCTTGAAAAAGAAGGGTCAACACTGCAAATATTGATTCTTTGCATCAACTTCATGTAATTGTCAATAAAAGAGTTTGACACTTATGAAATGCTTGTAATTATACTTCAGTATTCCATAGTAACATCTGACAAAATATCTAAAGACACTGAAGCAGCAAACTTTGTGGAAATTAATATTTGTGTCATTCTCAAAACTTTTGGCCACGACTGTAGACAAAGAAGAGCTCTCCTGTAGGTGTACCACAACATTTAAGGGCCATTTTCTCAAAAGTGTGGTTACAAGTTTATCATCTTTCAAAGCAGAATTACTTCCCATTGTTCCTCAGCTGATGATATGATATACCATGTTTTAGCTCTGAGTCTTTACTTTTTTCTAAAGTCAAAAAAGCACAATTTCAAATGTTGCTACATTGGGCTGAATCGAGCCGGTCGGAGTTGAAATTAGGTAGACAGACACGCATAAGGTTTCAAATTCTGTAACGTCCTGACCAGAGTTCTTATGTGTTTTGCTTGTTTAGTGTTGGTCAGGACGTGAGCTGGGTGGGAATTCTATGTTGTGTGTCTAGTTCGTCTGTTTCTGTGTTCAGCCTAATATGGTTCTCAATCAGAGACAGCTGTCAATCGTTGTCCCTGATTGAGAATCATATATAGGTGGCTTGTTTTGTGTTGGGGATTGTGGGTGGTTGTTTCCTGTCTCTGTGTTTGTGTTCTGCACCAGATAGGACTGTCTCGGCTTTCACTTTTGTTATTTGTTAATGTTCATCGTTTATCGTTTTATTAAACATGTTGAACACTAACTGCGCTGCATTTTGGTCCACTCCTTCATCCCAGGAAGAAAGCCGTTACAAATTCTGACAATCACATCAGTTTCAATTATTCCAAAAACTCAAACATGTTGAGTAAAATGTATTTTCTTTGTGTGTCTCTGTGTAGTTTTTTATTTTATTTTTTTTATTGAAGACTTCAAGACTCAACTCCAGAATCAAGCCTTACTCCTAAACAGAGGCAGTTACAACAGCTAAAAGACCATTTTGTCTGTAATGCAAATAGCCATTGAAAACTTCAGGGCACGTCCCCATGTTCATGGAAGCAAAAGCCGTTYCAGTAGGCCCTGTCTGGGTTTGCATGTTTACTGATGGTGATACAATTAGCCAATAGATGTGCATTCACCACTGAAGTGGGATACATATTTGTTGACATGCTGTAATCATACTGTAAGTGACTGACAGAAAGGGACCTGAACTGTTGAATCAATTTGATTTGCTTTATTCCACACTTCTTTCAAAACACACATCAATCCATGTYAATATAGAACACCACTCAATAGTAGAAAAGCAACTCCTATACATTAAGTATTCAATATTAGCAATATTATATTAAATTCAATATTATTTAGCAAAGTTAAAATAGTACTATATCTTTTTTTGGGGTTACATTTTGTCAAACTAAGCAAAACAGTTAAGAATAGGTTGGAATTGTGAGCATGAGGTGATAGTAAAACAAGACCTAATCCCCCCCCCCCACACACACACACACACACTATTTAGTTGAACAATGAACCAGAAAAAAAGGATAAAACATCTACATAGCATGAACAATATGATTAAAGGGAATGGAAAAGAATGACAACCAAAGAAGTGCAAGACAACCATGTCCATACAGTGGAGATATCCTTCTCTTTAACCCGGACGCAGGACAGTTTCCAAGCCCTGTGGAGGTATAGGAGGGGCTGAGTAAAGCTACCCAACACCCTGAAGGAGAAAGTAATGGGGGTCAGAATACACCTGAATGATCTCAAATAAATCTGATCCTGAAGGATTTCCCTGATGATGGAAGGAGAGTAGTTCAGCATCAAGATCAGCAGGATGATCTGGACTGTACGGAAGGATGTCTTCTTCATCAGGTTCCCTCCTTCCTCTTGTTCACCCTTTCTCTCATTCCCTTAATCCACTGGACCGGACAAGATCAGCACCCTGAATATGAAGACACTGCAGAAGACGTTGATGAACAGAACCGTGGCGATATACCGTCCTTATAGCACCCATTGACACAAGGAGGCAGTTTCAGCAACAATTCCACGATCTCACATGCTGCCCTGTACCCCAGGTCTGTACTTGAGGAAGACCACAGGATGGAACACCGGCAGGCTGCGATCCACACAGACGCATCACTGCAACATGGGCCGTCCAACCTCGAACAAGCCAGAAATGTATATCCTTGCAGATTGAGGGTTAAACTTTCGATGAAGAGGAAGTTGGTTACTAATGGAGGTGAGTAGAGGCTTGTACAGAGAAGCTCCATGACAGACTAGGTTGATGGTGAKGATCTCCTTGTTCACCTGCACCGAAGGGCCGCCAGCCACTAGCCACATGTACCAGGTGTTGATGACCAGGCCCAGGAGGCAGTCGAACATGTTCATTYCAAGGTAGACTGGCACACAGGTGGGCCACACCCAGCACCATGAGTCATAATAGTCAACCCTCCGGTGTGGTTTAACCTGATGGGATGGGAAAAGAAGCGTTTGGTTCCTTCATTTCTGCACTGTCTCTGCTTTAGTCTCAGAAGAATAGGAGGAGCTCTTCTAAGACAAAGAGGGAGCGAGAAACAACAGGAGAGGTATTTAGTGGACATGGAGACGTGTAATAGTGAAACATGTACTGAAGTTACTTCGGTTTTTCAAGACAAGGATATACATTGAGTTTCCACTGTACCTGCTGTGGCGTATTCCTATCAGGGAGGAATGAGTGTGTATACCTCTGTCCAGGGGTTAGGGTTTAGAACCTACAGTATGCTGTGAAGAGTGTTCAGAACAAGATGACACTCATCTAGACTTATGTTAAGCATCTGCCATTATAAAAGCCAAAATAACAGACATGGGCCTCAATTCAATGTACAACATAACATGAAGAAAAAGCAATCCATTCATTAATGCTGATGCTAAATGAATAAGTCTAATCCTCTAACTAACCACCCTATCCTATTACTCATTGTATAATCATTAAAACAAACCAACTTTCAATATAATGCAAATAGAATGCTGAAACAAGTGATGCAGCTATTGTTTTTAAAAAACAACTATAAATTAACGTGTTCTGATCTCACGAAATTAAAACAATAAAACTATTTATCAAATAAATAAACTACACTTAAATCTTCTACGCCCTTCGCCTGGTCTATATATGTTTAAACTATAGTGCAGGCTGTAGAAGTTAGATGGCGCTGTCGTGGTAATTGGGCAGAGCAATTTCATAAATAGTTTTTATTGTTTTAATTTCGTGAGATAGAACAGTTAGATTTATAGTTGTTTTTAAACAAAGCTGCATCACTTGTTCAGCATTATATTGAAAGTTGGTTTGTTTTAATGATATACAATGAGTAATAGGATAGGGTGGTTAGTTAGAGGATAGACTTATTCATTTAGCATCAGCATTAATGAATGTGGTTGCTTTTCTTCATGTTATGTTGTACATTGAATTGAGGCCCATGTCTGTTATTTTGGGCTTTTATAATGGCAGATGTTAACATAAGTCTAGATGAGTGTCATCTTGTTCTGAACACTCTTCACAGCATACTGTAGGTTCTAACCCTAACCCCTGGACAGAGGTATACACACTCATTCCTCCCTGATAGGAATAGCCACAGCAGGTACAGTGGAAACTCAATGTATATCCTTGTCTTGAAAAACCGAAGTAATTCAGTACACTGTTTCACTATTACACGTCTCCATGTCCACTAATACCTCTCCTGTTGTTTCGCTCTCCTCTTTGTCTTAGAAGAGCCCTCCTATTCTTCTGAGACTAAGCAGAGACAGTGCAGAAATGAAGGAACCAAACGCTTCTTTTCCCATCCCATCAGGTTAAACCACACCGGAGGGTTGACTATTATGACTCACTGGTGCTGGGTGTGGCCCACCTGTGTGCCAGTCTACCTTGAAATGAACATGTTCGACTGCCTCCTGGGCCTGGTCATCAACACCTGGTACATGTGGCTAGTGGCTGGCGGCCCTTCGGTGCAGGTGAACAAGGAGATCATCACCCATCAACCTAGTTGTCATGGAGCTTCTCTGTACAAGCCTCTACTCACCTCCATTAGTAACCAACTTCTCTTCATCGAAAGTTTAACCTCAATCTGCAAGGAATACATTTCTGGCTTGTTCGAGGTTGGACGGCCATGTTGCAGTGATCGGTCTGTGTGGATCGCAGCCTCCGGTGTCCATCCTGTGGTCTTCCTCAAGTACAGACCTGGGTACAGGGCGCATGTGAGATCGTGGAATTGTTGCGAAACTGCCTCCTTGTCTTGGGTGCTATAAGGACGGTATATCGCCACGGTTCTGTTCATCAACGTCTTCTGCAGTGCTTCATATTCAGGGTGCTGATCTTGTCCGGTCCAGTGGATTAAGGGAATGAGAGAAAGGGTGAAAAAGAGGAAGGAGGGAACCTGATGAAGAAGACATCCTTCCGTACAGTCCAGATCATCCTGCTGATCTTGATGCTGAACTACTCTCCTTCCATCATCAGGGAATCCTTCAGGATCAGATTTATTTGAGATCATTCAGGTGTTTCTGACCCCCATTACTTTCTCCTTCAGGGTGTTGGGTAGCTTACTCAGCCCCTCCATACCTCCACAGGGCTTGGAAACTGTCCTGCGTCGGTTAAAGAGAAGATATCTCCACTGATGGACATGGTTGTCTTGCACTTCTTTGGTTGTCATTCTTTTCCATTCCTTAATCATATTGTTATGCTATGTAGATTTTTTATCCTTTTTTTCTGGTTCATTGTTCAACTAAATATGTGTGTGTTGTGTGGGGGATTAGGTTGTTTTACTATCACCTCATGCTCACAATTCCAACCATTCTAACTGTTTTGCTTAGTTTGACAAATGTAACCCCAAAAAAAGATATAGTACTATTTTAACTTTGCTAAATAATATTAGAATTAATATAATATTGCGTAATATGAATACTTAATGTATAGGAGTTGCTTTTTCTACTATATGAGTGGTGTTCTATATTGAACATGGATTGATGGTGTTTTGAAAGAAGTGTGGATAAAGCAAATCAAAATTGATTCAACAGTTCAGGTCCCTTTCTGTCAGTCATTACAGTATGATTACAAGCAGTCATCAAATATGTATCCCACTTCTAGTGGTGAATGCACATCTATTGGCTAATTGTATCACCATCAGTAAACAGCGCAAACCCAGCAGGCCTACTGGAAACGGCTTTTGCTCATGAACATGGGGACGTGCCTGAAGTTTTTCAATGGCTATTTGCATTACAGACAAAATTTTTTTAGCTGTTGTAACTGCCCTCTGTTTAGGAGTAAGGCTTGATTCTGGAGTTGAGTCTTGAAGTTCTTCAATATAAAAAAAATAAAATAAAAAACACACAGAGAACAACATATAGTAAAGAATACATTTTACTCAAACATGTGTGAGTTTTTGGAATAATTGAAATGATGTGATTGTCGAATGGGTGTAACGGCTTTCTTCTGGGATTGAAGGAGTGGACCAAAATACGCATTACGACCGTGCAGTCTAGATGTTAACACGTTTAATAAACGATACGAGAAACTTACAAATAACAAAGTGAAAGCCGAGAACAGTCCTATCTGGTGCAGAACAAAACACAGAGACAGGAAACAACCACCACAATCCCAACACAAAAAGCCACCTATATATGATGTCCAATCAGGACAACGTGCAGCTGTCTCTGATTGGACATATTAGGCTGAAACAGAAACAGACGAATAGACACAACATAGAATTCCCACCCAGCTACGCCTGGACCAAACTAACAAGCAAAACCATAAGAACTCTGGTAGACGTTACAGAATTTGAAACTATGCGTGTCTGTCTACTAATTTCAACTCGACGGCTCGATTCACGCAATGTAGCAACATTTGACAATTGTGCTTTTTTGACTTAAAAGTAAGACTCAGAGCAAACATGGTATATATATCACAGCTGGAAATGGGAAGTAATTCTGCTTTGAAAGATGATAACTTGTAACCACACTTTGGAGAAAATGGCCCTTAAATGTTATGGTACACCTACAGGAGAGCTCTTCTTTGTACTACAGTCGTGGCCAAAAGTTTTGGAATGAACAAACAAATATTAATTTCCACAAAGTTTGCTGCTTCAGTGTCTTTAGATATTTTGTCAGATGTTACTAGATGAATACTGAAGTATAATTACAAGCATTTCATAAGTGTCAAACTCTTTTATTGAACAATTACATGAAGTTGATGCAAAGAATCAAATATTGCAGTGTTGACCCTTCTTTTTCAAGACCTCTGCAATCCACCCTGGCAGGTGCTGTCAATTAGACTTCTGGGCCACATCCTGACTGATGCAGCCCATTCTTGCATATCAATGCTTGGGAGTTTGTCAGAATTTGTGGGTTTTTGTTTGTCCAGTCCGCCTCTTGAGGATGACCCAGGAAGTGTTCAATGGGATTAAGGTCTGGGAGTTTCCTTGCATGGGACCCAAAATACGTCATGTTGAGTGTTCTTCCTGAGCCACTTAAAACCTCTAAGACAGGGGGTTGCTTGTTTTCACTTTGGGAAAATCGTATCCAATTTAAACGGGCCTCGTACTCAATTCTTGCTCGTACAATATGCATATTATTATTTAATAACGGATAGAAAACACTCTCTAGTCTAAAAAACCGTTCTAATTATTTCTCCAAGTGAAACAGAACTCTTTTACTAGCCCCATTTCACTAACTCCGGAAGTGAGCATTTCCCAAACAGCGAGCGTCTACTCGTTACAAGAGCTTCTGTCTATAAAAGAGCATGGTTCACTATGATCTGTAGACAACACTATACACCTTCCCCTGGGGGTCGATGCGGAATGAAGAGCCAGCAAATGACTGATTTAATCTCGTTCTGGGATTGAGACAAAAACCTCTTGGAGTAGAGAGGACCGCTCATAATTTTTTTTTGGAATAGGCGCGGAATTGGACCGGGGGAATCGCCTATTACTGTGGACAACCGTCGTTTATATGATGAATATGATCTCCCGGCTTCGATTTATTGTATGCTGTGCCACAATATCATCCTAAAAGTATGTTTTTTCAATTAGTTTAATTATATTATTGAAATTTATTCGGAACTTTAGACGTGATGCGGTGGAGAATACTTGAATTCGAGAGAAGGATGTTTGAGTGTTTAGCGGTCCGCACGCCTAAGTGTGCTCGTGCTATATTCCAAGAGTGGGAAACTAGTTTCGTTTCTTGGATCCATCTACAAAGATGCGTTCTGCAACAAAAGGACCCCTTGCTTAACAACTATATCTGATGGAGAAGAATCACACAAAGATAAGGACCCCAATTTGGGATGCTAGTTCATTATATCTGTCGAAACTGTGCTATCGCTACCGTGTTGGCCTTGAAATCCACCTGCGTTGTATTGTTAATAGCTATGTAGTAGCCTAATTATAAACGATATAATTGTGGTTTTCGCTGTTAAAACACTTTCAAAAATCCGAAATATTGGCATGGATTCACAAAGTTCTTTGTCTTTCATTGCTATCCACCATATATTTCTCTGAAATAGTTTATGATGAGTAATCAGTAGTGACGTTGGTGTCTGTATTACTCTGGCTACTCCCGTTGGCTATTTCTGACTGTAGCTGAGTTATAAGCCTATGATGTAGCACAGTTAATGTAATAAAACTGATTTATAAGCTCAAAGATGCAAATTATTTGAACAAAACATAATTTATTGTGTGTAACATGTTAATAGGACTGTCATCTGAGGGAGGTTGTCCTAGGCTGTAGTTAAGGTTGGTTCTAGGTAGTTAGGTGGGCTTGTGCATGCTACACTGCATGCTACCCAGGTCGGCTGGGAAAATGTCTGTCTGTCTTCTGTGATTGGTGGTGAGGCTACATAAATATACGTGGGTTATTCGCTGTAAAACCATTTAAAAATCAGCAGGGTCACTGGATTCACAAGATCTGCTTTCAATTGGCTTATCCACCATAGATTTGTCTGAAATGTTTTATGATGTGTAGATTAGGTGTTGACTGTTGGAGGCTGCAGTGATTTACTCTGGCTACTCCTCGTGCTATTTCTGACCGTAAAGTATGATGGGTAGCAGTAATGTTAAAAACTGATTTATAGCTCAAAGATGCACCATTTTTGAACAAAACATAGATTTACTTGTGTAACATGTTATAGGAGCTGTCATCCTGAGGGAGTTGTTTCTAGTTATTAGGTTGGTTCTAGGTTAGTTAGGTTGGCTTTGTTGCATGCTACCTGCATGCTACCGGTGCTGTGCAAAAATGTCTGTCCTCTTTGTATTTGGTGGTGAGCTAACATAAATATACGTGCGTGTTTTGCCGTGTAATACAGTTAAAAAGATCGGACATGTCTTTTCACGGATTCACAAGATGTAGTATCTCTTTCATTTGCTGTATTGGATCTTGTTAATGTGTGAAAGTTAAATATTTCTCAAAAATATTTTTTTGAATTCGCGCACTCTGCTTTTTTCAGTGGAATGTGACGGAGGACCAGTTCCGCTATGCCGGAAACGCCGATGTCCCCAAGAACACAGGTTAAGAAAGACCAGGATGGAACAACCGCGCCAGGCTGCGTCCTACCGAAACAAGACGCAATTCATCTGCAACATGGAACCGGTCCAACCTCCGAAACAAGGCCTTGCCTTTATGCAAGGTGCCCATCCATTCTGGAAAGGGAACTTGTTCGTCACCCAAACTGTTCCTGGATGGTGGGAGAAGTTTGCTCATTCGGGGATGTGTGGTACCAATTCTTTACTTCACTGGCTCGTGATTTCTGTAGGCAAAATTGTGGAGTGAGGTCCACACCTACCTTGCGCTGAGAAGCAAACCCCACACCAATGGTCTCAAGCGCTACTTTTACTGTTAGGACCATGACACAGGATGAGATGGTTAGCGCTCACCTTTGCCGTTTCTGAACAAGCTTTTTTCCGGATCCCCAAACCAATCGGAAAAAGAGAATGTCATCAGAGAACCAATGACTTTACCCCAGTCCCTCAGCAGTCCCAAAGCCCTGTACATGTTACAGACATTATCAGTCTGTCCCCTGATGTTTTTCCTGGAGAGAAGTGGCTTTCTTCTGCTTGCCCGTTCTGATACACCAGGGCCATCCTCCAGAAAGTATTTCGCCTCACTGTGCGTGCAAGATGCACTCACACCCTCCTGCTGCCATTTCCTGAGGACGCAAGCTCTGTACTGGAGGTTGCCCGATCCCCGCAGCCTGAAATGAAAACGTTAGGAGACGGTCCTGGCACTTTGCGCATTGGACTTTCTTGGGCACCCTGAAACCTTCTCACAAAAATTGAACCGCTAACGCCTTGAAGTTCTTAATGCATCGAGTTAAAAACATAAATGGTTTGATTAGGCGCAATCCCTAAATTTAGCGTAATACTACGATCTCCACTCAACATCGTCTGTAGACAGTTGTCGTCTACATCAAATTCGTGGATTCTGATGAGTGATTGTATTATTATGGATATCCCCTTTAGCTGTTGCCTAGGACCAGCAAAGCTACTCTTCCTGGGTGCCAGCCAATACAGTTAAGGCAGTTGAATACAGTTAAAAAAATATTTAAATACTTTTCACAGATTTCCACAAACATACTGTACTCAGGCCCCTACTCCCACCACTACCACACTACAAATTGAAAGTTGGAAAGTTTACATACACTTTACAGTTGAAGTCGGAAGTGTACAGACAACTTCGGGTGGAGTCATTAAAACAAATTTTTCAAACACCACTCCATAAATTCTTTGTTAACAAACTATAGTTTGTGGCCAAGTCGGTTAAGACATCTACTTGGGCCTGGACACAAGTCCATTTGCCAACAATTGTTTAGAGACAGATTACTTCACTTAGTAATTCACTGTATCACAGATTGCCAGTGGGTCAGAAGTTACATACAGTGGGGAGAACAAGTATTTGATACACTGCCGATTTTGCAGGTTTTCCGTACTTACCAAAGCATGTAGAGTCCTGTAATTTTTTATCAGAGGTACACTTACAACCGTGAGAGACGGAATCTAAAACAAAAATCCAGAAAAATCACATTTGTATGATTTTCAAATTAATAATTTCGCATATTTATTAGCGATGACATAAGTATTTTGATACACCTACCAAAAAACAGTAAGAATTCCGGCTCTCACCAGACTGTTAGTTTTTCTTTAAGAAGCCCCTCCTGTTCTCCACTCAATTTACCTGCATAACTGCACCTGTTTGAAACTCGGTTAGCCTGTATCAAAACTGACACTGTCCACACACATTCAAACAGATTCCAACTCCCACAATGGCCAAGACCAAGAGAGCTGTGTAAGGCACATCAGGGATAAAAATTGTACGACCTGGCACAAGGCTGGGCAGGCTACAGGACAAAGGCAAAGGTCAGCTTGGTGAGAAGGAAAAACTGTTGGCGCAATTTTAGAAAATGGTAAGAAGTTCAAGATGACGGTCAATCACCCTCGGTTCTGGGTCTACATGCAATTATTCAACCTCGTGAGGGCATGCAATGATCGATGAGGAAGGTGAGGGATCAGCCCAGAACTACCACGGCAGGACCTGCAATGACCTGCAAGAGGAGCTGGGAACCACAGTCTCAAGAAAACCATTAGTAACACACTATTTGCCGTCATGGATTAAAAAATCCTGCAGCGCACGCAAGTTCCACCCCTGACTTATAGCCAGTGCATGTCCAGGCCGGTCTGAAGTTTGCCAATTGCATTCTGGGATGATCCAGAGGACAGGAATGCGAGAGGTCATGTGGTCTGATGAGACAAAAATAGAGCTTTTTGGTCTAACTCCACTCGCCGTGTTTGGCTGGAAGAAGAAGGCATGAGTACAACCCCAAGAGAGATCCTCCATTCCCAACCGGAAGCATGGATTTGGAAACAATCATTCTTTGGGGATGCTATC
>NC_036874.1:15330544-15343765 GCF_002910315.2 Salvelinus sp. IW2-2015 | reverse complement strand
CAGAACACCAGCTCCACTGCAAACAGGTTAATGGGGAAGACCTGGGTGGGTTTCAGACCTCCAGACAGACTTCCACTCAGAGAGAGCCAGAGGCACCAGACCAGAGCTGGTGTCCCCAGGAGGAAGCACAGGACCTGGGCAGCACCGTACACCATTGGAACAACATAGCCCTGGTGAAAGCAAACTGTCCAGCTGGTTATGTAAGTGTGGTTTCCTGAAGAGGCATTCATCCTTGTGGAACAATATCCGAGCCCACTGAGATATGAGAGAGGAGAGATTTATGTTTTAATATATTGTTGGCAAAATACTGATGTTTATTTAACCAGGCAAGTCAGTTAAGAACAATTTATTATTTAGAAGGATAGCCTTCCCCAGCCAAACTGGGCCAATTATGCACCGCCCTACGGGACTCCCAATCATGGCCAGATGTGATTCAGCCTGGATTTGAAACCAGTGACAACTATTGCACTCAGATGCAGTGCCTTAGACTGCTGCGCCACTCGGGAGCCCAATGTAAACATTTATAAAAAATACTTAGATATACGTAGGTCTACTGTTATGTTAGTCAAAGTATTGTGCATTGTCTCAGAAAGTCTGAATTAACACAAGATTTAAAATGGTTAGCCGAAGATAACATACTCAATGATGTTAAAATGCAAAATAACCTACCTTAGTTGTTTTGGTAACTCAGATCTTGCTTTGTGATATTTGTACTTCTCYCTCCAGGAGAACTCTGAGACCAACCCGATAGTACAACAACTACATGTATGAGTGATTTTAGCCAAAGTTCTCTGTCCTGTGTTCTTCCTAACAAGTCACGTCTTGTGTTATTTACATAGTCACACCTGTGAGCAGTGATAAATTGATCACCATTGCATGTTTGTTTTACAGCAAGTACATTATATTTGGTTAGAAATCCTATCACCATGAACAAAACACAGATTAACCAAATGCACTCATGCACAAACACACACACACACCATACACACACACCAAACACACACACACACCATACACACACACCAAACACACACACGCACACAAACACGCAGATGGAATTTCAACCTGCTCAGGTATTTGCATTTTGGCCTGAGCAGAAATGGAAGCCATATCAGTCATATTACTCAGCACCTGTCTGTCCCAGCCACAGGTTTAAACCCAGCCACCTGCAAGGCTGACTCTTTCACCTTCCATAATCAAATCGTATGAGCTTCAGACATACACTTATTAGTACGATGTGGCAATCTGGATCTCGCTAAACTCTTTGAAACTCATAAACAGTTCAGATAATTGACACTACAGAGTCCCCCACCATAGATTCCCTTGTCTCCGGAGGTCTATTTTGTCTGCACGGGCATAATAGGGTTAGTATCCACTCGTGACAAAGGGTGTTCAGTCTGTGGTAGGAGGCTGTCACTCTGTAGGACAAGGACAAGACAAGGGGGGAAATTAAGCGGTTACAGGGGCACAACTGTGTTTCTGTGAACCACCAGTGACACAGGGGGTCAGGGGGAGTGGGCAATCTGGAGCCATGTCTGAGTAGCCTGGGTGTGTGGTGGAATGTCATTGGAAGAGGAAGGGGTTGTAGGGCAAAGAGGCCCTTTTTATGGGCAAACTTTATTCCCGTTACAGTGCCCCTTTCTCCGCTGGTAGGCAGCTGGACCCAGTACACCACCTCTTCCAATACTCTCCAGGACCTGCAGTGACTGTCTGCTTGGGGCAACAACCTTTCTTTGTCAGGGGGCTGTAAACCAGACCAGCTCCCCAGCCTCAAGTGCACGTTGTAGTTTGTTTTCTGCCTCCATCTGCGTTCATCAGCTGCTCACTGGCGAAGGTGTGGACTGACTCCAGGCATTCCTGGTCTCCTGGCATATCCATCCAGGGAGAGAACAGGAGGGCTATCAAGGGGCCTCCGAACATGGTGATCATCTCTGTCAGGTGTAGAGTCGGTGGTATCTTGGACAGTGGTGCGGCACGCCATGAGGACCATTGTAGGTGCTTGTCTCAGTCCACTGGGTGTTGGCAGAGATGATGGTCTGCTGCTATGAAAACATTATTTGAAGCGCACCACGAGACCATCGCTCTGTGGGTGAGGACAGAGTGGTGTGTGTCTTGTGCATACGCAGTCATTCACATACGGTGACGAACATCGCTGCGTGAATGGACCTACAGGGCCAAACTTCCCGAAACCAATAGTGTCCAGTCACTAGTCCTCCATACATGCCCTGGAGCACAGTCTCCTGCAGTGTTTTGGGAACCATCACCTGCACCTCTCCTCTCTGTAGATGCTCCTTCCATGCTCACTGTAGCACGCCATCAGCCAGCCGCAGAGCTCGACTTTGACCACAGCCCTTTGGTTGCATAGGAGAGCTCCGACACCTCTGCCAATGGAAAGAGTTTGCTTAGCTGGCTTAAAGGTCTTTGTACTTCTCTTGCTTCTGCCTCCATTGAGACACATCGAACAGCCTGAAGCTCACAGCAGACAGGTACGCACACCTGGCATGGTGAGGCACGAACCACCTCCTCCGCACATTGCTCTCTCTCACTCGTCTCTTTCTACTCCACAGTGGCAGCACCCGCTCACAGGGCAGACGGGACATGGAGTCCGTGTTAGAGGGCTGTTCCCCGCCCTGTGTACCACTGTGAGTCATCCATCTGAAGTTCCTCCCAACCAGCGTGCGACCTTCCTCTGGCTTTTTGAAGACATGAGTCCTGGAGAGAGGAGTGGTCAGTTATTACAGTGAAGAGCAAGCCACACAGGTGGTACTTAAAGGAACAGGTGAGATTAGCATGCTCGTGTTGAATGTTTTGCTGAAGTAAGTTACAACACTCTGCCCCTCTGGGTCCACCTGGGCCAGCAGCCCACCCATGCCCACTTGCTCACGTCTGTGTCCAGGATAAAAAGCAAGGTGGGTCAGGGGGAGCAAGCACGAGGGCCTCGATAGAGCACGCTTGAGTGTGTGGTAGGCCTCCTGGCACTCTCTTTCCATGTGAAGGCCTCCTGGCACTCCGTGTCCATGTGTCAGTGCCTGGTCTTTCTTCAGCAGGCGGTTCAAGGAGCGGCGACACTAGAGAAGATCCGTACAAACCCACTTGTAGTGTGAGGCCAGGCCAGGAGCTCTTCAGTTGCTGCTGGTGGTCAGCTTCTGCTGGTCTCAGACAGCCCACACTTTGTCCTACATAGTGCTGATTCCCTCTTCCCCATTTAGCCCAACAAGGACCACTCTCCTTCATGAAGTAGCACTTTCAGGGTGGAGCATCAGGCCTACGACAGCCACCCTCTCCAACACACTCCATAGACTGGAAGGAGCTGCAATGGGCCAGGATGTTGTCGAGGTAGACCAGACACTCCTGTCCGGGCATACCAGCCATCACCCTATCCATCCAATGCTCAAAAAGTAGCAGGGGCGTTGCACAGGCCGAAGCACAGAGAGGAGACCAGGAAGACCCCCTAACAAGTCCAGTGAAGTCGCCTGTAGTCCACACAGAACGTCAGCATGCCCCCTTCTTAGGAACCATGACTACTGGTGCAGCCCAGGGGCTGTCTAATGTCTCTTTGAAGTCGCCCACTGCATCTCAATACAGCCTTATGTGGCCGCCTCCTGGCTGCCAGCAGGATAAGGGGGGACACAGCTTGATGGGCTGAACTCCCCTGTGTGGATCTCTGCTGCACCAGATGATCTGACCCACCTCCTCTTCAATCAGAGCAAATCTGTCTCTGAACTCTAACACAACTGTCACAGCTGTTCCTGTTGCTGGAGTCAAGTCGATCACAGTTCTCCCCATATTTCCTTCATTATGGACAGTATCCTCCCCTCTCCCTTCTGGGGTAGCTTGGCTGGGAGGGGGGTTGGGTGACAGGGAGCTGGGGGAAAGACACACAGATGTGGGGGAGGGGTTGCACCCATGGGTCTCTGCTGCCTTGACAGCCTGAGTAAGGGGGTGTTGAGTCGCAGGCCCTCAATGGAAGCTCAGGGTGCACCCGTCTAGGATAGCTGACAGCGTGTGTCCTAAGAAAGTCCAACCCCAGAATACACAGACTTCTGCACAGACGCCAAACCCGTAGGATGATGAATAGTCCTGCCCCTTACTGTACGAGTCCATATCCTCTTCCGTTTCATGGTTGAAAGCTCACCTGTGACTGTGCGAACTGCAAAGCTGTGGGCTCAAACTGAGTCCAACCTGGTGCAACGTCTGGCCTCACCAGGGTTAACTATGGACACAGTGTATTCCAGGGGAGGCAGGGCACCCCCTCCACAGTGACATGACAAAAATCCACAACACAGGTCCAGGTACGGCCACACTCCACCACAGCTTGGGGCGGCAGTGGTTAGAGCRTTGGACTAGTAACCGAAAGGTTGCAAGTTCAAATCCCTGAGCTGACAAGGTACAAATCTGTCTTTCTTCCCCTGAGCAGGCAGTTAACCCACTGTTCCTAGGCCGTCATTGAAAATAAGAATTTGTTCTAAACTTACTTGCCGAGTTAAATAAAGGTAAAAAAAAAAGAAATCAGCAGGCTCCATCCACATGCAATCTTCTCCTTTGGGAAGTGGAGCCTTGCTCCAACATCTGTGCCACTGGGCTCCTCCTGGCAGTGGTGGGGTTTGGAAAGAGAGCCAAACGTCAACACTGCCCCATCTATGTGGAACCTGAGCTGTTTCCCTGAGCTCTGGGAGACATGGGGCCATCCCTGCCCAGATGGCCTGGCAGACATGGGGCCATCCCTACCGAGATGGCCTGGGAGACATGGGGCCATCCCTGCCCAGATGGCCTGGCAGACCATGTGGCCAGAGTGCGTGTTGCATTGTGCTATATGCTGTCTGCAGTGTTATATGTTATCTGTATTGCTACATGCTGTTTGTAGTGCTTTATGCTGTTTGTAGTGCTATATGCTTTCTGTAGTGAAACATGCTGTCTGTCGTGCTACATGCTCCGTACTGGGTTATATGTTGTCTGTAGTGCTACATTCTGTCTGTAGTGCTGCATGCTGTCTGTAGTGCTACAGCAGGAATGAGTTCAGTTCTTTCAGCCACCCATGCAGGCTTTTCCGGCGCTGGTCTGCTCTGCACCACAGCGTGCACAGACTTTAGATGAGCCATCTGGGTCTGTGTGCAAAGCTCCGTAGGTGAGAGCGCCTGAACTAGCCGCATGATAGCTCGCTCTGCATGGAGGGGCCTGTGAGATTTTACCAGCCGAGTGAGGCTCTCAATGTTATTAGCCAGCACCCGTAGGTGCTTCCCTGGCTCCCTGCATCTATTACTCAGTTCAGAGTGCCGCAGTTTGTGTTGTAAGCAATATCCAGTACTCCAACTAAACCCTTATAATGACATCTGTCCTCGGTGCTAATCAATTTCAAACAGGCAATATCCATGACCACAAAGCTAGCTGAAGTGCCTTATCTTCATTCGACCACCCCCATGAATGAGCTAACAGTTCAAACTTGGCAAGAGAAACATTCTAATCCACCTTACCGGAGTCATTTGGGTTCTCAACAGCTGTTTGTTTCCATTCTGAGCCCTAGCCTTCACGTCATTGCAGTGTCGACGTCAGACCTATGGTCCGCCCACCAGTTKCCGCGTGAAGAGCAGACAAAGATGCACCCTTTCCCACTTCAGGCGCCATCCGTCTAGTGGTATTTCTCAAGCAGGACTGGTGCCCCCATGTCCTCACAAACTCCTCAGCCAGATCCTCGGATGTCATCCACAAGCAACTCCATTGCTGTGATCAKCTTCTGCCTCCTCCTTCACTCTCGGGCCGCCTCAAAGCATTTTCAGTTGACTTTTACTGCTAGGCTAATCCACGTATCTAGTCACCGTAATCAGCAAGCTAGCTCAATTTTTGTTTTTACTTCTGACACCAATGTAATGACCTCGATAAATCATAMATGAGAAAATRTCCACAACAGTTCTTGAGTTCTCATATAAAAATGGTTTATTGAACCTGAACTCTCACAAGCTACTGTCTGGCCATARCCCACCACAAACAAAACCCTAAACAAACTGCAACAAGTAACACACACTGTCAGRACAAGAATAGAGAGAGAACAAAGGGAAAGCCTGGTCATATATCTTGCAGTGCCCAAAACATTACAGGTATTCCTTTGATTGGCTGACACCCGGGTGACTGGCATGCTGGACCCCACCATATTAAGAATATTCATATTSTGTACCTATAGACATAAGGAGTTGCCCTTGAGTAGTGTGACAAGCATAAGGTTCGAAATTCTGACAACCACACAAATCACCAGAAACACTATTATATATGAAGTAAAATCGATATATTTTTTTGTCTCTCCTAAAGAGGAAGTTACAACAGCTAAAATACAATGTTGGCTGTCATTTAAATAGCTAGTGAATCATTCAGGCATTTCGCGATGTTCATAAATTGTTTTAGCAGGCCCTTTCCGTGTTGGCATGTTTCATGTTGTTCATACAATTATGAAAGACATACAATCATCACTGAAGGGGGATGCATATTTGATGAGATGCTGTAATCATAAGTGACAGACAGACAGGGACCTGAACTGTTAAATCGCCAACGAGCGCCATTGAGCGTCTGCGTTGCAAGTTTCTTCTATTGGTGGCAGAGAACGCTCTGCCAGTCCTGCGTCTCCCATCTCCTCATTGGCTTTTAGAAGTATATACCCACTTGCCATCTCCTCATTGGTTATACCCACGTGGGTGATTGTCACGACTTCCGCCGAAGTCGGTCCCTCTCCTTGTGGAGAGGCAACGCTCCACATCCAACCTCACAGAGCTTGAGAGGATCTGCAGAGACGAATGGGAGAAACTCCCCAAATACAGGTGTGCCAAGCTTGTAGCGTCATACCCAAGAAGACTCGAGATTGTAATCGCTGCCAAAGGTGCTTCAATAATCCACTGGGTAAAGGGTCTGAATATTTATGTAAATGTCACATTTCAGTGTTTTATGTTTAATAATAATTTCATTTAATATCAAATATCATTTGCAAATATTTCAAAAAACTGTTTTTGCTTTATCATTATGGGGTACTGTGTGTAGCTTGATGAGGGGAAAAAACTGTTTAATCCATTTTAGAATAAGGCTGTAACATAACATTTTGTGGWAAAATTTAAGTGGTCTGAATAATTTCCAAATGCACTGTATATCTGCCATTCAAATAGCCAACGTTTAACGTGCGTCTGCAATTCAGGGGATTCCATGTTTTTTCCAGTGTAGATGAGCCTAATGGCTTGCACTGTGAGCGCTAGAATGTTGAGTAAGGATGACACTATTAGCCAAGTCTCATGCACAGTCAGTCCCCATACATTTGAATAACATTATGTAATCTAAATCAGGGTTTCACAACCTCGGTCCTGGGAGCACAGTTGTGTAGATCTAGAGCAAAAATCACAACGTGCACCCAGGGTAGGGCCCAGAAGGTGTTTGGGAAACCCTGATCTAAGTGACAGACAATGACCAATATTCAAATAACAACATAAATGAATAGGCCTAAACCCCTATCTTGCCACCCTGTCCTAATACTAATGTATAATTTGTAAAACAAAACAACATTGACTATAATGCTAAACAAGTGATGTAGCTTTACTGTACTGTTTGATTGCCCCTTTAACAAGAACTCTAATGCTAACATGATGTRTCTCACAAAATGCTATTGCTACATGCCACCAAATTAAAACATTCCAAACTATTTATAAAATAAAATGTGTGCCACGGCCATATCTACGTATGTTTAAACTACAGTTGCGGAGAATTATTAAGAAGTTAGGCTGCGCTGCGGAACTGGCAGATCTTTTTTTTTTCAATGTTTATTTAACACARCGCTCTATCGTCTCCTGTAAAGGGGACTGACTCTGCATGACTATGTTTGACAGTGCACAACACGTTTGTAAAAACACTGTACTTTAGTGCCCGCAACTGTAAKTCTAACRTGTCTCWGACCCTCTWCGGCATGGCAGCCTTCCCTCYCTGTRGAGGTGCATCARGGGTGAGACCAKGAYACTGAARWTGTTAAGAATCAGCATCATGGGGGTGACATTGCAGTTGTAGTCAAGACTGGAYGACAGTTTGGCCCAACTAACAACCACCGGGATGGAGCTCGCCAAGATAATCACCAGGTTRGTTAAGACGATCCAAAAAGCTCTCATCTTATGTGGGTCTGTCTTCCCCTGTTTCTTCTCTCCCCCTCTGCCCCCTTCTACCTCTCCTGGACCAGGCTGCTTCAACACACGCAGGATGAAGAAGCAGCAGAGAGAAATGATGGCCAACCCAAGGCAATAGACACTAATGAGCACATACACTGTGTTTTTTACATAACTCATAGAATGGATTACAAAACATGCATTGATGAGCGATAACACCCAGACCATGGTTGAACATGCCACCCTGTACCTTCGGAGTCTGTACTTGAGGAATGTCACAGGTTGGACCACCGCCAGGTAGCGCTCCACACAGATGCAGCTCTGGAGCAGGGGCCTGCAGATCCAGGACAGGTGATAGAGGAAATAAATAGTTTTCCGTAAAATGACATTCTGACTGAGTAGGTAGCTGACCAAGTCAAAGACAACCTCTACACAGAACACCAGCTCCACTACAAACAGGTTAATAGGGAAGACCTGGGTGGGTTTCAGACTTCCAGAGAGACTTCCACTCAGAGAGAGCCAAAGGCACCAGACCAGAGCTGGCATCCCCACAAGGAAGCACAGGGCCTGGGCAGCATGGAATAGTACTGGCACAACATAGCCCTGGTCCAAGCAAACATCCCAGGTGTCAAGGTAAGTGTGGTTTCCTGATGAGTCATTCATCCTTGTGGAACAACCTCCGAGCCCACTGAGATATGAGAGAAGATTACACGATTCATGACGTTATGTTTTAATGTATTGTTGGCAGTATGTTTACACAATGTCCTGTTGCAATTATTAATTAACAATACTTTGATRTACATATGTCTACTTTTGTCTGTAAAAAAATGTTGTGCATTGTCTCAAAAAGTGTCAATGAAAACATGAAAAGGAGCGTTAAGACAATTAGCCTGATATACTCAGTTAAAATGTAAAATAACCTACCTTAAAAGTGTTGGTAACTCAGACCTTGATTCACAATATTGGTGGTTCTCTCTCCTGCAGAAGGCTGTCTAACCTGATGGAATAACACCTACATGTGTGACTGATTTTAGCCAACGCTCTCTGTCTTCTGTTCTTCCTAACAAGTCACGTGTTGTTTTATTTACATACACACCTGTGGGCAGTGATGAACTGAGCACCATTGTTGTTTATTTGACTGTAAATCCTATCAAAACACAGATGTACAAAGTGCATATGCTGCATGAACGCACATGCACACAAGAAAACACACACAACCACACGCATGCGCACGCACACGCACACGCACACGCACACACACACACACACACATACACACACAGAAAGACAAATATACAATTTCAACCTGCTCAGGTATTTGCATTTTGGCCTGAGCAGAAATGGAATCATCATCACTCATATTACTCAGCACCTGTCTGTCCCAGCCACAGGTTAACCCAGCCACCTGCAGAGTAGGTGTAACACAGTGTAAAACAAATTTTATCATCACACGAATTAAGCTTAAATAGTGAGAGATTACAAATTGATTGAAATTACTGGCTATACCTCTGTCCAGGGGTAAGGGTTTGGCTCCAACAGTATGCTGAGAAGAGTTCTCAACACAAGATGACACTCATCTAGACTAGCCCATATTTGACTAATGTATTGACATTTGAAATTAAGTGCATCTGCCATAAAAATAGCTGATGTTAAATCAAGGTGGGTCCACATTTTTTCCAGTGTGCWTGAAGTTTAATGGCTTTCTAGGGGWGTTCACTGTCTGGGTTAGAATGTTGAGAAATGATGACACCATTAGCCAAGTCTTAATGGCAGTCAGTCCCCATACATTTGAATAACATTATGTCATGTTAGTGTCAGACAAGGACCCTAAATTCAAATGACGAAATAGCATAAAGAAGAAGACAATCTATTAATTAATGCTAAATGAATAGGTCTAATCCACTATCTAGCCAACCCATCCTAATATTAATTGCATMATTAATAAAACAAACCAAGATTTACTATAATGCTAAACAAGTGATGGAGCTTAAGTTAACAACAACTCTGATGCTTACGTGATGCATCCCACAAAATGCTATTGCTACATGCCATCAAATTAAAACAATAGAAACTATATATCAAAAGAAAATTACACATTCTTCTATACTTTTGCAGTTTCTACATGTGTTGAAACTACAGTTGCAGGCACTAAGAAGTTAGGCTGTGCCATGGTATTGGCGTAGCAATTTGAAATAAATGTGTATTTAACACAACGCTCTATCGTCTTCTAGCGATAGTTTGTCACAAAAACCTGTAAGTCTAACGTGTCTCTGGCCCTCTTTGGCATGGCAGCCTTCCCTCYCTGTAGAGGTGCAKCAGGGGTGAGACCATGACACTGAAGATGTTAACAACCACCAAGACGGGGAAGACAGTGCAGGTGATGCCAAAACTGGATGAAAGGGTGGCCAAACCAACAACCACCGAGATGGAGCTTGTCAAGATAATCACCAGGTTGGATAAGATGATCCCAAAAGCTCTCATCTTATGTGGGTCTGTCGTCCTCTGTTTCTTCTCTCCCGCTCTGCCCCCCTCTACCTCTCCTGGACCAGGCTGCTTCAGCACACGCAGGATGAAGAAGCAGCAGAGAGAAATTATGGCCATCCCAAGGCAATAGACACTAAGGCTGTCTCTTATACACATCTAGATCCCAAAAGCTCTCATCTTATGTGGGTCTGTCGTCCTCTGTTTCTTCTCTCCCGCTCTGCCCCCCTCTACCTCTCCTGGACCAGGCTGCTTCAGCACACGCAGGATGAAGAAGCAGCAGAGAGAAATTATGGCCATCCCAAGGCAATAGACACTAAGGAGAACATAAGCTGCGGTTTGTCCATAACCCATTAATAAAGTGATACGTGAACATGCAAAAGCGAGCGACAACAGCCAGACCAGGGTTGAACACGCCACCCTGTACCTCCGGAGTCTGTACTTCAGGAAAGACACAGGGTGGACCACCGCCAGGTAGCGCTCCACACAGATGCAGCTCTGGAGCAGGGGCCTGCAGGTCCAGGAGAGGCTATAGAGGAAATACACAGCCTGCTGTAACTTGACATTCTGGGTGAAGAAGCTGACCACATTAAGGAGACCCTGGACACAGAACACCAGCTCCACTGCAAACAGGTTAACAGGGAAGACCTGGGTGGGTTTGACACCTCCAGAAAGACTTCCACTCAGAGAGAGCCAGAGGCACCAGAGCAGGGATGGYGTCCCCAGGAGGAAGCACAGGGACTGGGCAGCACAGTACAGCACTGGCCCAACATAGCCCTGGTCATAGCAAATACCCCAGCTGATGTGAGTTTGGTTTCCTGATGAGTCATTCATCCTTGTGGAACAATATGCGAGCCCACTGAGATATGAGAAAGGGAAAATTCATGACTTTATGATTTAATATATTGTTGACAAAATTCTGATGCAAGAAAGATAYATAGAAATAGTTTGATAWAAGTCTAATGTCATGTCTCAGAAAGTCTGCAACATGAAGAGGAGCCATAACAAGTTAAMATGTTAAATAACCTAYCCAAGTTGATTCACAATACTCGTGGTTCTCTCTCCTCCTGAAGGCTGAGCCMGACCGGATCGTACAACACCTAGATGATGGAGGGTTTTTTGCTCTTCATCCTGTGTTCTTCCTAACAACTCATGTATTGTGTTATTTACATAGACACACCTGTGGGCAGTGATGAATTGAGCACCATTGCATTTTATTTGACTAGAAATCTGAACGTATCATGAACAAAACACAGATTAACAAAATTCACATGCTAACCAAGCAAGCAAGCAACACACACACACACACACACACACACACACACACACACACACACACACACACACACACACCACACCACACACACACACACACACACACACACACACACACACACACACACACACACACACACACACACACACACACACACACACACACACACACACCTGCTCAGGGATTTGCTTTCTGCCATTGTCAGAAATAGAAGCATCATCATCACTCACCTGTCTGTCCCAGACACAGGTTAGCCCAGCCACCTGCAAGGACTGACTCTTTCACCTTACATAATCAAAACATATGGTCTGTTTGGATTCCGGATCTCTCTTTAATTGCAGAGTGAATATAGGATATGTAAGGGTTCCTCCATAAAATAAGATAAATATTACTATAAACTCAGAAAAAAAATAAACGTCCCTTTTTCAGGACCTTGTATTTCAAAGATTGTTCGTAAAAATCCAAATAACTTCACAGATCTTCCTTGTAAAGGGTTTATACACTGTTTCCAATGCTTGTTCAATGAACCATAAACAATTAATGAACATGCACCTGTGGAACGGTTGTTAAGACACTAACAGCTTACAAACGGTAGGCAATTAAGGTCACAGTTATGAAAACTTAGGACACTAAAGAGGCCGTTCTACTGACTCTGAAAAACACCAAAAGAAAGATGCCCAGGGTCCCTGCTCATCTGTGTGAACGTGCCCAAGCATGCTGCAAAAGAGCATGAGGACCGCAGTTGTGGCCAGGGCAATAAATTGCAATGTCCGTACTGTGAGACAGTGCCTCCACTGTCCGTCATGGTCTGGGCGGTGTGTCACAGCATCATCGGACTGAGCTTGTAGTCTTTGCAGGCAATCTCAACGCTGTGCGTTACAGAGAAGACATCCTCCTCCCTCATGTGGTACCCTTACTGCAGGCTCATCCTGACATGACCCTCCAGCATGACAATGCCACCAGCCATACTCCTCATTCTGTGCGTGATTTCCTGCAGGACAGGAATGTCAGTGTTCTGCCATGGCCAGCGAAGGCCCCGATCGCAATCCCATTAAGCACGTCTGGGACCTTTTGGATCGGAGGGTGAGGGCTAGAGCCATTCCCCCCAGAAATGTCCGGGAACTTGCAAGTGCCTTGGTGGAAGAGTAGGATAACATCTCTCAGCAAGAACTGGCAAATCTGTGTAGTCCGTGAGAAGGAGATGCACTGCAGTACTTAATGCAGCTGGTGGCCACACCAGATACTGACTGTTACTTTTGATTTTAACCCCCCCTTTGTTCAGGGACACATTATTCAATTTCTGTTCGTCACATGTCTGTGGAACTTGTTCAGTTTTATGTCTCA
>NC_036874.1:15297889-15325059 GCF_002910315.2 Salvelinus sp. IW2-2015 | reverse complement strand
AATTTAGAAAAACAGAAATACCTTATATACATAAATATACAGCCATTTTACAGACTCGAAATTGTTTCTAGAACTTGATTGGAGCCCACCTGTGGTAAATTCAATTGATTGGCCATGATTTGGAGAGGCACACACATTTAGACATAGTTTCAGGCTTTTATTTTGAAAAATGAGTGAGATTTATCAAAACGCGTCAGGTGTCCTTTAATTAGTTCATGCGCGCTAGAGTTGTAGGTCGACATTTTCTTTCTCTGTAGTATTGAATAGTTTACCATCCGGTTGAAATATTATTGATTATGTATGTCAAAAACAACCTGAGAATTGATTATAAAAAAACGTTTGACATGTTTCTACGAACATTACGGATACTTTTTGGAATTTTCGTCTGCCCTTCAGGACCGGCACGAGCCTGTGGTTTTCTGAACATAACGTGCAAGCCAAATGGACATTTTTGGTTATACAAATAATCTTTATCGAACAAAATGAACATTTATTCTGTAACTGGGAGCCTCGTGAGTGCACACATCCGAAGATCATCAAAGGTAAGCAATTAATTTTATTGCTTTTCTGACTTTCGTGACCAAGCTAATTTGCGGCTAGCTGTTCTTACTGTTTTGATAAACTCACAAACGCTTGGATTGCTTTCGCTGTAAAGCATATTGTCAAAATGTGACACGATAGGTGGATTAACAACAAGCTAAACTGTGTTTTGGTGAATTTCACTTGTCATAGCATGATTTATAAATATTTTTAGTATTCTTTTTGAATTTGGCGCTCTGCAATTCAGCGGGTGTTTACGAAAATGATCCCGCTAAAGGGATCCGTGCGTCAAGAAGTTAATTAATGTCCCACAGTTGACAGTGCATGTCAGAGCATTTGCCAAGCCATGAGGTCAAAGGATTTGTCCGTAGAGCTCCAAGACAGGATTTTGTCAAGGCACAGATCAGGGGAAGGGTACCAAAAAATGTCTGCAGCATTGAAGGTCCCTGAGAACACAGTGGCCTCCATCATTCTTAAATGGAAGAAGATTGGAACCACCAAGAGTCTTCCTAGAGCTGGCCACCCGGCCAAACACAGCAAGGACAACCATCTCTGCAGCACTCCACCAATCAGCATCATGCTGTGGGAGTGTTTTCAGGGACTGGAAGACTAGTCTGTTTATCTTTCCCTAGATCCTGAGTGAAGTAGAGAGATCATTGATAAAAACCTGTTCCAGAGCACTCAGGACCTCACTATGGCAAAGGTTCACCTTCCAACAGGACAATGACCCTACGCACACAAACAACACAACGCAGGAATGGATTCGGGACAAGTCTCTGAATGTCCTTGAGTGGCCCAGCCATAGCCCGGACTTGAACCCAATCGAACACCTCTGGAGAGACTGGAAATAGTGTCGCGGCAGATGCTTCTTCCATCCAACATGACAGAGTTTGAGGATCTGCAGAGAAGAATGGAGAGAATCCCCAATACAGGTGTGCCAAACTTGTAGTGTCTTACCAATTAGATTCAAGGCTGTAATAGCGCCAAAGGAATCTTCAAAAGCTGGTTAAGGGTCAACTCTCTGGCAGGTGGACGATCGTCCCACCGGCCAATAGCCAGGGAAAATAAAATAAATAAAAAATGATATAAAATCTAATTTCATTAAATCACAATGTAGATACCAAATTAAAGTTACACTCGTTGCATCCACAACCACATGTCAGATTCAAAAGGCTTTTCGCGGAAAAGTATCTATTATTTGACAGCACCAGTCAACCAACGAGAGCTATTTCAACTGCAAGCACGAACAAACGCAGAAATAAATATAAATCTGCCTTACCTTTGACTTAAATTTTTTTGGCATCCCATAGTTCCATAACACTCACAAATGGTCCTTTGTTTCGATTATTCCGTCGACTATATATCCAAATGTCAATTTATTTGGACCGTTTCATCCAGAAACACACAGCTTCACTTTCGCCCACTTCACTAAATATATCAAAGTTACATGTTAAACTTTACCAAAACATTTCAAACTACTTTTGTAATACAACTTAGGTATTTTTAACGTTAATAATCGATCAATTTGAAGACGGGAATGATCTGTGTTCAATACAAAAAAAAACAACTGACGCAACTTTTTCGTAACGTGCTCTCTCAAAAAATGTACTTCATGTGACCCTCATTACGATAGCCTCTTCATTACACAAAGGATAACCTCAACCATTTCCAAGGACTGTGAATCAGTGGAAGCAGTAGGAACTGCAAAGCAAGTCCATTAAAATCGTTGGTGTCTCTAAGAAAACATTGAAAAGACGTGACATCCTCAGGGTTTTTGCCACATAATTCTGTTTTTCTCCAGACCATTCAAACAGTTTTGAGAACTTCAGAGTTTCTATCCAATCTACTAATAATATGCATGATCTATTATTCTGGGATGGAGTAGCAGGCAGTTGATTTTTGGCATGCTATTTATTTCGAAAGTAAATGTGCCCCTGCCCACAAGAAGTTAAGGGTCTGAATACTTAATAAATGTGATATTTCAGTTTATTTGTAGATGTTATAAAAATGTTTTTTTCTTTCTATTATTGTGTTATGTGTGTAGAATGATTAGGGGAAAAAATTTTAATCATTTTAGAATAAGGCTGGAACGTAACAAATGTGGAAAAGTCAAGGTATGATGAACTTACTTACAATACAGACAGTTCCATTCCTACGCATAGTCAAGCAATACATTTTTTTTCTTCCCATTTCGACCACTAAAACAACTGTTGATTTAGAACCACAGGAGAGTAGTCACAAGTGCATAGAAAACAGATCTGCCTCCACCTATTCAACCCCATGATTACATTCAACATCATCAAATCACCTCTGCTTTGTCAATCACAGTGAACAACTTAAATATTGAAAATAATATTAGTCCAATCAACATAAGCTAAATATGTTGGCTGTCCATGTTCTGATTCTTCTGTGTGTTCTGGGGGGGTGCGTGTCATTCGTGCAAGTAGAAAAACATGTTGACTCACCCTACTTGTAGAGAAACACCAATGCCATCCTCTCTTGCATGTTGACGAAATGGTCTATCAATCTGCCATACAGTACATGCTTTTATTTATGTTTTGTCCTAGGCTACCTGGCTAGAATGCTTGCTCGCTAGCCTAACTTCCATTCTTGGGCAATGTTAACTTGTTAACATTAGCCTACTACATCGAACTACATATTGAACTTCCATCCTCTCAGGCCAGGGGCACAACAATGTATGAATTAATKGTTGGATCAGAATCGCTCTTGTAATCATTGGCCAGTACGGAGAATTAAGTAAAACCACAAGAACATTCTCTGTTAAAATATATTACATTTCTTAACCCTTGCGTGGTGTTCGGGTCTGTGGACCCATTTTTTTATATTTAGTAAAAGAAACATTATACAATTAATAATATTTTTCAACCTGAAAATTATTGGTCTTGGCTAATTGTCTGTGAAGAACATGTAAAAGAACATATTTTCATTGAGTGCACACTGTGCACCCCCCTACACATTTATATTACATATGATGTGTTCGGGTCCACTAGACCTGAGGGTAATAAAAGTGTGTAGGTGAAAACAAGCAAAAATGAAACACAAAGGTTTGCTGTGTGCATTCACTCTGTCTTCCTCCTCCCTGGGCCTGATGTTTCAACATAGCACCAATAATCTGTCCGTCTCCCTGCCTTTCTCCAACTTTCCTCACAGTCTTTACCTTTTGTAGGAGGTGAAACTACACAATGTAATTACAATACATTATTTTGATACATTGTAAAAAATGTAGTATATTCCAAGACTCTACCCCAGCCAGGTGCAAATTGGGGGAGGGACACAACAAATAAATAGCTTTGCATGTGTAGCTCCTTACCACAATCAATTAGTATGGCAAAGATAATCTCTGTTCAGAGGGCCTTTGACATTTTTTTTGCAGAGAGAAGCTAGTGTGAAAGGAGCGTCTTCAATTTTGGAATATTTTTCAGAATATGAGGATGTCTCTGTCAATTCGGAGTCTGACAGTGAGTTGGAAAAAGAGGATGAGATTGACCCTCAGCCAGCTCCAGGAAGGATACCCTCAGCCAGCTCAGCAAGCTCCAGGACCAGCCTGTCAGCAGCCAGCCCCAGGACCAGCCCATCAGCAGCCAGCCCCAGGACCAGCCCGTCAGCAGCCAGCCCCAGGACCAGCCCGTCAGCAGCCAGCCTCAGGACCAAGCCCGTCAGCTACCAGCTCATCAGCAGACTGCAGGAAGAGAAATATGGATGTCAAATTCTTTTGAAATTGAATGGTCTTCTTGCCCAAGGAATGAGCAACTCCACATCGCTGCCAATGTGATAAGGATACAAGCAGGGTCGACGCGGATGGCGGATAATCATGTGCAGGACATAACGTCTTCTTTTGAACTGTTCATCCCAGACACCATCCAGAAAATCATTCTGGACTGCATTCATTTGGAGAGAAGTTGTGTTTTTGGAGAGGGATTGAAGGGGATGGACCAAACTMATTTACATGCATACTTTGGGGTTCTTAACCTTGCTGGTGTTTTCAGATCCAATTGGCACAGAATCCATGTGAGATACAGAAACTAGCAGAACTTTTCCGTGCAACAATGTCTTGGAACAATTCCACAACATTTCCAGGATTATGAGCTTCGATTACCGAGACACCAGAACAGCTTGGTGGCAGAGAGACAAGCTAGCTGAAATCAGGTCAGTGTGGGACAAGTAGAGGCAGTAGAGAAGCTCCGTTACAGACTGGTTGATGGTGAARATCTCCTGGTTCACCAGAACAGAAGGGCTGTCCTCCACCAGCCACAGGTACTAGGTGTTGGTGACCAGAACAAGGAGGCAGTTTAACACCTCTGTTCCCAGGTAGACTAGCAGCCCRGGTTTATCACACTCAGCACCAAGAGTCATAATAGTCAAACCCCCCGGTGTGGTTAAACCTGATGGGATGGGGGAAAGAGGAGTCTGGTTCCTAAATTTCTACACATCCTCTGTTACTTTAGATTCTGAAGAATAGAAAGAGCTGTGTTCTGAGGGAGAGAGAAAAAAAACAGGGGAGAGGTAATTAGTGGCTCTGGAGAGGTGTAACACTTAGTGTAAAACAAGTTTTATCATCACAGGAAGTAAGATAATATTCATGGATAGACAATGTTGTTATTACAAATTGATTGAAGTTACGGTGGTTTTTCATGACAAGGTAAATGTAGTTGTAGTTCATTGTACCTTCTGCGGTTTCTTCTAATTGGGGAAGAATGTGTGTCTATACCTCTGTCCAGGGGTTAGGATGTGTGTCTATACCTCTGTCCAGGGGTTAGGATGTGTGTCTATACCTCTGTCCAGGGGTTAGGATGTGGCATCCACAGTATGGTTTGAAGAGGTCTCAAAACAAGATGACACTCATTTAGACTAGCATGTATTGACTTTTGAATTGACGTGCATCCGTCATTAAAATAGTTAAAATGCTAAAGAGATAGTTCAGGAGGCTCTTTTTCTACTTCCTGAGCATTTGTATGTACCTGCATCCTATTTGAAGATTGGTAGAGGTAGTTTCGCAATCCAACGCTAAGTCTTTGTGTACAGCTCTCAAGCTACCTACCTATAAATTCCTTCATACTGGATGCAGATACATAACAATGGTATCCACGGGTTCCTTTGACTCTCAATAAGTATAAAAAGGGCATCATTACCAAAATCCTGAACCATCCCTTTAATGTCAAGTGTGTCCACATTTTTTTCCAGTGTGGATGGAGTCTAAAGACTTTGTAGGAGTGTCAGGGCAAGAATGTTGCGTATCAATAACAGCATTAACCATGTGTATGTGACCAATACAATTTGATTTGAGCATTAGCCAAGTGTCATGCACAGTCGGTCCCCATACATTTAATATCATAATGCAACCTYAGTGACAGACAAGGACCCTAAGTTCAAAGCAATTGATTAAACAAACCAAAATTCACTATAATGCTAAACAAGTGATGTAGCTTTAGTGTGTTGTTTGATTGCCCCTTTAACAAGCACTCTAATGCTAACATGATGTGTCTCACAAAATGCTATTGCTACATGCCACCAAATTAAAACAATCCAAACTATTTTAAAAACCTGTACATTTAGTGCCCACAACTGTAAGTCTAATGTGTCTCTGCCCCTCTTCCGCATGGCAGCCTTCCCTCTCTGTAGAGGTGCATCAGGGGTGAGACCATGACACTGAAGATGTTAACAATCATTAACACGGGGATGACATTGCAGTAGTAGTGAAGACTGAATGACAGCGTGGAGTAACCAACGACAACCGGGATGGAGCTCGTCAAAATGATAACAAGGTTGGTTAAGACGATCCCAAAAGCTCTCATCTTATGTGGGTCTGTCATCACKTTTCTTCTCTCCCCCTCTGCCCCCCTCTACCTCTCCTGGACCAGGCTGCTTCAGCACACGCATGATGAAGAAACAGCAGATAGAAATGACGACCACCCCAAGGCAATAAACACTGACGAGCACATAAGCTGTGATTTCTTCATTACCCATTAAAGTGATATGTGAACATGCAAAAGCGAGCGATAACACCCAGACCGTGGTTGAATACGCCACCCTGTACCTCCGGAGTCTATACTTGAGGAAGGACACCGGTTGGACCACCGCCAGGTAGCGCTCCACACAGATGCAGCTCTGGAGCAGGGGCCTGCAGGACCAGACGAGGTAATAGAGGACATAGAGTGCCGTAACATGATATTCTGGCTGTATAAGTAGCTGACCATCTCAAGGAGATCCTCGACACAGAACACCAGCTCCACTGCAAACAGGTTAACAGGGAAGACCTGGGTGGGTCTGAGACTTCCACTCAGAGAGATCTAGAGGCACCAGACTAAGGCTGGCGTCCCCAGGAGGAAGCACAGGGCCTGGGCAGCATGGTAAAGACCTGGCACAACATAAGCCTGGTCCAAGCAAACATCACATCTGTCAAGGTAAGTGTGGTTTCCTGAAGAGTCATTCATTCTTGTGGAACAATATGCCCACTGAGAGATGAGAGAAGGGAGATTACACGATTCATGACTTTGTTTAATTTGACATATTCCAATGCCAGGTGATTCTGGCGCAAACACATAACAATACTYTGATATACAGTACGTAGGTCTACTGTTATGTCAGTCAAAATATTRTGCATTGTCTCAGAATGTCTGAATGAAATAATGAAGGGGAGAATAAAAATGGTTAGCTGAACATAACATGTTGAAATGTAAAATAACGTACATGTTTGTGTTGTTCTCTCCTATAGAAGGCTGAGTCCAACCAGATGGAATAACACCAACATGTATGAGTAATTTTAGCCAAAGCTCTCTGTCCTGTGTTCTTCCTAACAAGTCACGTGTTGTTTACATACGTACCCTTGTGTGCACTGAGTTTTGCACCTTATTGATGAACAAAACAGATGAATAAAATGCAAATGCTGCACACACACACACACACACACACACACACAATCACACACATATATACAATTACAACCTGCTCAGTGATTTGCATTTTGTCCTGAGCATAAATTTAAGCATCATCAGTCATATCACTCAGCACCTGTCTGTCCCAGCCACAGGTTAGCCCAGCCACCTGCAAGGACTGACTCTCACCTTACGTAATCAAATCATATGGGCTTCAGAAATACACAGTACTAGTCTGTGGTTTGGATTCTGGATCTCTCTCTAATCACATAGTGAATAAAGTATAGATTTGTACTTACAGGTCAATCAAATGTGATATCTATATATACAAAAATAAAAAATCCTTCTGTGTTTTAACACACACTCATAAACAGTTACACATAAATGACCAGGAGGGCGCTACAGAGTCCCCCCACCACAAAGTCCCTTGTCCCCAGAGGTCTCTTATCTGCACGGGTGTAATGGGGCAGAGTGTCCTCTCATGGCAAAGGCTGTTCAGTCTGTGGTAAGGGGCAATCTGAGGGACTGGGGATGAGGACAGGGACAGGAGGGGTGGAAATGATGGGGGCACAGGGGGCACACCCTGTTTTTCCGGTGAACCACTCAGTGACACAGGACGTACAGGGGCGTGGGCTGTCTGGAGCCATGTCTGAGGAGCCTGGGTGTGTGGTGGAATGTCATTGCCAGAGGGAGGGGTTGTTGGGGTCCCTGGTGTTCGTGGGTTGAAGAGGCCCCTTTTATGGGGCTAACCTTTCTCCCCCTGGGATGCAGCTGAACCCGGTACACCACCTCTTCCATACTCTCCAGGACCCTGCAGTGCCCCACCCGTTGACTGTCCAGTTTGGGCCAACAACCTTTCTTTCTCTGGGGATTGTAGACACAGACCAGCATCGTAGTATATTTTCTGCCTCACATCTACGTTCACCAGCTGCTCCCTGGCGGGTGTGTGGGCTGACTCCAGGCTCTCCTGGTCTCCTAGCGTACTCATGCCTGTGAGAACAGGAGGGCTATCAGGGGGCTGCCCGAACCTGGTGGTCATCTTTTTCTGTCAGGCATGCAGTAGGTGGAGTTTTGGACAGTGGTGCGGCATGCCATGAAGACCATGGGCAGGTGCTTGTCCCAGTCACACTGGTGTTTGGCAGAGTTGACTGCCAGCTGCTGTGAAAGCTGTTCGTTGAAGCGCTCAACGAGATCATCGCTCTGTGGGTGAAGCGGAGTGGTGCCTGTCTWGTACATATGCACACACTCACATATGGTGAYGAACACACAGGACTCAMAATTGGTCACTGCATCACCAGACCTGCCGAACCCAAGTGTCCTCTCACTACTCCTCCATACATGCACTGAAGCAGTCTCCTGAGGTGTTTTGGGGACCGCCATCTCTCCTCTCCTGTAGCTGGCTCCTTACATGCTCGTTGTACCACGCCATCAGCAAGCCGCAGTGCCTCAAAGTTTGACCACAGCACTTTGGTTGCAAATGAGAGCTCTGCCACCTCTTCCAACAGAAAGAGCCCCTCCACTGRCTGTTGGTCTGTGTCTTCGTCTTGCTGCTGCATCTATTTAGCCACATCGACAGCCTGCAGCTCACAGTACTCAGGCCCGCTCAACTTGCATGCTGAGGAACAGACCCCATCCTCCGCACAAAGCTCTCTCACKGTTATCTTTCCACTCACGGTGGCGGCAGCCATCTGCAGTACAGGGCAGATGGGACATGAATCTGTGTTAGAGTGGTGTTCCCCCACCCTGTGAAGTCATACATCTGAAGTTCCTCAAACCAGCTTGTGACCTGCCTCTCTGGCTCTATGAAAGACATGAGTCACTGGAGAGAAGAGGGGTCAGTTCTTACAGGGAAGGACAGGCCACACAGGTGGTACTTGAAGTGTTTGATGGACTCCACTAAAGCGGGGAACTCTCGCATGKTGACACAATAGCAGCTCTCACTTTTGTTGAGTGTTTTGTTGAAATACATCACCACTTTCGGCCCCTCCACCTGGGCCAGCAGCCCACCCATGCCCACATTTCTTACATCTGTGTCCAGGAAAAAAAGCAAGTGGGCCTCGATCAGTGCACGATTGAGGGTGTTGAAAGCCWCTTGGCAGTCCGCTGTCCATGTGATGGTCTCCTGTTACTCCGCTGTCTATGTGAATGCCTCCTGTCACTCCGTTGTCCATGTTGAGGCCTGGTCCTCCTGCAGCAGGCGGTTCAAGGGAGCGGTGACGCTGGAGAAGACCTGTACAAACCCTCCTGTAGTATGAGGCCAGGCCCAGAAATCTCTTCAGCTGCTGCTGCTTCTCAGCTTCTGCTGGTACCAGAAAGCCCACGCTTTGTCCTCCATAGTGCTGATTTCCTCTGCCCCCACTTAGCCGAAGAAGGACACCTCTCTCCTCGAAGTAGCACTTCTCAGGTTGGMGCTTCAGGCCTACGACAGCCACCCTCTCCAACACATGCTGTAGACTGGAAGGAGCTGGATGTTATTGGGACAGACCAGACACTCCTGTCAGGGATACTTGCCATCACCCTGCCCATCAACTGCTCAAAAGTAGCTGGAGCGTTRCACAGACCGAAGCAAAGAAACTTGAACTGCCAGTACCATCTGTTGATGGAAAAAGCAGTTTTGCTCTAGCCTCTGGGGAGAGGGGCACCTGGCRGTAACCACTGCWGAGGTCCAGTGAGGAGAAGGAGGACACTMTAACCAAGTTCAGTGCAGATGYCTGTAGTCGCACAGAACGTCAACTTGTCCCCCTTCTTAGGAACCATCACTAATGGTGSAGCCCAGGAGTTGTCTGAGGTCTCTATGAAGTCTGCCCACTGCATCTCCAATACAGCCTTSTGTGCCGCCTCCTGGTGTGCCAGAAGGATATGGGGGGGACGCAGMTTGATGGGCTGAACGTCCCCAGTGTCGATCTCCTCTTGACCCAGTTTCGTMTGACCCACCTCCTCYKMACTCTAACAGCAATTGCCACAGCTGTTCCTGCTGCTAGGGATCAACACCATCACAGTTCCTCACCCATATCACCCCCATATCTCCCTTCTCTCCTCTTCCCTTTGAGGTAGCTGAGCTCATGCGGGGAGGGGGGGTATTGCCCAGGCTCACGTAGGGACGTGTCATGGAGGTAGCTGGGGGAATGTAACACACAGCCATAGGTGACAGAGGGGCTGGGAGCCATGGGTCTTCTCCGTTGCTTTGACAGCCTGAGTAAGGGGGTCGATGGGCTGCGTAAATGTGACATTAGGGGGGCCCATGGTGACTGCAGGCCCTCCATGAACGCTCAGATTGCCCCCATCTAGGTCTAGMTGGCAGCCTGTGCTCTTTAGAAAGACCAACCCCAGGATACAGGAGTCCTGCAAAGCCGCCACGAACACAGGATGATGCATAGTCCTGCACCCTACTGTAAGAGTCATTATCCCCATTATCCCTTTCTCTTTCATGGGTGCCAGCTTAACCTGATACAATGTCTGTCCTCACCAGGGTTACTGTGGYCCCAGTGTCCTCCAGGGCAGAGCAGGGCATCACCCAACAGTGACATAACAACAGTCCCCAACACAGGTCCGGCCCACCGCAACAAAAGGCTCAATCCGCATGCAGTCGTCTGCGGGAAGTGGAGACTTGCACCCCCCTCTGTGTCCTTGGGCTCCTCCTGGCGATTATGGGGTTTGGCTAAGAGAGCCAGTGGTCCACACCACCTCATCTATGTGGAACCCACGTCGTTTATCTGAGCTCTGGGAGACATGGGGTAATCCCTGCCCAGATGGCCTGGCTGGGAACACACCCAGAAGACCATGTGGCCAGAGTGTATGTTACGTTGTATTGGTAGTGCTACATGCTGTCTGTAGACCTACATGCTGTTTGTAGTGTTACATGCTGTCTGTAGTGTTACATGCTGTCTGTAGTGCTACATGCTGTCTGTAGTGCTACATGCTGTCTGTAGTTGTTGATGGAATTTATATGAATGACTAGAATATCCACCCTGAAGCCATATGCCATATAATCGTATGCGTATGAAATTGATTAGAATTATGTATAACCATAGTCTGTACAATATGTCTATAAACCCTATTTGAATAACAGACAGACTGTCTGAGCAAGATTCGGTGCCGACCTTGGCTGGGGCCACTGAGTACTTCCCAGCGTCTCCCTATCTCGAGGGAAGATGGGGAGTAAGTCTCCAGGAATCCCCTAATCTCTGTTGGCTGGGTAGCAGGACAGTGTGGGCATAGGATACCTAATGTTTTGTGTGGAAGTATGTGTGTCGCTATAAAATTAAGGTCTTTGTAACTGTGGCACGGCCGGGACCGTTCTCTGAAAACTTACTAACCTTTTGCATAAGCTGATTCTTTGACTAATTAGTATTATACCCATGGTCTGAACAAACCTCGGGAATTGGTCAGAGCTATTGATTATTATCAGTTATTATCATTGGGATAGAAAATTCTCGTGGCAGTAGTGAAACATGCTGTCTGTAGTGAAACATGCTGTCTGTAGTGAAACATGCTGTCTGCAGTGCATACATGCTGTCTGCAGTACATACATGCTGTCTGCAGTGCATACATGCTGTCTGTAGTGCTACATGCTGTCTGTAGTGAAACATGCTGTCTGTAGTGCTATCTAATGTATATAGTCATTACTCATTACAGGGTTTTTCCTTATTTTTACTATTTTTTACATAGTAGAATAATAGTGAAGACATCAAAACTATAAAATAACACACATGGAATCAAGTAATAACCAAAGAAGTGTTAAACAATTCAAAATATATTTTATATTTGAGATTCTTCAAAGTAGCCACCCTTTTCCTTGACAGCTTTGCACACTCTTGGCATTCTCTCAACCATCTTTTATTTTATTATTTTTATTTTGTATTGTGTTAACCAGATTAACCAAATTCATATCCTGCACTTACACACACCAGATAGACAGAGGTGCAATTTCAAACTGCTGAGTMATTTGCATTTTGCCCTGAGCAGAAATGGAAGCATCATCACATATGACTTAGCACCTGTCTGCCCCAGCCACAGGTTAGACCAGTCACCTGCAAGGGCCAACTCTTTCACCTTACATTTTCACATCATATGGACTTCAGACATACACCGTATTAGTCTGTTGTTCGGATTCTGGATCTCTCTCTAATTGCATAATGAATACAGTATAGGTTTGTACTTACAGGTAAAGCATTTGTGATGGATTCATAAAAAATATATATTTTCTATGTTTAATAATTTTTCAAGAAATATATATATTTTTTAAATGTAATTTATTTATCATGATCTAAAATAGAGTCACATATCTGTAGTGCTAATAAAATAAAAGTGTGTTTGGTCTCTAAAGAATAGGAAACACACAATAGGAGAGGTAATTAGTGGATCTGGAGAGGTGTAACACTTAATGTAAAACTAGTTGTATCATCACAGGAATGAAGATTAAAAACACAGAGATAGACAATGTTATTATTGCACATTTTTTCAAGTTACTGTGGTTTTGTGAAAAATGTAGTTTTCACTCTACTTTCTGCGGTTTGTTCTTATTGGGGGGTGGCACCTACAGTATGCTTTGAAGGGTGGTCAAAACAAGATGACACTCATCTAGACTAGACTATACTTGACTAATGTATTGACATTTGAATTGATGTGCATTTGTCATATAATAGCTGATGGTAAAGGGATAGTTTTGAGAGCCCTTTTCTACTTCCTGAGGTCAGATGACCTTGTGGATACCATATTTATGTATCTGCATCCAATATGAAGGAAGTCAGAGTAGTTCCACAATCCTATGCTAAATAGCTTAGCATGAATACTAGAAGGTCTTTGGGATACCCCAAAATGACAAAGTGAAAACAGGTTTTAGACATTTTTGCAAATATATTAAAATAAAATAAACAGAAATACCTTATTTACATAAGTGTTCAGACTCTTTGCTGTGAGATAGGAAATTGAGCTCCGTGTATCCTGTTTCCATTGATCATCCTTGAGATGATTCTACAAATTGATTGAAGTCCACCTGTGGTAAATTCAATTGATTGAGATGATTTTAAAGCACACAACTGTCTACATAAGGTCCCATAGTTGACAGTGCATGTCAGAGCAAAAACCTAGCCATGATGTCGAAGGAATTGTCCGTAGAGCTCCGAGACAGGATTGTGTGGAGGCACAGATCTGGGGCAGTGTACCCAAAACCTTTCTGCAGAATTGAATGTCTCCAAGAACACAGTGGCCTCCATCATTCTTAAATGGAAGAAATGTGGAACCACCAACGATCTTCCTTGAGCTGGCCGCCTGGCCAAACTGACAATCGGGGGAGAACTGCCTTGGTCAGGGAGTGACCAAAAACCTGATGGTCACTCTGACACAGCTCCAGGGTTATTCTGTGGAGATGGAGAAATCTTCCAGAAGGACGACCATCTCTGCAGCACTCAACCAATCAGGCCTTTATCCTGTTTGGGCTGGGGGCAGCATTTTCACTTTTGATGAAAAGCGTGCCCAGAGTAAACTGCCTCCTACTCAGTCCCAGATGCTAATATATGCATATTATTAGTAGTATTGGATAGAAAACACTGAAGTTTCTAAAATTGTTTGAATGATGTCTGTGAGTATAACAGAACTCATATGGCAGGCAAAAACCTGAGAAAAAATCCAACCAGGAAGTGGGAAATCTGAGGTTTGTAGTTTTTCAACTAAGCCCCTATTGAAGATACAGTGGGATATTGGTCATGATGCACTTCCTAAGGCTTCCACTAGATGTCAACAGTCTTTAGAACATTGTTTGAGGCTTCTATTGTGAAGGAGGGCTGAATGAGAGGGGAATGAGTCAGAGGTATGTCACAGAGCCACGGGCTCGTGACGTGCGGTCATGAGAAAGTTACCTCTCGTTCCATTGCTTTTCTACAGACAAAGAATTCTCTGGTTGGGACATTATAGAACATTTATGATAAAAACATCCTAAAGATTGATTCTATATATCGTTTGATATGTTTCTACGACCAGTAATATAACTTTTGGAATTTTCGTCTGACATTTCCGCTGGACTTGCCCGCACCTCGTGAGTTTACTAAACGCCCTAAACAAAGGAGGTGTTTGGCATAAATTATTAACTTTATCGAACAAATCAAACATTTATTGTAGAACTGGGATTCCTGGGAGTGCATTCTGATAAAGATCATCAAAGGTAAGTGAATATTTATAATGCTATTTCTGACTTCTGTTGACTCAAACATGGCGGATATCTGTTTGGCTTGATTTGTCGTCTGAGCGCCGTACTCAGATTATTGCATGTGTGCTTTTTCCGTAAGTTTTTTTAAAATCTGACACAGCGGTTGCATTAAGGAGAAGTTTATCTAAAGATCCATGTATAATAGTTGTATCTATTATTAATGTTAATTTTGAGTATTTCTGTGAATGATGTGGCTCTCTGCAAAATCACCGCATGTTTTGGAACTACAGAACATAACACGCCAATGTAAAATGAGATTTTTGGATATAAATATTCACTCTATCGAACAAAAACATACATGTATTGTGTAACATGAAGTCCTATGAGTGTCATCTGATGAAGATCATCAAAGGTTAGTCATAATTTTATCTATATTTCTGCTTTTTGTGACAACTCTCTTTGGCTGGAAAAAAGGCTGGGTTTTTCTGTGACTTGGTGGTGACCTAACATAATCGTTTGTGGTGCTTTCGCTGTAAAGCCTTTTTGAAATTAGACACTGTGCTGGATTAACGAAAAATTTATCTTTAAAATGGTGCCAATACTTGTATGTTTGAGAAATTTGATTTATGAGATTTCTGTTGATTGAATTTGGCGCCCTGCAATTTCATTGGCTGTTGGCGAGGGAACCCCGTTCCCAGACAGGTTAAGGTAAAGTGGCCAGACGGAAGCCACTCCTCAGTAAAAAGCACATGACAACCACTTGGAGTTAGCCAAAACGCACCAAAAAGACTCTCAGACCATGAGAATAGAGTTTCTCTGGTCTGATTAATCAAAGATTGAACTCTATGGCCTGAATGTGAAGTGTCACGTCTGGAGGAAACATGGCACCAACCCTATTCTGAAGGAGATGATTTTCAGCGGCAGAGAAAGGTAGACTAGTCAATTGAGGGAAAGTTGAACGAAGCAAAGTACAGAAGGATCCTTGAAGAAAACCTACTCCAGAGCAAGTTTTCATTACATTGGGGTAAGGTTCACCTTCCAACAGGACAACGACCCTATCACACAGCCATGACAACGCAGGAGTGACTTCGGGACAAGTCTCTGAATGTCCTTGAGTGGCCCAGCCAGAGCCCGGACTTGAACCCGATCGAGCATCTCTGGAGAGACCTGAAAATAGCTGTTCAGAGACACTCCCCATCCAACCTGACAGAGCTTGAGAGGATCCCAATGAGATAGCTGCGGCTATGGAACCCTGACCTGTTCACCGGACGTGCTACCTTGTCCCAGACCTGCTGTTTTCAACTCTCTAGAGACAGCAGGTGCGGTAGAGATACTCTGAATGATCGGATTTGAAAAGCCAACTGATATTTACTCCTGAGGTGCTGACCTGTTGCACCCTCTACAACCACTGTGATTATTATCTGACCCTGCTGGTCATCTATAAACATTTGAACATCTTGGCCATGTTCTGTTATAATCTCCACCCGGCACAGCCAGAAGAGGACTGGCCACTCGTTATAGCCTGGTTCCTCTCTAGGTTTCTTCCTAGGTTCCGGCCTTTCTAGGGAGTTTTTGTAGCCACAGTGCTTCTACACCTGCATTGCTTGCTGTTTGGGGTTTTAGGCTGGGTTTCTGTACAGCACTTTGACATCAGCTGATGTAAGGGATTTATAAATACATTTGATTGATCTGTAGAAAAGAATGGGAGAAACTCCCCAAATGCAGGTGTTCCAAGCTTGTAGCATCATACCCAAGAAGACTCAAGGCTGTAATCACTGCCAAAGCTGCTTCAACAAAGAACTGAGTAAAGGGTCTGAATACTTATGTAAATAAGATTTCCATTTTTATCATTAATAAATTGACAAACATAAATGTAATGTTTTTGGTTGTGTATTTTGGGTATTGTGTCTAGATTGATGAGGAAAAAACTCTTAATTTTAGAATAAGGATGTAAAGTAACAAAATGTGTACAATGTCAAGGAGTCTGAATTTTATCCAAATGCACTATACTTCCAATAATTATTTCAGCTGGTACCAGGGGAGGCCTGTGGCTGTCCTACAGTAGTCCAGTCAAGGAAGCATCATGCAAAATATGGCACACTACACGACTTTCAAAGTCCTAATATCACTGCGCCTTTCACAGTAATCAAATATTTTACCTGTAGTTGTTTGTCTTGCAAACGTACGTTGTGCGCACACTAAACAACGTGGCACAGAACGGAAGTAACACACTACAACATTCTTCACTTTGTCGTGAGGATACCGTGACRTCTCGTGAAAACAATGACGTGATAAGATTGTTAACGTAGCGAGAACGAGCTGTGGCTCAAAGCAGCCTGTTATGTACTCCTCTGGGAAGAGGGAACGCAACACCCTGCTACAACTCAACTCCCCGTGGGGTGAAAGAGGTATGGGACTGTAGGTGGGGTGAAAGAGGTCTGGGACTGTAGGTGCGAGTAAGGATGACAAATTGAAAGAGGTATGGGACTGTAGGTGCGAGTAGGATGACAAAGTGAAAGAGGTATGGGACTGTAGGTGCGGGTAAGGATGACAAAGTGAAAGAGGTATGGGACTGTAGGTGCGAGTAAGGATGACAAAGTGAAAGAGGTATGGGACTGTAGGTGCGGGTAAGGATGACAAAGTGAAAGAGGTATGGGACTGTAGGTGCGAGTAAGGATGACAAAGGCAGAGGGTGGTACCGTTTCAAGGAATTTATTCCATCATACGGTAATTTTGGGGAAAAGGGGCTGAACGGAACCAAAGCAAACAAAGTAAATGTCAAAGCTCCCTCTCCTACCTTACCTGCCTACCCATACTTACCTAACTTAGTACCACCTGGTGCGCTAACCAAAATACAGGGGGTGGTCCACCCAGGTCTTACCTCGTGTACATAGACAGTAAATATATGGGTCATGTATGCCCGCGGCCTCTTGCCTAAGCACTCCCTGGGTGCCTTCCCTTTCCCCCCTGGGAACAAAACTGAATAATTACTAATCACAAACACAGTCTTTTGGCATACACATACCTTTGCAGGACCAGCTACAAAATACTATACACAAACTATTTGAGCAACAACCAAACACAGATATCAAAGAAGCTCTCTCTGAGCAACAACCAATACAGGCTAGAACAATAAGCTCTTTCTAAGACACAACCAACACATGCTATCACCTCAGCTCTCTCCTACAAAGGAACACTGGCTTATATACAGCTGTAATGGGATACAGCTGTATCCTCTGACGAGAGGGGGGGGGGGGGGGTCAGCTCCAATTAGCAATGGGGTCGACCAATCAGCTGCTTGGGGGAATTTCAGGAAGCCATCCTGAAACACACACATACAAACAAAACCACAACACAGAAACTGGGGTACGTAACACAGCCTAATAAACATAAGGAACTGCATGCTGTTTTCATTCGCTATTTCCATGACAGCTAACATTGTATTTTACTGTTGTCACTGCCTCTGTTAAGGAGTAAGGCAAATTCTGGAGTTGAATCTGATCTTCAATATTTCGTGTTTTAAAAGAAAACCACACACACACAAGGAAAGAGATCCTTGGAACCCTAAATTATGTGATTGTCAGAATCAAACCTTATGCCTGTCTCTCTATCTATTGGCAGCTCCTCGTGAATGTCTACAAACATGAATATTATTGAATTTATATTACAACAACTTAAATTATATTTAATAATATATGCCATTAGCAAATTCTTAGCAAATTACAGTCATGGTGTGCATGCATGTTATGATAAGCTACTACTTATTAGACCACATAATATTATTAGTTAATTAATTAGAACTACCTTATTAAAACTAACTACATATTTCACACATTAACACTTTGTATATCACTACCATTCAAAAGTTTGGGGTCACTTAGACATGTCTTGTTTTTGAAAGAAAAGCAATTTTTTTGTCCATTAAAATACGGTGTAGATATTGTTAATGTTGTAAATGACTATTGTAGCTGGAAAAGGCAGATTTTTTTATGGAATAGGCGTACAGAGGCCCATTATTAGCAACCATCACCCCTGTGTTGCAATGGAACATTGTGTTAGCTTATCCAAGTTTATAATTTAAAATACAAATTGATCATTGAAAAAACATTTTGGAATTATGTTAGCACAGCTGAAAACTGTGTTTCTGATTAAAGAAGTGATAAAACTGGCCTACACTGTATTTCTGATCAATTTATTTTTCATGGACAAAAAAATGTGCTCTTCTTTAAAAAACAAGGACATTTCTAGGTGATCCCAAACTTTTGAAACGGTAGTATATGTACAAAAAAAATATATCCTTTTTACAGAACCCTGTCTTTCAAAGATAATTTGTGAAAATCCACATAATCCACAGATCTTCATTGTAAAGGGTGTAAACACTGTTTCTAATCAAATCAACAACAAAAATATTCAAATAAATACATTTTTATTTTATTGGTCACATACACATGGCAAGCAGATGTTAATGCAAGTGTAGCGAAATGCTTGTGCTTCTAGTTCTGACCATGCAGTAATATCAAGTAATTAACAATTTCACAACAACTACCTTATACACACAACTGTAATGAAATGAATAAGCATATGAACATATAAATATATGGACTAGCGATGGCCGAGCCATAGGCAAGTGCAGTAGATGGTATAGAGTACAGTATAAACATTTGAGATGAGTAATGAAGGGTATGTAAACATTATATAAAGTGGCATTGTTTAAAGTGACTAGTGATATTTTATTACATCAAATGTTTTATTATTAAGTGGCTAGTGATTTGAGTCAGTGTGTTGGCAGCGGTCACTCAATGTTAGCGATGGCTGTTTAACAGTCTGATGGCCTTGAGATAGAAGCTGTTTTTCAGTCTCTCGGTCCCAGCTTTGATGCACGTGTACTGACCTCGCCTGACCTCGCCTTGTTGATCTTTTTGGCCTTCCTGTGACATCAGGTGGTGTAGGTGTCCTGGAGGGCAGGTAGTTTGCTCCCGGTGATGCGTTGTGCAGACCTCACTACCCTCTGGAGAGCCTTACGGTTGTTGGCGGAGCAGTTGCCATACCAGGCGGTGATACAGCCAGACAGGATGCTGTTGATTGTGCATCTGTAAAAGCTTTTGAGTGATTTTGGTGACAAGCCAAAATTTTCAGCCGCCTGTTACTGACTGTTACTTTTGACTTGGACACCCCCCCCCTCCCCCTTTGTTCAGGGACACATTATTCCATTTCTGTTAGTCACATGTCTGTGGAACTTGTTCAGTTTATGTCTCAGTGAAACAAATATAAACGCAATATGCAACAATTTCAATAATTTTACTGAGTTAAAGTTCATATATGGAAATCAGTCAATTGAAATAAATCCATCAGTGTCACGCCCTGACCTTAGTATTCTATGTTTTCTGTATTATTTTGGGCAGGTCAGGGTGTGACGAGGGTGGGTATGATTGTTTTGTATTGTCTAGGGTTTTTGTATGTCTAGGTGTGTGTGTGTAGTCTAGGCATATGTAGGTCTATGGTGGCCTGAATTGGTTCAATCAGAGGCAGTTGTTTATCGTTGTCTCTGATTGGGGATCCTATTTAGGTTGCCATTTTCCAGTTTGGTTTGTGGTTATTGTCTATGTGATGTTGCATGTCTGCACTCGTTATTATTAGCGGCATGGTCATTTTGTTAGTTTGTTTAGTGTTCTTCATGTTCTTTTATATTAAAAAAGAGGAATGTATTCAAATCACGCTGCTCCTTGGTCTCCTCTATACGACGAACGTGACAATTAGGCTCTATCTATGGATTTCACCGGACTAGGTTAGGGGCACAGCCATGGGTTGGTCTATGTGGGCATAGGCCTACCAAATTGGGAGGCAGGCCCATCAACTGGGGAGCCATGCCCAGCCATAGAATATGTTTATCCCAAAAAAGGGCTTTATTACAGACATAAAATCTCCTCAGTTTCAACAGCTTCTGGGTGGCTGGTCTCAGACGATCCCTCAGGTGAAGATGCTGGATGTGAAGGTCCTGGGCTGGCGTGGTTACATGTAGTCTGCGGTTGTGGGCGCGAAGTACTGGCAAATTCTCACAAATGACATTGGTGGCGGCTTATGGTAGAGAAATGAACATTCAATTCTCTTGCAACAGCTCTGGTGGACATTACTGCATTGAGCATGCCAATTGCACACCCACCTTAAAACTTGGGACATCCGTAGCATTGTGTTTTGTTACAAAACTGCACATTTAAGAGTGGCCTTTTATTGTCCCCAGTACAAGGTTCACCTGTGTAATGATCATGCTGTTTAATCAGCTTCCTGATATGTGTAACATGGATGCTGGGAGTCGAGAAACAAGYATAGGGGGTGACTTTAATAATACAATAAACATGGAACAATACAAATCAAGAGTAGAGTCTGGACATGAAAAACAAAATTAATACTGCCTGGGGAATGAACCAAAGGGAGTGACCGATATAGGGGAGGTAATTAAAGAAGTGATGGAGAACCATGAGGCGCAGGTACGCGTAACGATGGTGGCAGGTGTGCATAATGATAAGTAAACAAGTGACGTCGAGTGCCGGAAAGGGGGAGTGACGCACGGCTCCCTAACGTATGGTTCCAGCCGCAGGATGACGCCACCCAGAGCGATGGTCCTGAGGACCAGGAGTGGGCCGGTCGCTTCTGCTGTGGCGCGGGAACCTGTCGAACCAGCTGAGGTGCAGGAAAATGTAAAGCTTGCTGAGGCACCTGAACCTGTCGAGTCAGCAGAGGCATGGGAGCCTGTCGAGTCAGCAGAGGCATGGGAGCCTGTCGAGTCAGCAGAAGCGCGGGGGCATGTCGAGTCAGTAGAAGCGCGGGGGCATGTCGAGTCAGTAGAAGCGCGAGGGCATGTCGAGTCAGTAGAAGCACGGGAGCCTGTCGAGTCAGCAGAGGCGCGGAGCCTGTCGAGTCAGTAGAAGCGCGGGGGCATGTCGAGTCAGCAGAGGCATATGGGAGGCACTGTCGAGTCAAGCAGAGGCGCGTGAGCCTGTCGAGTCAGCAGAGCGCGGGAGCCTGTCGAGTCAGCAGAGGCACGGGAGCCTGTCGAGTCAGCAAAGGCGCGGGAGCCTGTCGAGTCAGCAGAGGCGCGGGAGCCTGTCGAGCCAGCTGAGGTTGCCGGGGCCGGTCGCTTCTGCTTAGGCGAGGAGAACCTCTCGAGCTTGCTGAGGCATGGGATACGTTGAGCCAGCCTGAGGCGCATGGGAGCCTGTCGAGCCAGCAGAGGCATGGTAGCCTGTCAAGCCAGCTGGGCATGGGAACCTGTTGAGCCGCTGAGGCATGGAGGCCTGTCGAGCAGCTGAGCTTTTGGAGCCTGTCGTGCCAGCTGAGGCATAATTTGTGTTTGGCTTTGGAATTTGAACCCGAAGTCACCAGAAAATCCCTGTTGCTTCATTTGTTGAGGCGGTGTTCTGTAACGGAGACGCTGGGAGTTGAGACGCAGTACAGAATTAATAATTCAATAACATGGAACACTACAAAACAAGAGTAGCGTCTGGACATGAAAAACAAAATGAACCAAAGGGAGTGACAGGTATAGGGGAGGTAATCATGAAGTGATGGAGTCTCGGTGAGTCTCATGAGGCTTTTACCTGTACAAATCTAACTGTAGGCACTATGCAATTACAGAGAGATCCAGAATCCAAACAGACTAATCTGTGTATGTCTGAAGCCCATATGATTTGATTATGGAAGGTGAAAGTCAGTCCTTGCAGGTGGCTGGTTAACCTGTGGCTGGGACAGACAGGTGCTGAGTAATATGACTGATGATGCTTCATTCTGCTCAGGCCAAAATGCAAATACCTGAGCAGGTTGAAATTGTATACCTGTGTGTGTGTGTGTGTGTGTGTGTGTGTGTGTGTGTGTTGTGTGTGTGTGTGTGGTGTGTGTGTTGTGTGTTTGTGTGTGTTGTTGGTTGCTGTGCTGTGTTTTTTGCATGTGCGTTCATGCAGTTGAGTTTTGTTTTCACCTGTTTTACACCTACTCTTGCAGGTGGCTGGGTTAACCTGTGGCTGCGGACAGACGGTGCTGAGTGATATGAGTGATCATGACTTCCATTTCTGCTCAGGCCAAAATGCAAATACCTGAGCGCAGGTTGAAATTGTATATTTGTCTTCTTGTGTGTGTGTGTGTGTGTGTGGTGTGCATGCGCGTGCATGTGTTTTCTTGTGTGCGTAGAGTCGTTCATGCAGCATACATTGCATCTTTGTACAATTGTGTTTTGATAGGATTTACAGTCAAATAAACATACAAATCGTGCCAAGATCTCATCAAGTGCCCACCAGGTGTGTTATGTAAATAAAACAACCACGTGACTGTTAGGAAGACACAGCAAGACCAGAGAGCGTTGGCTAAAACATCAGTTCACCACATGTAGGCTGTATCTACCATTCAGCGTTAGAACCAGCCTCTGCACGGAGAAGAAACCACAATATTTGAACTCAGGTCTGAGTCTACCAACAGCCTTTAAGGTACGGTTATTTTACACTTTTTAACTGGAGTATATCAGGCCTAATTGTCTTAAAGTCCCTTTTCCATGTTTCTCATTCCAACCACCTTATTTAGGAGAACATGTCACAAACCGTTTTCTACAAGACATAAAGTAGACATTCCATGTTACATCAAAGTATTCGTTATTATAATTGCATCAGTATTACGTATCGTATAAGCATCGGCCAAACAATACATTAAATACAAACGTCACTCGAATCCTGTTATCTTCCTCATATTTCACGTGGGCTCGGACGGTTGTTCACAAGGCGATGAATGACTCATCAGGAAACCACACTTACCTTGACACCTGGGATGTTTGCTTGGACCAGGGCTATGTTGTGCAAAGCTTTACCATGCTGTCCAGGTCCTGTGCTCCTTACTCGGGATGCCAGCTCTTGTCGGTGCCTTTGCTCTCTCTGAGTGGAAGCATCTCTGGAGGTCTCAAACCCACCCAGGTCTTCTCTATAAACCTCTTCACAGTGGAGCTGGTGTTCTGTGTCGAGGGTCTCCTTGAGGTGATCAGCTACCTGTTCACCCCGAAGGCTATAATGTTACGTCAGGCTGTGTATTTCCTCTATATCCTCTCCTGGATCTGCAGGCCCCTGCTCGCAGCCTGCATCTGTGTGGAGCGCTACCTGGCGGTGGCCCAACCTGTGACTTTCCTCAAGTACAAGACTCCGGAGGTACGGGTGGCGTGTTCCCGTGGTCTGGTGCTGTCGCTTGCTTTTTCATGTTGTCCTTTCGATTCAATGGTTTATGATAAATTCTCAGTTTATGTGCTTGTTAGTGTCTATTCGCTCTGGGGTGGCTGTCATTTCTCTCTCTGCTGCTTCTCATACTGCGTGTGTTGAAGGCAGCCTGGTCCAGGAGAGGTAGAGGGGGCAGAGAGGGAGAGAAGAAAACGGGAACGACAGACCACATAGATGAGAGCTTTTGGGATCATCTTAACCAACCTGGTGATCATCTGGCGAGCTCCATCCCTGTGGTTGTTGGTTTTGCCACACGATCATCCAGCTCTTGACTTCTACTGCAATGTCCATCCATGTTGCTGTAGATTATTATTACCATCTTCAGTGTCATGGTCACCCCTGATGCACCTCTACAGGAGGGAAGGCTGCCATGCAGAGAGGGCCAGAGACGCGTTAGACTTACAGTTGAGGGCAATAGTTTTTTTTAGCAAAATCTATCGCTAGGAGATAGAGCATTGTGCAATAAATGCGCATTGAATTGACATTGTTCTGCCAATTCCGCTGCACGCTTAACTTCTTAATGCCTGCAACTTTAGTTTAAACATATGAAGACACGCAAAGGCATAGAAGAATTGACATTTTTAATTAAGTAAAGGTTTGATTGTTTAAATTTGTTGGCATGTAGCAGTAACATTTTGGTGGATGCATCATATTAGCGTTAGAGTTGTTGTTAAAAGGGCAATCTGCAGTTCAAACAATAAACAAAGCAATTCCCCACACTTTTTTTAGGATCGCGCTGGAGGGTCTCAAATTCATAGACAGAGCTATTGGTGCAATGACTGACCACCCATGGTGTCAAGTTTTACCCATGTTTTGAGGCTTCACAATGTTGTTTTATCATTATGTTGTTTACAAACAAAGTTAATCAATCTCTTTTTTTGGTTTCTGATATGGTACGACAGGTGAACTAAACTTATGAGGATTTTCTAAGTAATAACAGATATAACCTGGGATGGCTAAATCTGGAAATTCCTTTGATATTTTTTGAGTTAGGTAAATCATCTTTTAGTTTGCTTGCACCGTATGGAACAATCTTCAAAAATATTCTTAATTCTAATGTTTTGGTGCCTCTATGGCAATTAGAAAGCTGATTGAGGACCTTATTGCGATGAAGTGTTTGTTTTTTACACCCATGTTTTACTTTCTGCTTGAAATTTGAATGTATAGTTTGTTTGATGTTTATATTTTTGTAATTTATGTATTCAGGGCTCATCTGGTCCAGTATAGAATCCCTGATTAAATAACATTAAATAAAATGCATTTAAATGTCCAAGAATGAAGGTAGCAATTGCATATTACCCCTTCCACTAAAGCTGCATCACTTGCTAAGCATTGATATGATGCAATTAGTATTAGGACAGTGGGCGCTGGATAGGGGATTGAGTCTATTTATTCAAAGAAAACATATGATTGTACTGTCACATCAAGAAGAGTGCAGTAAATAGTTATTTTAACAGGGTCGGCTATAGTAGTACAGTGCCCTTGGTGCAAATTAGGGTTAAGTGCCTCATTCAGGGCAAATTACAGACTTCTCACCTTTGGACTCAGGTATTCAAACCAGCTACCATTTTGGTTGCTGGCAAAGCTCTAAATTCTATGTTTCCCTTATAGCATTAGCGTTTAGCATTAGCATTAAGTAATGATTGTCTTTCTGTTCATATTATGTTCCACTTGAATTTACAGTGAATTTCGGACACTTTGACTGTCAATAAGAGTATATTTAAATGTATTGAGAGTGACTGTGCATGCTATTTGGCGATGGTGTCAGCATTACACATAATCTCTCATCCATACATTCATATGTACATATTCTATTCATTCCTTTACAACTTGTGTGTATAAGGTAGTTGTTGTGAAATTGTTAGATTACTTGTTAGATATTACATCATGGTCGGAACTAGAAGCACAAGCTTTTCACTACACTCGCATTAACATCTACTAACCATGTGTATGTGACCAATAACATTTGATTTGATTTCTAGCCCTGACAATGCACATTCCTAGATAGCCATCAGGCTTCATAAACACTGGATAGTAAACATGCACCCCCTGACGTAAACTTTGGCTATTTTAATGGCAGTCAATATAGGCTAGTCTAGATGAGTATCATTAATTTCTGAGCACTCTTCAAAGCATATTGTAGGAGCTAAATCATAACACTTGGAGTAGAGACGCTCATTCTTCCCCGATAAGAACAAACCACAGAAGGTACAGTGTAAACTCGTCTTGAAAAATCACAGTATCTTGAATCAATTTGAAATAATATCATTGTCTATCTCTGAATATTTAATCATACTTCCTGTGATGTCAAGACTTGCCCCGCCCCCATCCCACGCCAGTCCCAAGGCACTCACAGGCCCAGTACTCGCGCAGCAGTCCGTCCCAGCTGCAGTCAGAGCAGGAGATGTYCCCCCCTCCGCATCCAGACTGCTAATGAATCGCGCATGCGGGAAGCCGCCGCTGGCTGATCCCGCCCTGGCTTACATTAAAAAAAACTATTAACCTGAATTAGGGCCAGACTAGTTACCATAATTTTCTCACATTGCCATTGACCGTTTTTTCTATTGTCTCTTTTTGGTCCATTTAGATTGTTAAAGTAGATTGTATACAGAATCTTTTTTTTTTTTTTAAATATGGTTAAAAATGTTCATGTTTTACTGTGACTTGTGACTTGTTGTAGGCTCCTAAGTGGACCATAGAGTTAAAAACTAAACCAAATTAAGAAAACTAAACTAAAAAACTAAAAAATGTAAAATAAAATAAACTTAGTAACTCCGCCAGAGTGTCTCTTTTGGGTCACTTTTGCCGGTCCCAAGGAGGAGGTTTGGAATTGTGACATTAAAAAAGACAAGAAAGACAAAAGAAAGTTCATTTGTAGTTCTAAACATATTTAGGGTGTTTTTTTACTCACTTTTTGTCCCTCCCACGACATTATTCCTCTCTCCTACAGCGTCCATCACAGTTACATACACATGGCCAAATATGCAAATTAGGCGATGACGTCATTTAGCGACTTCTAGCAACTTTTAGGACGGCCAATAGCTACTTTCCTTACTGAGGAGTTGACAACACTGCAGCCAAAATGTGTAGACTCTCAAGCAGGAGCGATGCTTACCAGTATGCATTTGTACTTGCCTTTAGTCAAAGCCGAAGTGTCAAATCATTACAGCTCTGAAGTTCACAAGCAATGTTATTTATTTCAAAATGTTGGTTGGATATTTCAACTCTGTAAGGCAAGTGTGAATGTCTGACTGAAAATGTTTAGGAGGCTAATGATTTTTTTCCCAGTGGCTGTCTAAGTGTGCATGTTTCAGAATGTTGATACAATTAGCCAAGATGTGCATTATT
>NC_036874.1:15277661-15293067 GCF_002910315.2 Salvelinus sp. IW2-2015 | reverse complement strand
GAGTAAAACAGAACTCATTTTGCAGCAAACTTCCTGACAGGAAGTGGAAAATCTGAAATCGATGCTCTGTTCCAGGCATCCCTATTCATTTGCTTGATATGTATTAGTATACATGCACTTCATACGCCTTCCACTAGATGTCAATAGGCAGTGAGAGAAAGAAATGGAGTGTATATCTTGATCTGAGGTCGAATAAGAGCTCTTGGCATGACGTGGACACCAATTTCCTGTTTTCAGGAAGGCGCGAGAAGGGACCGGGTATTGCCTTCTGAAAAGCTGTCGTTATAGACGCCTAATATCTCCGGCTTTGATTTTATTTGATAAATGTAACAATATCATCGTAAAGTATGTTTTTTCAATATAGTTTAATCAATTATTGAACATTTTTCGGGAGTTTTGGCGTGTTCCGTTCTCTGAGTTTGTTGACGATGGAGAGCTTCGCGCCACTTCGCTAGTGTGCTTGCTAATTCAAGAGGGAAAAATTCTAAAACCAAACAACGATTGTTCCCGACAAAGGACCCTTGTAGAACATTCTGATGGAAGATCATCAAAAGTAGGACCCATTTTATGATGTTATTTCATATATCTGTCGAACATGTGTACTATTAGTTTGCGCCCAGATTTGGGCGCTCTCGCCATAACGTAAGCTGCATGTCGTAATGAAGTTATTTTTAGAATTCTAACACGGCGATTGCATTAAGAACTAAGCTATCTTTTATTTGCTGTCCAACATGTATTTTTAGTAAAGTCTATGAATAGTTATTTGATTAGAATAGGTGAGTGTCATAAATATATCCGGACATTCTGGGGAAAAGATGCAAGTTTCCCAATGTATAACCACGATTTGTGCCGCTAAATATGCACATTTTCGAACAAACCATATATGTATTGTGTAATATGATGTTATAGGACTGTCATCTGATGAATTTTGAGAAGGTTAGTGAAAATGTTTATATCTTTTGCTGGTTTATTCGTTATCGCATTGTTGGCTTGAATCAATGCTGTTGTGTGGTTGGCTATTGTAGTAAGCTAATATAATGCTATATTGTGTTTTCGCTGTAAAACACTTAAAGAATCGGAAATATTGGCTGGATTCACAAGATGTTTGTCTTTAATTTGCTGTACACCATGTATTTTTCAAAAATGTTTTATGATGAGTATTTAGGTTTTCAAATTGGTCTCTGTAATTGTTCTAGCTGCTTCGGTGCTATTTCCGATTGTAGCTGCAATGTAAAACTATGATTTATACCTCAAATATGCAATTTTTTCGAACAAACATAGATTTATTGTATAACTTGTTATAAGACTGTCATCTGATGAAGTTGTTTCTTGGTTAGTTTGGTTGGTTCTTGGTTAGTTAGGTTGGTTTTGTGCACGCTACCTGTGCTGTGAAAAATGTCTGTGCTTTTTTGTATTTGGTGGTGAGCTAACATAAATATACGTGGTGTTTCGCTGTAAAACATTTTTAAAAATGTTGGCTGGATTTACAAGATGTGTATCTTTAATTTGCTGTATTGGACTTGTTAATGTGTGAAAGTAAATATTTCTAAAAAATATATTTTGAATTTCGCGCCCTGCACTTGGACGGGCTGTTGTCATAAGTGTACCGGCACCGCCCTGCAGCCATAAGAAGTAACTTTGTTAAGTCTAGTCTATGATACCAGGCTGGCTATACAGCATTAATATAAGTTGAAAGATGTCTTTACATTGAGTGTACAAAACATTAGGACACTTGTCTTTCCATGACATAGACTCACCAGGGTGGGCCCGGTTTCCCAAAAGCATCTTAAGGCTAAGATCACCGTTAGAACCTTCATAGGAGCATCATTAAATCTCCGAGCTGTTTCCCAAAATCATAGTTTTTAGCGTAGCACTTGAAAACGCTCGTAATCTAACACCTGCCTCAGACCACTCGTAGAACAGCTAAGCGCTTGGTTAAATGGTTKTTCGCCCTCCAACGGCACTTTATACAAAAATAATCTCTGTTAAACATAGAATCACATGGTTTGTCTGTCTCTATGTGACCTCCGATAACTTCAGAACAAAGTTGCCAATGTCTTTGTAATTGATACAAATAAGTAACTTATAAAATGATGCTTCAAATGAAAACTGAGATGACTGCATTGAAATATTATTTTGATACATAGAAATATCAGGATATATTTTGTCAAAACAAGCAAAGCAGTCAGGAATAAGTGGTAATTGAGAGCATGAGGTGATAGTAAAATATCAACATGCATCTCCCTAATTTCACTTAGATGAACAGCTATACAAGACAAATAAAATGGCAGATCCTTCCCTGCCCCCCCCCCCACCCCACACACACACACACACACACACTACTTAGTTGACTATAACCAACTTATAAAAAGTCAAAATCTCTAAATAGCATGAACATTATGACTAAAAGGAATGGAACAGAATGATAACCGGAGAAATGCAAGACAACCATTTTCCTACAGTGGAGTTATCCTTCTCTTTAACCCCCAAATGCAGGACAGTTTTCCAACCCTGAGGTGATAGAGGAGGTGCTGCTCTCTGCCCCCCTCTACCTCACCTGGACCAGGCTGCTTCAGCGCACGCAGGATGAAGAAGCAGCAGAGAGAAATGATGGCCACCCCAAGGCAATAGACACTAATGAGAACATAAGCTGCGGTTTGTCCATAACCAATTAAAGTGATATGTGAACATGCAAAAGCGAGCGTCAACACCCAGACCAGGGTTGAACACGCCACCCTGTACCTCCGGAGTCTGTACTTGAGGAAGGACACAGGTTGGGCCACCACCAGGTAGCGCTCCACACAGATGCAGCTCTGGATCAGGGGCCTGCAGGTCCAGGAGAGGCTATAGAAGAAACACACAGCCTGCTGTAACTTGACATTCTGGGGGAAGAAGCTGACCACATTAAGGAGACCCTGGACACAGAACACCAGCTCCACTGCATACAGGTTGATAGGGAAGACCTGGGTGGGTTTGACACCTCCAGAGAGACTTCCACTCAGAGAGAGCCATAGGCACCAGAGCAGGGATGGCGTCCCCAGGAGGAGGCACAGGACCTGGGCAGCACAGTACAGCACTTACCCAACATAGCCGTGGTCAAAGCAGGCATCCCAGTTGTCAAGGTAATTGTGGTTTACTGAAGAGGCATTCATCCTTGTGGAACAATATCTGAGCCAACTAAGATATGAGAGAGGGTAGATGACAAGATTCATCACTTTATGTTTTAATATATTGTTGCCAAAATACTGATACAATATACTGATGCAAATATTCATAAAAATACTTTGATATACATAGGTYTACCGKTGTCTGTAAMAACATTGCGCATTGTCTCAGAAAGTCTGAATTAAGACATGAATAGGAGATAATATACTCAGTGATGTTTAAATGTAAAATAAAATGCCCTCTTTTTTGTGTAACTCGTACCTTGACGCGCAAGTTCTCTCTCCTTCTCTCTTCAATGTACCTACATGTAGAAGTGATTTCATGCAAAGCTCTCTGTCCTGTGTTCCTCCTAGCAAGTCACGTGTTGTGTTATTTACATACACACACCTGTGGGTGAATTGAACACCATTGCATTTTATTTTACTAGAAATCTAAATGTATCAGGATGGAACATAACAAAGATTTACATTTTTTTATTTAACCTTTGTTTAACTATGCAAGTCAGTTAAGTTAAGGACAAATTCTTATAATTCTACCACGGCCAAATCCGGACGCCGCTGGGCCAAATGTGTGCCACTCTATGGGACTCCCAATCACGGCCGGATGTGATGCAGCCTGGTTTCGAACCAGGTACTGCAGTGATGCCTATTGCACTGAGATGCAGTGTCTTAGACCAGATCAACAAAATGCAGATGCTTGCACACACACACACACAGAGATGGAATTTCAACCTGCTCAGGGATTAGCATTTTGGCCTGAGCAGAAATGGAAGCATCACCACTCATATCACTCATTGTCCGAATCCTATKCCTTCCCATACCATAACCCTACAGCCACCATGGGGCACTCTGTTTACAACATTGACATCAGCAAAACGCTCGCACACAAGACGCCATACACTTGGTCTGCGGTTGTGAGGTGGTTGGACGTACTACAAATTCTCAAAATACGTTTAAAGGCTTATGGTATAGAATGAGCATTAATGTGATCTGGCAACAGTTCTGGTGGACATTCCTGCAGTCAGCATGCCAATTCACTTCCCTCAATGAGACGTCTTTGGCATTGTGTTGTGTTTAAAACTGTACATTATAGAGTGGTCTTGTATTGTCCCCAGCATCACGCTGTTTAATCAGCTTCTTGACATGCCACACTCTCAGGTGGATGGATTATCTTGATAAAGGATAAAATGCTCACTAACAGGATGTAACAATTTGTGGCACAGAATTTGAGAGAAATAAAATTTTGTGCGATGGAAATATCTGGATTCTTTATTTCAGCTCATGACACTGGGACCAACACGTTACATGTTGCATTTGCCTTTTTATTCAGTGATATTAGAAACTCACATAGAGTAGAGAAGACTTATGCTATCAGGATGTAATACAGTTAAAATACTGACTAAGCAAAGTGAAAATAGTACTATATGTATTGGGGTTACATTTTGTCAAGAAAGCAAAAGTCAGGAATGGTTGGATGGTGAGCATGAGGTGATAGTAACATCTCACATGTAACTCCTAATTTCACTTAGATTAACGGCTATAACAACGACAATACAATGACATTCACACCAATACACCCTTAATCTCTTCCCACTTCATCACCTGTTTGTTTAACAGAAACATTACTAAATGTCAAGACCTCAAAATAGCATGACTAAAAGGAATGGAACAGATAGATGACCTAAGAAATGAAAGACAACCATTCCCCTACAGTGGAGTTATCCTTCTTTTTAACCCCCGATAAAGGGCAGTTTCCCAGCCCCGTGGAGGTAGAGGAGGGGCTGAGTAAAGCTACCCAACACCCTGAAGGAGAAAGTAATGGGGGTCAGTATACACCTGAATGATCTCAAAGAAATATGATCCTGAAGGATTACCCTGATGATCGTAGGAGAGTACTTCAGCATCAAGGTCAGCAGGATGATCTGTGACCTCCCTCCTCTTTTTTACCCTTTCTCTCCTTCCCTCCCTCCTCTGGACCAGTAATAATGCTAAATKAATAGGCTTAATCTCCAATCTAGCCACCCCGTCCTGATACTAATTGTATAACTAATAAAACAAACCAACATTCACTATAAGTGATAAACAAGTGATGACACTTTAGTTAAAGGGGCAATCTGCGTTTGGAACATCCATTCTTGGACTTTCAAATGAATGATATATGCCCATTGGATCTTGAAATATATTACTTAGAAATGCCTCATGAGCTTAGTTCAACTGTCATACCCTAGCAGAATCTAAAATAAGAGCTTGTTTAACTCCTTCGTTTGTTAAAAAACATCAAAGTAAACCAACACCGCATCTAAAAACTTGATTAAAACGATCATTTTGATATCATGGCTGGTCAGTCCTTGCATCCATAGCTCTGTCTATGAATTAAAAAGTTGCTTTTTACCAAAACAATGGTAGGGACTCTCTCACTTTGTTGTTTGATTGCCCCTTTAACAACAATTATAAAGCTTATGTTGTGTATCTAACAACACTCTATTGCTACAGGCCACCAAATTAAAACAATCCAAAACTAATTATCAAATAAAATATACACAAATCCTTCTACATCTTTGCCATGTCTTTGTATGTTTAAACTACAGTTGCAGGCACTAAGAAGTTAGGCTGCGCCGCGGTATTGACGGAATAATTTTAATTTAATGCATATTTAAAAAACGCTCTATCATCTCCTAGCGATTGTGCCCACACCTGTAAGTCTAATGTGTCTCTGTCCCTCTTCGGCATGGCAGCCTTCCCTCTCTGTAGAGGTGCATCAGGGTGAGAACAAGACACTAAAGATGTTAACAATCACCAAAAGTTGATGACATTGCAGTTGTAGTCAAGACTGGATGAAAAGGTGGCAATAACCAACAACCATCAGGATGGAGCTCGCCAAAATGATCACCAGGTTGATAAGATGATCCCAAAAGCTCTCATCTTAAGTGGATCTGTTGTCCCTGGTCTTCTCTCCCCCTCTGCCCTCCCTCTACCTCTCCTGGACCAGGCTGCTTCAGCACACGCAGGATGAAAGAAGCAGCAGAGGGAAATGACGCCACCCCAAGGCAATAGACACCAATTAGCACATGAGTTGCGATTTCCTCATACCAATAAAGGGATAGAAAAAACATGCGTAAGTGAGCGACAGCAGCCAGACCAAGGTTGAACACACCACCCTGTATCTCCGGAGTCTGTACTTGAGGAAAGACACAGGGTGGACCCACGCCAGGTAGCGCTCCACACAGATGCAGCTCTGGATCAGGGGCTGCAGGTCCAGGAGAGGATATAGAGGAAATATACAGCCTGCTGCAACATGATGTTTCTGGATGAGGTTGTTGACCACCTCAAAGAAACCCTCCACAACAGAACACCAGCTCCACTGCAACAGGTTAATAGTAAAACCTGGGTTGGTTTGAGACCTCCAGAGAGACTTCCACTCAGAGAGAGCCAGAGGCACCAGACCAGAGCTGGCATCCCCAGCAGGAAGCACAGGGACTGGACAGCACCAGAAAGCACTGGCCCAACATAGCCCTTGTTAAGGCAAACATTCCAGCTGAAGTAAGTGTGGTTTCCTGAAGAGGCATTCATCCTTGTRGAACARTATCCGATCCCACTGAGATATGAGAGAGGRKAGATKACAAGTTTCATGACTTTATGTTTTAATATATYATTGGCAACATACTGATGCMWAATACTGATGCAAAATACTGATGCAATATCCGGATGTCAACATACATAAAAATACTTAGATATACATAGGTCTACTGTTATGTCAGTCAAAGTATTGTGCATTGTCTCAGAAAGTCTGAATGAACACATGAGATGTAAAACGGTTAGCCGAAGGTAACATGTTATAATGTAAAATTACCTACCCTAGTTGTTTAAGTAAATCAGAGCTTTCCTTATGATATTTGTKGTTCTCTCTCCTGCAGAAGGCTGAGTCCAACSTGATGGAACAAARAAATGCATGAGTGAATTYTGCCTAAGCCACTTGTCCTGTGTTCTTCTTAACAAGTCACGTGTTATTTAAATACACACACCTGTGGGCGTTCATGAATTGAGCACCATTGAATGATTAGTTTAGAGCAGGTCATTTTATTTGACTAGAAATCCTATCAAAACATATCATGAACAAAACATAGATTAACCAAAAGGCATAAGATGCCTGCACCAACACACACACACACAAACACACACACACACACAGAGATGCAATTTCAACCTGCTCAGTGATTTGCATTTTGGCCTGAGCAGAAATGGAAGCATCATCACTCATATCACTCAGCACCTGTCTGTCCCAGCCACAGGTTAACCCAGCTACCTGCAAGGGCTGACTCTTTCACCTCCCATAATCAAATCATATGGACTTCAGACATACACAGTATTAGTCTGTTGTTTGGATTCTGGATCGCTCTGTAATTGCATAGCGAATACAGTATAGGTTTGTACTTATAGGTCAACCATATGTGTTATATTCAATAAAAAAACATACATTCTATGCTTAAACACACATCATTTCTGAAACAAGTGAAAGATTTTTATGTCATGTATTTATCATGAAAACAATCCCTCTTTAAAGATAATAGTAGAGTGTAAATACTATGTAGCCTATATAGAAAGTGTTAATGCTATGTAGTCTATATAGAAAGTGTTAATACTATGTAGTCTATATAGAAAGTGTTAATGCTATGTAGTCTATATAGAAAGTGTTAATACTATGTAGTCTATATAGAAAGTGTTAATGCTATGTAGCCTATATAGAAAGTGTTAATGCTATGTAGCCTGTATAGAAAGTAGTTAATGCTATGTAGCCTATATAGAAAGTGTTAATACTGTATCGTATATAGAAAGTGTTAAGTATGTAGTCTATATAGAAAGTGTTAATACTATGTGTCTATATAGAAAGTGTTAATGCTATGTACGCTATATAGAAAGTGTTAATGCTATGTAGCCTTATAGAAAGTGTTATACTATGTATCTATATAGAAAGTGTTAATACTATGTAGCCTATATGGAAAGTGTTTACTATGTAGCCTATATAAAAGTGGTTAATACTATGTAGCCTATGTAGAAAGTGTTAATGTGTGTTGGTAATAGCTTCTACACAGTGAGTGAGGGGAAGACCTTAGCTAGGACATCCATCTCCCTTTCACCCCCTCCCTGTCTCTCAACCCAACACTGTGACAGCTGACTACCCCAAAGAAGCCCCCCGTARCCCCACCTTTCTTCYCCCACATGCCCCCTTCCTCCCAATGCCCCGCATCCCACCATCCCACCCCCAGACCAAGGAAGAGCATAAGGACATTCCTCCCCTGGCTGGTGTGAGGCCCCCTCTTCCTCCATGCTCTGTCAGCCTGGCCCTGACTGATGCACTTGTAMCTCTTACTCAGCTGTCTGGCTGGAAGACGAGACTTCACTTTCACATGGTTAAGGTCCCCTAGCCCTCTGCTTGACCTGGAATCCCCTCAACATATCCACAAGAGCTGCCCCTGTGTAGCCACCAGTCCAGCAGCGTTTGTACAGGACAGCAGCTTTTTGTCACATGAGGACATAAAGTGATGGCTATGTGTCTGTGATTATAGAATGAGGATGCAGTAGAGGGTCTGGAATGGTCTGGGTAGGTTCCCTGTACTAAGCTTACACACGGGGTCAGCATTGGGTCTTTATTAGGTTCCATCGAGCTCTGTACCGTATGTATGGTTGTGTCAACAGAGCTACGTAAAACAGCTGGGGGCTGAAAGTGTGAAAAGGAGGGAGGGAGGGAGGATGAAGGCAGGGACTGGAGAGAGAAACAGAGTGGAGACAGTTGTGGGTGAGGAAACATGGGGCAGAAAGAAGGACTGACAGAAGATGAGCAAACTGAGTGACATAGCGAGGAATGAGAGAGAGGGGGAGAAAGAGGGAGTGAATGAGTGCCAGTGAGAGAGGGACATTAACAGAGAGAGCGAGAGAGACCAAGCAAGGAAGCGGGACGAACAGCGAACCATGGCCACTTCATCATKAACTGCTTTGGTTGCACATGGATTTTTCTCARCGGAAATGTTSCAGACGGAAATCTCTGTTCTCCAACCATGAACTAACGTTGTTTGTTCTCATTTTACCTCTTTTGTTCTAAATGTCCTCAGAGGCTGGACAATTCAACTACAACAAGACAAACATGTGTTGTTCCGCGAATACTCTAAATTCTGTTGAAGACTCGGATGACTACATTCTGAAGACTACATTCTGAACTCAGATCTGAAGACTCAAGATTCTGAAAGACTCAAGATTCTGAAGACTCAAGATTCTGAAGACAGCTATACGGATTACTATTACTTTGATCTGCCTGGGTCTACAGCTGTCCTGGATCGGCCTGTAGTCATTATAGACCAGTGTTAACTTGACCTGTCCTGGATCGGCCTGAAGTCATTATAGACCAGTGTTAACTGGACCTGTCCTGGATCGGCCTGTAGTCATATAGATCAGTGTTAACTGGACCTGTCCTGGATCAGCCTGTAGTCATTATAGATCAGTGTTAACTGGACCTGTCCTGGATCAGCCTGTAGTCATTATAGATCAGTGTTAACTGGATCTGTCCTGGATCACCCTGTAGTCATTATAGATCAGTGTTAAATGGACCTGTCCTGGATCAGCCTGTAGTCATTATAGATCAGTGTTAACTGGACCTGTCCTGGATCGGCCTGTAGTCATTATAGATCAGTGTTAACTGGACCTGTCCTGGATGGGCCTGTAGTCATTATAGATCAGTGTTAACTGGACCTGTCCTGGATCAGCCTGTAGTCATTATAGATCAGTGTTAACTGGACCTGTCCTGGATCAGCCTGTAGTCATTACAGATCAGTGTTAACTGGACCTGTCCTGGATCAGCCTGTAGTCATTATAGATCAGTGTTAAATGGACCTGTCCTGGATCAGCCTGTAGTCATTATAGATCAGTGTTAACTGGACCTGTCCTGGATCAGTCTGTAGTCATTATAGACCAGTGTTTAACTGGACCTGTCCTGGATCAGCCTGTAGTCATTATAGACCAGAGTTAAACTGGACCTGTCCTGGATCGGCCTGTAGTCATTATAGAGCCGTGTTAACTGGACTGTCCTGGATGGGCCTGTAGTCATTATAGAACAGTGTTAAATGGACCTGTCCTGGATCAGCCTGTAGTCATTATAGATCAGTGTTACTGGACCTGTCCTGGATCAGCCTGTAGTCATTATAGACAAGTGTTAACTGAGCCTGTCCTGGATCGGCCTGTAGTCATTATAGATCAGTGTTAAATGGACCTGTCCTGGATCAGCCTGTAGTCATTATAGACACGTGTTAACTGGACCTGTCCTGGATCGGCCTGTAGTCATTATAGACCTGTGTTAACTGCAGCTTTTCACTGGGATCTGGTCTCATTGGTCTGTGAGTTCCAGACAGTTCGGCCAGGTGATGCAGAAGAACAATAAGAAGAACCGGGTCCAGAACATGGGCCAGCAGCAGAGAGCTCTAGCTTGCACAGCCTTGACAAAACCAGGCAACACGTGAGTCAGGTCAGGGTTCAGGGGTCAAAGGGTATAGTACAGGGGGTGAAGGGTAAGGGGACTAAGGGTCAAATGGGTGAAGTACATTGTAAAGGGGTCTGGGGGGATGCTGTTTTGTTTGCGCTCTGTAAAAAATGCAGGCATCTGTTTGCTTTAGGTGTGTGTACACGTGTTTGTTTGTGGGATGGCATTTGTGCTAAATACCAACACAGCTTTTTAGATGGTCTTCTATCGTGTTTATTTGTGTGCTAGAATGAAACACTACCAGTACTACTCTACCTGTATTGCATCTTTACTACCAATCACAACTGGTAATTGATTCATTTCTGATCCTTGAAAGAATGAAGTTTGTACGTCGCTAATTCAGCAAAAAAAATATTGAGTGTTTAATACAGTGACTGGCTAACAGTGCCGGGTCGGCGTACTGTGACTCAGCTAGTAATTCTACACTCAATGACTGTGGTAGTGCAACGCTTTAACTCAACTACTAAAGTAATACTTTGTGGAATTCTTGCTGAATCTTCTATCAAAAGATCAGGTCAATTTAGCCCAAACCTTTTGCCATAAAGTGGTGTAAAGTGTTGACGAGGTGGTTTATTACCAACTTTTAAGTCATTTTTTTATGTACTGTGCAAAATAGTAGAGTCTTTTCTTGTTTCTGTTTAGAAATTACAAATACTGTATATGTATATATATATATATATAAAAAACATTTAGCATGGCTATGGCTGCCGTAATTGTAATAGAAACATTGGGCTGTTTTGAAAGTTTTAGGGCGATATGTCGTGAACTAGATGTTTTTATTTGCTGCAGACAGCTGCAAGCCGAGGAGCAGTCCCCATAGGCTCCAACTTGTCACCACTCTTTTACTGTAAGTCCGACAGACAGTACGTTTCTAATGGTGCCCCATCCAACGGCTTAAATCAGTAAATGCTTAGTGCACAGTCAGAGGCGCATCACATCACAGTAAACGAGACCACTGACGCCAACCAGTAGTCGGTGATGAAGGACAGGGGGGTAAATAAATAAACAGACTGGCAGAAAAACAGTTGTAGTACGGTGACCACATTTAAAATATCCAAATGTTGGACAACAGGATGATTTTGCAGGACATTCACAGTTTTGGCCGCGTGAGAATATTTTTCTTTTTTTTGACTATTCAGCTAACCATCCTAAAATCGCATAAGACATTAGGTGGTGTGTTTGGTGTGACAGTAACGTTGTACTATGCCATTATATTTTGTTGTGTAATGTAGAATACTAACTAATCATTATGTGATCTTCCAAGACATTGATTCAGCTTGATCTAACTTGACTAAATGAGCACCATTGTGAGAAGTGGCTGAGCAACACTCAGGTGTACTCAGGCAGCACTACAGCCCCTGCTCCAATGAGCTAATTGAAGCGAAGCTACTCTTTTGCCTCGTGCAGCATGTAGTGATGCAGAAACAAGAAACACATGGTGTTTTATGAAAATCTGGCAATATGTGACCAAGAAAACAATTGTAGTTGGTCTCAGGGAATGTAAAACGGGATTGAGTGAAGTAGCAGTAAATATGAGAACGATATAAATGTGAAATGACCTTATATCCTATCTTGCAGTCTAATACAGCTATTTGCTTACTTTTGTAGCTCTTATCGGTAGCACACTTTTTGTAAGTAGTTAGGCATAACTGTCCTCTCCAGGTTTAGCTGGAATTTAGCCAAAATAGTTTGAGAATTGTTTGATGATAGGTCTATGACATTGGCCCAACGTCTGGTCTTGCGCAGAATATCAGATCTCAACAATGACTGGAGAAGTGTTTTACGTCACCATTACCACATCCTTATCATATACAGTGCATTCGGAAAGTATTCAGACCCCTTGAATTTTCTATATTTTATTATGTTACAGCTTTATTCTAAAATTGATTAAATTGCTCCCCATCCAACCTGACAGAGCTTGAGAGGATCTGCCGAGAAGAATGGGAGAAACCCCCGAAATATAGGTGTGGCAAGCTTGTAGCGTCATACCCAAGGATGGGGAGTGTCGCTGCACAGCTATTTTCAAGTCTCTCCAGAGATGTTCGATTGGGTTCAAGTCAGGGCTGGGCCACTCAAGGACATTCAGAGACTTGTCTCAAAGCCACTCCTGGGTTGTCTTGGCTGTGTGCTTAGGACTGTTGTCCTGTTGGAAGGTGAAACCTTGCGCCCAGTCAGGTTCTGACAAAGTACAGATCTCTCTGTACTTTGCTCCATTCATCTTTCCCTTGATCCTGACTAGTGTCCCAGTTCCTGCCATTGAAAAACATCCACAGCAGATGATGCTGCCCATACTACGCTTCACCATAGGAAGGGTGCCAGGTTCCTCCGATGTACCGCTTGGGCATTCAGGCCAAAGAGTTAAATCTGGGTTCATCAGACAGATAATCTTGTTTCTCATGGTCTGAGAGTCCTTTACCTGCCTTTTGGAAACCTCCAAGTAGGCATCATGTGCCTTTTACTGAGGAGTGGCTTCCAACTGGCCACTCTATCATAAATGCCTGGTTGGTGGAGTGCTGCAGAGATGGTTATCCTTCTGAAGGTTTTCCTATCTCCACAGAGGAACTCTGGAGCTGTCAGAGTGACCATCAGGTTCTTGGTCATTCCCAGACCAAGGCCTTTATCCCCCTATTGCTCAGTTTGGAAGGGTGGCCAGCTCTAGGAAGTCTTGGTGGTTCCAAACTTCTTTCCATTTAAGAATACTGGCCACTGTGTTCTTGGGGACATTCAATGATGCAGAAATGTTTTTGGTACCCTTCCCAGATCGGTGCTTCGACACAATCCTGTCTCGGACGTCTAAGGACAATTCTTTCGAACCTCATGGCTTAGTTTTTGCTCTTACATGGGACGTTATAGAGACAGGTGTGTGCCTTTCAAATCATGTCCAATCAATTGAATTTACCACAGGTGGACTCCAATCAAGTTTGTAGAAACATCTCAAGTATGATCAATGGATTCAGGATGCACTTGAGCTAATTTCGAGTCTCAAAGGATCTGAATACTTATGTAAATAAACTATTTCAGTTTTATTTATATATATATATTACATAAGTTAGCAAAAATGTCTATGGGTTATGGGGTATTGTGTGTAGATTGATGAGGAAAGAAAAATAATTGAATACATTTTAGAATCAGGCTGTAATGTACCAAAATGTGCAAAAGGGGAAGGGGTCTGAATATTTTCCGAATCTTTTCATAAGCACAACGTGACTGGCAAGTGACTGACTGAATATTCTGGAGAAATGTCCCCCCAAAAATCTAAATGAGTGACGTTTGAACTTGTTGACCAAATGCTGGAACATGATTGTTTGGTCGCGGGACGTGGGACAAAATATGGGACTGTCCCGCACGAATCTGGGACAACATGTGGTCACTCTATAGTGATAAGTCTAATTAAGACGGATCATTTACTATTGTATTCCAAGTATACTTAGAGTACCAGTCAAAAGTTTTTTGCTTTTATTTTTACTATTTTCTACATTGTAGAATAATAATGAAGACATCAAAACTATGAAAAAACACATATGTATAGTAGTCTCTAAATACCATGGAAACATTAGCAGCGTTAGTGAGGTATTAGGGGATTGATTCTGGTATAGCAGTCTATAGACCGCGAGCACAATACTGTAACTCATTAAGACAAAGACTCATGACATGCAATGCATCCTATCATTATAGGGTTGAAACACTAACTAAACGAAGTTTAAGCTTAAATAAATCAGCTGTTTAATGTACTTGGTCCGGTGGGAGGTGGGAGTTGAGGATGCTAAGTTTGAAACGTGATGATGCATCGTCTTGCTCTGGCAGACTCTCTGAGGGGATTATGGGGGTTAAGGTTTTACGACTGGCAGCCGTGAGTTTTACGATTGGCAGCCACGTTAGCTGCCTGAGTCACTCACAGACACTGGTCAGAGGAGCAGTCTCCACCTGCCGCATTCCTTTTTTTAATACCCCTGTCTGGTCTTATTGCTTTGGCCTTGGATTGTTTGCTACATACATACAATAACATATTCAAGTTCGTAGAGGCCTGTAAGAACAAGTAGAGTTGATAGGGTTTTCCATGGCTATGATAGTGACTGTTCTGGCTTGGAAACTGGTTGGCACTTGACACGTGTTTGCGCTTGACACAACTTGGTGCATGACACAAGGTTCGGAGCTTGCTGAGCCCTACAATCCACTGTTTCCCTTGCTAACACCCCCTGGGTTTCCCTGTTTCCCTGCTAACACCTCCTGGGTTTCCCACTGTTTTCCCTGCTAACACCCCTGGGTTTCCAATGTTCCCTGCTAACACTCTGGTTTCCACTGTTTTCCCTGCTAACACCCCCTGGGTTCCAATGTTTTCCCTGCTAACACCCTGGGTTCCAACTGTTTTCCTGCTAACCCCCTGGGTTTCCACTGTTTTTCCCTGCTAACACCCCCTGGGTTTCCACTGTTTTCCCTGCTAACACCCCTGGGTTTCCACTGTTTTCCTGCTACACCCCCTGGGTTTCCACTGTTTTCCCTGCTAACACCCCCTGGGTTTCCACTGTTTTCCCTGCTGACACCCCCTGGTGTTCCAATGTTTCCCTGCTAACACCCCCTGGGTTTCCACTGTTTTCCTGCTAACACCCCCTGGGTTTCCACTGTTTTCCCTGCTAACACCCCCTGGGTTTCCAATGTTTTCCCTGCTAACACCCCCTGGGTTTCCACTGTTTTCCCTGCTAACACCCCCTGGGTTCCA
>NC_036874.1:15163800-15276838 GCF_002910315.2 Salvelinus sp. IW2-2015 | reverse complement strand
GAACATTGTCAAACGAGTTTATTTCATCCTCAGGTTGTTTTTTAGCCTAAAATATCGAATAATATTTCAAACCGGACAATAACGTCATCATTTAAAAGGTAAACAGAGTATGCTCTCTCTCTGCTCAACGCATGAAAAGCTCTGCGACACTTTAGCGTCCATCATTCCGAATGCTCTCTTTCCCTAATTTTTCAGAGACCAGCCTAAATATTTCCAAAGACTGTGACATCTAGTGGAAGGCAAGAGAAACGTTTGAGTCCTTAAGTCAATGATACTGTAAATGGCATTGAATAAGAAAACTACAAAACCCAAAAATAAATACTTCCTGAATGGATTTTTTTCAGGTTTTCACCTGCAAACAGTCTGTTATAGCTCACAACACTATTTTAACAGTTTTGGGAAACTTAGAGTTTTTTCTACTCCAAAATCTACCAGTTATATGCATATCATATCTTTGGAACCGAAAAGCAGGCAAATTTAAAATTGGCATGGCATTTCTCCAAATTCGAATGTGGCCCCCACACAGTGAGTTAAGGATGGAGAAACTCCAGGGCTTGGCATACCAGTGAAGTATATAAAACTTTTTGATATACTCAGAGGACCATTTTAGCGTGTTTTTAACCACTCCTATATAAATGGTCAGATATCAGACACGCACAAAGAAGTCGATATCATTATTACGTGAAAACAGGACCCAAATGGTATATATAAAATCAGTCCATTAAAAAAATGGAGACCTCTTCACTTTCAGTGTTTTTTGATGCAAAATCCTAGCAAAATATTGCCGCATAGACATTTAAAAAGCTATTGTCAAGATATTATCATCCGAATAGACAGGTTTTTTACATGACGATACATTGAAGATAATATTAAGACAAGTATGGAAAACATAGAATACTATGAAATATCAGAGACACCAGGCTGTGTTTCATTGACTGATATTTGAAAGGCTTTTTGATAATACGACTGGTAGTTGTTATAAACTAATGCCCTAGAATATTTAATTTTGGGAAATCTCTTAATAATATGTTAAAAGTATGTATATAATCCCTAGGTTGTAAATATAGTAAATAATGGCTTGCATCTCTAGAAGTTTTTAAACTCTTAGAGGAGTTAGAACCAAGTTATCCACTATCGGCATATCTAGTTTACTTATTGCCATCGGAATGTTGCTGTTAAAATTAGAATTAAACAACTAATATTAAGGGATTAGAAATCCGTGGCTTAAAAAAAAGGTGTCATTGTAATTGCTGATGATTCATGTTTTCTTTTAAAACCACAATGTAGAATCTCATCCACTGTCATAGAGGGGGTCTAGATACTTTTGCTCCTCTCTGGATTTAAACCCAATTTGTGATAAGATTACGTATGTCACAAAAAAATGCTAATTTACGAATTACCATGTAGTTTACCAATTAAATGTCTGACGGAGATGTGGATTATACTCGTTATACAAATCCAAAAGACAAAGAAATGATCTTCTCCTCAATACATTTTTAATAGAAAGTAGCAAAATAGATAAGATCTTGCTACATGGAAAGGAAAAATACCTGTCATTTGTGGAAAAATCACCCTGATTAACTCTTTAGTCATATCACAGTTTACCTATTTGCTTATGGTTTTGCCTACACTAGTTGACCTGATTTTTAAATTATATGCACAAATATATTCAATTTTATTTGGAACGGAAGCCAGACAAAATTAAAGGGTATTTTATATACGAATATGAAATTGGAGGGCAGAAATTAACTGATATTAAAGCATTAGACCTCTCACTAAAGGATCATCATACAAAGTAATACTTAAATCCAAACTGTTCTAGTTAAATTGGTAAGAATGTCTCATCCTATGTTCAAGAAGGGTTTTCCCTTTATTTAGATTACAGCTCTCACTTGTGGTTGTTTGAAAAGGAAAATAATCTCCAAAATATAATTATTTTTAAACAAGCCTTAGAAAGTTGGTTGAATTCAGTTTAATCAACCTGAAAGACAGAACAAATAATACAACAATAATTGTGGTTAAACTCAAATATACTAATTGATAATAAAAAAACATATGTTTTTGAAAGAATGTTTAAAAGGTAATATTTTAGTGAATGATTCATAAAATAGGACTGGTGGAGTTATGTCCCACCTACAGTAACAAGACATATGGAAATGGTCTGCTTACCCAAAATTACATCAATTATTGCAGCATACCACAGAATGGAAGAGGCAGTAAAGAGGAAAAAAGTAAAGAACTATGTATGTCGGCCCTGTATTAAAAGAAATAAATGGTTAAGGAAAAGTGTGATAAGTAAAAACATATAGGCAATTTCATTAAGAGACACCACAAACTGACAGCTGTGCCATAAAAATTGCCAAAATATTGTGGGAAGAAGATTTTTGATGTACCATTCCAGGGCAACATGGTTTATGAATTGATACGCAAACACTGCGGATTCAAAACTCACATTTTTCAATTTAAATTACTATACAAAATTCTTGCAACCAATAAAATGTTATATATATGGGGATACAATCTTTCCAGCTCTGCAGATTCTGCTGTGAGGAGGCAGAGTCATTAGATCATTTATTTTGGTATTGTCCATATGTAGCTCGTTTTTGGTCACAGGTCCAGGAATGGCTGAAGAATTGCAACATTTGCCTAGAACTATCGCTGCAGATAGCAATACTGGGTGATTTAAAAAGCCATAGTCAATCAATCAATAATATAATAATTATTTTAGCAAAACATTTTTTTTAAATGTACAATCTGTAGAAGCTATGAGAATAGAACGGTTCAGTACTTTTGTGAAGCATCACTGCACAGTTGAAAAATATATGGCAAATATAAATCCAAATTGGATGATGTTGAGAGATAGATAGGAGGGGTTGAATGGAGCTGAAGGGTGGGAGTAATAACAAGATGTAAAGCATACAGGGTCTGTAAAATGTATATAGGTTCAGAACTTTGGTGAAATAGCACAGTTACAAATAGAAATCAAACTGGATGGACATCAGAAATAGTGGAAGGACTAAAAACAAACAAAATATAACTATTGTAAAATAGATTGTGTCTGTAAAATGTGTATAAGATATATAAACTGAAGGTGAAACCCTAAGTGTCATTGTTTATTAGTTTACTCCAATTGGGGGAAGTGTGGTAGGGTTTGTGGGGAATAATAAAGGTATATTCTAAAAAAAGTATGTATGTCTATTGTGGTGTCATATTTCTGCTTTACCAAATGAGGAGAGTTACAAACTTCACACACCAGTCAGAGTTGTACCAACAGAAAAGTACAAAGATCTTTTATAGCCAAGATACACCCCTCTCAACTTACGCTGACGAACCACAGATCTTAGGAACAGTTCACAAAGGTTAAGATTTGTATGAAAGATATCTATAAAACATAGCAGACAGTTACTGCTGTGTCAACAGTTTTCATTGTAAAGACCAGTGTCTGGCCCCCTTACTCCAAAAGGGAACCGTCTCTCCCTGGTATGGCATAGAACAGAACCATTAGCTCATGTTCTCTGGAATGCCCTTTAGGTTTTATCACCCAAAGACATCGAAAATCTTCTCTGTCAGTGCTATCTCATAGAGGCCCATCCTCAGTGGAACACACACACAATACTCTATTCTGTCGAATAAAACAACCATTATAATGCAATACAAGCATTATAACATAATCTTGCAATTTTCCACGACACTATATAGGTATGTGTTGTATGTATATATGTGTATATCTATGCATGCCTGTATGTATATGGATATATATATTTACCCCCCAAAAATATGGGAGATTGGAAATAATGCAGATGATTACATTGATGGAAACAACATTCTTTCCGCAATGTTAAGCTGATCCACCCCTAATAAAAATAATATATAAAAAAATATATTTTAAAAAACATCTCAAGGATGATCAATGGAAACAGGATGCACCTGAGCTAAATTTCAAGTCTCATAGCAAAGGGTCTTCATACGTTTGTAAATAAGGTATTATAAATGTGCAAAAATTTGTGAAAAACTGTTTTCGCTTTGTCATTATGGGGAATTGTGTGTAGATTGATGAGGACATTGTTTTATTTAATCMATTTTAGAATAAGGCTGTATYGTAACARAATGTGGAAAAAGTCAAGGCRTCTGAATACTTTCCGAATGCACTGTATGTCTGACAAAACAGGATTTTGCAACATGAATACTGTATTTTGTCCATTGACTCTTTCTTCATTTAAATCCTTGTCATTTCACTACTGTTGATTTTTAAATGGCATATTGCAAAAATACATTTGCCAATAAAAATAGAATAAACACCACTTGTTGATGGCAATATGACACTAATAAAAGGGTTGAATTGTTCAGCAACATGTGCAGCGAATGCTAACATGGCTTTGGTGATGAAAGGCTTTGGTGATCAGGCCACTGCATGCTGTGACATGACTAAATACTGGGGCCTACAATGGTACCGGAAGCAAGGGCCTTACCTGGGAGTATAGCAACAGTCTTTCTCTGTCTCGCCATTCTGTCAACGTGTATTGTACGTAACCACTTAAATTCATACAAACTGCTACGGAAGCARTCACTGACTTATATTCACTTTGTCTACTTGTCCCATTCTTTAATTTTGTCTGGTATGTGTGTTTTAGTTGACACACCTGTGTGATGTGTATGATATACATGATATACTAATGTATTCACTCTGGACCTGCGACTTGCATTTATTTTAGACCTTTTGAATCATAAGCTCTAAGTGTATTTGTCTGGATGTTTAAGTTACCACTGAAGTTGGTAAAAATGTAAAGATCAATGTAAATAATATTCTATGAAAAAGTTATTGTTTCGTAATCTTACAGTTGAAAAATGAAAAAGAGCTGTTTATACAAAACTTTTTTGCATTTGGTCATCCCTAAAATGTGGCAAGTTAAAGCCTTGATAGATCCATCCTTGCTTAGTGAACGGTCTGTGGATAGCTGACAACAGGGTGGCAGGTTTYTTCATGTGCTGCTCTAGAGTCCCACGGCCCAGCAGACTCACCTGGGGATAGGGGGATGGACACATGTTCGTTTTTATTAAGACTTCTACAGGAAGGAGAGAGCATGAGTTGTGGAGTGAGTACAGTAAAACTAACCATTGGCCCTGGATAATATGCTAGCATCACACAGGCGGACAGCCATAGTGAAGGAGGTTTACATAGTGCTATCAAGTATACTGTTATGAGTGGAGCTTAYTTCTCTGTTCTCTGGAGAGATCGCAGGTAGTTGGTCAAAAGGCTCTGGAGGTCCTTGTCTCTGTCTCTTTAGCACCTGGAGAGAGAAGGATAGAGGTAGTGAGTCTGCTTGAAAGAGAGAGAGTCCTCAGGAGTAGACAGGTATGTTGCCTTCTCCACTCCTTAAATGACCTCTTAGCGCACGGATCCCGTTAACGGGATCAAAATCGACAACATCCGGTGAAACTGGAGCGCACCAAATTCAAATGACAAAATTGTAATATTAAACATTCATGAACATACAAGTGTCCTACATAATTTAAAAGTTTAAATTCTTGTTAATCCAACCGCGTTGTCAGATTTCAAAAAGGCTTTACGGCGAAAGCATACCATGCGATTATCTGAGGACAGCACCCCACATACAAAAGCATTAAAAACATTTTCCAAACCAGCAGAGGCTCACAAAAGTCAGAAATAGAGATAAAATAAATCACTTACATTTAAAGATCTTCCTCTGTTTGCAATCCCAAGGGTCCCAGCTACACAACAAATGGTCRTTTTGTTCGATAAAGTCCTTCTTTGTATCCCAAAAAAAGTCAGTTTAGTTGGCGCGTTTGATTCAGTAATCCCCCGTTCCACTAGTTCAACATGCATACAAAGGAATCCCAAAAGTTACCAATAAACTTCGTCCAAACAAGTCAAACAACGTTTCTAATCAATTCTCAGGTACCMTAATATGTAAATAAACGATMAAATGTAAGACGGAATGTAGTATGTTCAATAACGAGGTGAGAGATAAATAACGAGGTGCGCGCCCTTATCCACGCGYGCCACAAGACTACAGTCAAAATGAGAACCACCTTGAAAAACTACAACTACTAATTAATTTKTCAAAAAACAAGCCTGAAACCCTTTCTAAAGACTGTTGACATCTAGTGGAAGCCATAGGAACTGCAATCTGGGAGCTATTTATTTGTATATCTCATAGACAAGCGTTGAAATGGACAGTGATCTCCCCCCAAAAATTCTGGATGGATTTTCCTTGGGTTTTCGCCTGCAAAATCAGTTMTGTTATACTCACATACATTATTTTAACAGTTCTAGAAACTTCAGAGTGTTTTCTATCCAATGCCACCAATTATATGCATATCCTAGCTTCCGGGCCTGAGTAACAGGCAGTTTACTTTGGGCACGTCATTTATCCGAACACTGCCCCCTAGCCCTAAGAAGTTTTAAATGAGTAGAGTATTAGCTCTTGAAATGGTATCATGCAATGTACAGGAAAAAATTATATAATGTCTTACTGATGTCCTGCCTTAGAGTATGGTTGCATCCATCTCCACCAGACTCCAATAAATCAGATTACAAACCTGCMGATTAACAAAATAAAATGGCAACCTACCTGTATTTAGGATTCATGTATCAGTTAGCCCACTTCATGATTCTTATGTGTAAATGACAACAGTATTGCATTTTTATTTGTTTATCTTTTTTTAAACTAGGCAGGTCAGTTAAGAACAAATTCTTATTTTCAATAACAGCCTAGGAACAGTGGGTTACCTGCCTTGTTCAGGGGCAGAACTACAGATTGTTGCCTTGTCAKCTCTGGGATTCGATCAGAAGAGACTGCGTGAATCAGGCCTTCATGGTCAAATTGCTGCAAAGAAACCACTACTAAAGGACACCAATAAGAAGAAGACACYTGCTTGGGCTCAGAAACACAAGCAATGGACATTAGACTGGTGGAAATCTGTCCTTTGGTCTGATGAGTCCAAATTTGAGATTTTTGGTTCCAACCATCATGTCTTTGTGAGATGCAGAGTAGGTGAATGATCTCTGCATGYGTTGTTCCCACCGTGAAGCATGGAGGAGGAGGTGTGATGGTGTGGGGATGCTTGCTGGTGACACTGTTTGTGATTTATTTAGAATTCAAGGCACACTCAACCAGCATGTTTACTACAGCATTCTGCAGCGATGTGCCATTCCATCTGGTTTGCGCTTAGTGGGACTATCATTTGTTTTTCAACAGGTCAATGACCAAACACACCTCCAGGTTGTGTAAGGGCTATTTGACTAAGATGGTGAGTGATGAAGTGCTGCATCAGATGACCTGGCCTCCACAATCACCTGACCTCAACCCAATTGAGATGGTTTGGGATGAGATGGACCGCAGAGTGAAGGAAAAGCAGCCAATAAATGGTCAGCATATGTGGGAAACATGGCCTTTAACATTTTGTAAGAATCCATGTGTTCTGGCTAAATTCCTATTCTGGCCTTCATACTGTACCATCATGGCCACCTAATCATCCCCAGTGTACAATTGGCTCATTCATCCCCCCTCCTCTCCCCTGTAACTATTCCCCAGGTCGTTGCTGGAAATGAGAATGTGTTCTCAGTCAACTTACCTGGTAAAATAAGGGTTAAATAAATCAAATCAAATAAATGTTACATAGAACAAAAATATACCCAAATGATCTAACCTGGACTGGTTAAGCTAATAGATTGTACATCATTTTAACAGATGATGAGTTMATTTGAGTTGTTACATAACCTCACAGCATTCACCACGTATCTCAGCCAGCCATTCTCCAACTACAATATTTAGTACCATGCTGTAGCCATGCATCTAGAGAATTWTTCTGATAACATTTTCTTAGATGGCAGTAATACAGCAAAGAACATAAGACACCGTTATTGATTAATGTTTATTTGTTTATCCGCCTCTTGCTTGAGTCTCATGCCCTCTGTWTGGACTAATTAGTCCCGGAATGCAAAGTTACGCTGAGGGAGGGTGGAGGAGGATGGGGGAAGGTAGCACAGTGCAAATGTGGAATTCACAGCATCTAAATTAGGCCTGACAGGTGACTGCATCCCTGCTGCACCCTGGCTCACATCACATAACAGCCAGCCATGAGGGGGGTATTTGTTTTGGAATATCATTGGTGATATTTGACAACAAGTTTTCTTCCCTAATTGGGACAGAATATAAAGGAGCCATCACATTGTCACTGTTAATTATCACTGTGTTGTCTCTTTGCCGTGTCTCAACACCGCGCTTCGCCTCAACTCATTTGGAGAGTACAGGGATGACGACAGATTGTGTCCCAACAGTCATTGTTCAGTCGGTTTAGAGACGAGAAGGGTAGAAAATAAGATTTCCAAATGAATTGCTGTGCGAGACTCTGCCGGCCCGATATCTTGCTTTTCACTTTAATGAATGTTGTTTGAGCACAGGATGAATTGGATGACTTGGTAATGCGGTAATGCAAAGACAAAATAGGTTCTTCTCTCTCAAACTCACCCACCCACACAATCTCTCTCGCTCTCTCTTACTTTACCACCATTYCTCTCTCCAATACCATCTATTCCTATTTTATTCTATCTCTATTCATCTTCCCCTCCCTCTCTTCTTCCTCCCTCCCTCTGCTGATTGAAATTCATGCTGTGGGCTAGCTTCAGCCCTAGAGCCTCCAAGAGCCTGGTGTCTGATGACCACACCGGCAGGCAGCTCAGGTAGTGGGATGAAGAGGAAGAGGGGGAGGAGGAGTAGGGGAAGATGTTAATACAAGTTCAAAATTCAGGTTATCCCCTGAAACAAGAGGGTAATAATGAGTCATCAGCTGGAAGACCAGTGGTTATGTGGAGCTGCCAAGGGCAGTAGGGGGGGGGGACTAGGCTAGACAATGTTAAAACTCCAATACTTCCTCAGGCCTAATTCAGTGGGCAGCGATGGAGTGAGCAAAGCAAAAAAAATACACACATACACACGCACACAAAACCACTGCAAAACACACACCTGGGCAAATATTGTTTACTAATTCAGGGATTGGGGCTTAAGAGGGCAATGTTCAGCAATTCAATACACACAGTAAACACTCATAATTGGATTGTGTGCTTATGGGCTTTGATGTGTTTCAATCCTCAGAGGACAGSWTATTATAAGGCCTAATTGATTTTCATACATATTAACATGGGTTTAGGAAAAYTAGCCGAAGACAAACCTCTGGTAGAGAGTTATAATTATGTGTCTAATCGGGAATTTAGGGTTTTACTTGGTGCCCTATACAGTCCAGTTACAGTCCTTTATTTTTTATTTCCATAATAGATGTGGTTGGTTGTCAACCAGAGAAGTATGGTTCTAAGTGTCTTCCAGGGCCAATCCTGTGGAGGTGACATCGAATACCCTGGCTAGCCACAAATTGGTCCCCAGAGGCGAGACAGAGGCCARGGGGGCCAGAGTGTGGGGACCAGATTCAACTCTCCACGGCTGACACTGTACCCCCAAAGGGCTCAGCCAAGCTCATGCAGGAATGTCGGTGAAATAAGCCCCCTCGCTATACCTCCACTTGGGATATGAATTGTGTTAACACTGTCCACCAATCACAAGTTTGAGGGAAAGAAGGGAAAGCAGTCTGAAGGTGAAACAATTTACTTTCTTTTTTYCCCCTCCTTCACAAGGATACTTACATTTGAAGTTGGTTTGGGCTATACTTTTGAATACACATTTATTGATCCTTTATTTAACCAGGCAAGTTCATTAAGAACCAGGCAAGTCAATTAAAGGGATACTTTGGGATTTTGGCAATGAAGCCCTCTATCTGTCTTCTTCCATAGAGTCAGATAAACACATGAATACCATTTTATGTCACTGTATCCAGTATGAAGGAAATTAGAGGTAGTTCCGCAAGCCAATGMTAACTARCRTTAGCGCAAAGACTGKMCATCTATGGTATCTACTTGCATGCTAGCAGTTACTATAGAGGTCCAGTCATTGTGCTAACGCTAGTTTGCAATTGTGCAAACGCTAGTAAGAAATCTGCACGCAGAGACATAAAAATGGTATCCACAAGTTCATCTGACTCTGGGGAAGTAAATAAAGGGCTTATTTGCCAAAATCCTGAACTATTCCTTTAAGAACATATTCCTATTAACACAGAGTAATGTAGGTACAGTCAATCTAACCTATGGCAATGTAAATATGCTTTCTGATTATAAAGGAACAATACTGTAGGCCATCCTTGGTCCCTCCAAAGGTTGCTCCATTAGATTTGGCTACATCTCTTCCCCAGTGACACCCCGGCCAGGAGAAATGTGAGCTCCTTGGCTCAGCAAGCGTTCACATCCTTGGTTTCATATCATCTTCAATTTGAATTCCATTACCTGCGGTGCCACATTTCAAATAACGGTAAGCCCTATTAATTACTAAAGTATGGGTCTAGGGTAAAGGTGAGCGTGCAATTACAGAATTAAATCAAGCCGCCGTTTAGCTTGTCAGTCCTGACAGAAATAATTTGGGTGAATTATTAAATGCCTCTGCTGGTCTCCTTAGCTTTATCGTCAGACATCCCCACACTGCACGAGTCAAAGCAAAGTATTTTCTTCCCTGTAATGAAATAAAATGAATCATGTTTTTTTTTTTTTCATATTAGATTTATACAGTCTTCCGAAGTCGCTGAAGTAACACCAAAACAWGGCTTTAATGTGACTTTTATTTGAAACAATTTATTTTTTACTGGCATGCTGTTACCAAATATATCTTGCAAGGAGGGGGGGGGTCGGTCATCTGTCGTTCATTTCATCTGAGGCGATTGTGGGTCTTTAAGTCTAATGTCTAATCATTATCATGATTTTCTGTCCATTTCATTGCAAAATGCAATTACTGCATCCACACAAGGTTCTACCATAGGAAAGCACTGTCGTAGGAAGCTTGTGGATCACATCACATTGCCATGGTAACAAAAAAAGAGAAACGGTGTATATTTGGGAATCATGAAAATTGTGCGCACCTATGATTACTCAGCTTTTTACCTCATTCTTACCAATTTGAATATGAAAGTCGGGGCCCGTATTCACATTATTCATTCTGAAATTAAAAACGAAACTGATCCTAGTTCAACTGAGATGCTTTGGCTGCGTTTAGACAGGCAGCCCAATTCTTATATTTTATTCCACTAATTGGTCTTTTGACCAATCAGATCAGCTCTGAAAAAGCTCTTGTGTGAAAAGAGCTGTGATTGGTCAAAAGACCAATTAGTGGAAAAATATCAGAATTGGGCTGCCTGTGTAAACGCAGCCATAGTCTGTAATAATGATCATTTTTATCGGATTCGTTTTATCATTTTTATCCTGCATACGTAAAGATTGTAACATTCCACATTCAAAAGACCTGTTCAATTCAAATCATGTTTTACAGCTTACTTGCATGCAACAAAAATGGACGGTTAAACCATATATATATAGAACACTGTTTAATATCGATGGGTTAAACCACCACAATACTGCCGCTGAGCACACATTTCTATCTAATCAGCTGGTGTAATGAAGCAATTTGCCTAATGGTTGAGTAAATTAAATGTTTGGGTTCGGTCTCCATGACAACCAGCTGTCCATAATTAGTTAATCAAGACAGGCAGAGTTGAGGCTCAGAGTGGCTACATATGTCAAGAGGTCGTACGGTGYTTGAATCATTTGGTCATCAGGTAGTTTGGGTCCATACCACTGAAACMATGCATCGAGCTCTGCCCATATATCTAAGGTAACGTTTGTGGCTCTTTAAAAATGTTTATCTTACTAGATCATGCATTTGTATTGAATTTCTTTATCTCTTGCAGTGTCCTTTTGATTGRCTCTGTCTTTGCTGGAGGTTCCTGGTGTGCCAACACGGCAAGAGGTACCCTGTGCATGTCCTCCAATGTAGTTGCTTAATGTCATATTTTGSCGTWAGATACTTACACTAACATTTCTGKTTTGTTGCTGTCTTTTCACTTTAGCCCGAGCAGCTGCCCTGGGTTTGGACCTCCCTAGGACCCAGTTTGTCCCTTACAACATTCGACCAACACGCCATAGGAGTTTTGATCCCATAAAAACCCACTATGAAAATAATGATGGGCCCAAAGAGGCTGAGTTTGAGCCTATCCTTCTGCGCAACAGTAAAATCCAAGGGGATGGCTATCCAACTGACTGGGCCTATGGACAAGTCTTCGCCAGAGGCTTTCAACCCAAACCGTCTACAYTAAACTACCACGGTTCTGATCCCAGTTTGACTGACTCCTCTGTCAGCCATTCTGTCTACACTCCCAAGGGAGAACTTGTTAGCAGCCACAAGCCCAACTTTGAGCAAGTCAAGAATTCTGCGCCTCGATCAAATGTAATGGTAGCCCCTAGTCAGTTTGAGTACTCAGAGAAAGTGGACAATCGAGGCTACTATAAGCCTGTTGTAGTTCAGCCTGTCCCCAGCAGACGTAGAACAGCCCAGAGTGTGGTTTCACGACCCCAGAGCAGAGGTGCTGTACCCTATGGAAAAAGTATCCTATGGTCCTGGCCACAGTAGAGACTTATCCTCTCCACCATCCCAGAGTGGACTCATCAGCCCCAGAGCAAAGAAAATTATGTTCCCAGACCCTGGTGTTGTCCATTCTGTGATCAAAGAGCTGAAAATGAAGTGTCAGAAAAAAACAGGATCCTGTTGGTTAAGATCCTAATGGACAAACTTTCCTTTGCAAACCACCATTGGCTCCTCAGACAAACATACCAGTGGTGAGCAAATCAGTGACCTTGTGCACTTTTAAGGGCAAAACATGTAAGCTGTGTTTGAATTCCAGTACATTTACTTATCCATGACAGCACTGTTCTGAATCACTATTTGGTTATGGCTCTTCCCCCACTGCCCAGTGTTTATCCTTCAAATAAAATGTCTGTTTTTGAGATTGTGTTTTTAAATAATTTTTACTACTACAAAATTCAACTGATAGACCAAGTAAAGAACAACAATATGCTACATTTATAGAATGTTGGTTTAAAACCAGTTATCCAGCAGTAAGCGATGCACCAGAAGTGTAGTTTAAAAGATACACTTTGAACAGAAACAATGTCATTTTGATAAATTGTTCAGTTTGCTTTTGACCTACAACTTTTGATCACCTCTTTTTTGATGCTAACATGAGAGAAGGAACAGCTGGCTCTGGTCTACTTATTGTCCCCGAAGTTGCCAGGATATCATGTTCATCACACTTATACCTGTACACTCGTAACAAGCCAAGCAGTTCAAAACGTATATTAAATTGGTTAAGTGTCACGTATCAAAATAGCAACAATACGTTATCTTGAATAAATTCAACACTCTTATTGGCCCCCATACAAAAACTACTCACTTGCTTAATAATTCATGATCTGCTTAATGTGGACAGCATTTGMGCAGAGTACATCCTCTCTCTTAGCCTCTTCCTCTCTGCCTACACTTCATTAACCTCAAGTKTATTTGCTGTAGGACTCACATGATCTACTGTCAAATGTGTCCAAGCTTACTGATCTCAGAAGGCTTGCTGCTACCAGAGTGCCATCTATTGGTGCAAKCAAGCTGGTGTCATATTGGATTGCACTGCTGTCCAACCAGTGCTGTGAATCAAACATATTACCCCCTGGCAAATACCATAATCTCAGTCTCTTGTTTTACCAACAGGATTATGATAATTTCACCAAGTAGACTTGATCTTTCAAAGGCTCAAGGTGTGTTTTCTGACTTTAAACAATTGAACTAAGGCATACATTCATTTGCTTTGCAGAGTTCTTTGGAAATATCTTACGGTGTGTCAAGATGTTTGAATTAACTGTATAGGCAGTTTACAACATGTTAAAGGGACATGACATTCCAAAATCATACTTTGCAACTTTTTTTCAGACCTCAAATTTGGTCTTCTGTTGATGTAAGTCCACTGGCCATATGTTTAGTAGATYCTGGACAATATAGTGACATTTAGGACAATCTACAGTATGCACATTTCTTTCTGYCTTTTGAATGGAGAGCAGGCATGAGAAACCCAATTGAATGTGCCATTGGTGTGATTAATTAAAGCAAGGCTTCCATTCCATTTGCCTTCAGTGAAAGGACCGCACATGTCACTCCCAGCTTTCATCTCTCCCTGAAAGGCAGTTTGAGGAGTGCAAAGAGGGAGAGACGGATAAGGTTACACAGAACGCGCCATAAATCAATCTCAGATGCGCAAAGAGAGCCAGCTATGAATGCTCGTCCAGAAAGCAGATAGAAAAGTAAGTGACAGAGCAAAGTGAAGCAATTAACTGGGTTTTTAAAGGAGGGGTGGGCAGGAAAGTGTGGTAATACATCTTGTGTCAAATGGGTGGTGTGTGGGCAGGCGTGAAGGRGGGAGGGACCTATCATCCACTAGGTTGGATGACTCTGTGGAATAAACTTGGTGAAGGTYCCCCTGGCTCGGAGTTACATGCTTTATCATCTCTGCACCCAGAAGCCAAATATTTTGTGTACGCTGGCCAGCTACCCCGTGTTAAAACTCCCATGGAAGACTACATTCTTAATTATACCTACAGTATTTTGATGGCACATTTTTTTTATGAACCTCTTAATTGTTGTCACTCACAATATCATCTYATCAAACTTTTGTACCTGTGCCTCTCATGTAATCTCAACCTATCATGCATGTGGGGGCATAGACTTCACATTCTCTAATTGAAGCGTGACAACAGCTACACTGTCACAGAGACAGAGTATCCCTGGAACAACACATAAGACAGAGCAAAGAAAATGAATCGTCAACTACTAATTGTCTAATCAATCTCACAGCGATATTAGCACCATACAGTATTTACTATACGACACCACCGGTATGCTTCTGTTTCCTCTCGGTCAATGAATTAATGACCCGGTTCCCTCGTACAGCACAAGGAGAGACTACATTGGGGCTGTTGGAGCCAACCTCTGCCTAACCTGAGTGAGGCTAATTAAGCACACTTGTTTCACAAACACGACAAACACTCTTTTATTAGTACTGTGACTCACTCTCACACACCATGTGACTCATGCTTCAGGGGAGCCATCCGTGTGTGTGTGTGTGTGTGTGTGTTGTGGTGTGTGTGTGTGTGTGTGTGTGTGTGTGTGTGTGTGTGTGTGTGCACTCGCTCTAGTGTGTGTATGTATTTCCAGAGAGGTGACAGGCTCTCCAAGCCCTCCAGTGGAGCACCTCTCATTCCCATAACTAGGGAAAGGAAAGGAMAATATTATAGACAGAGCTTATTATGTAAAGGATGTTGTATTTTCTACTCTGGGCAGGCACATGAGTGTGGACATTGCCTGAGAAGGAGGCTGCGTCCCAAATGGCATCCTATTCCTTATATAGTGCAATACATCATGGGCYMTGGTCAAAAGTAWTGCATTATATAGAAAATCGGGTGCTATTTGGACGCTGGTGGAATTTATATGGGCCATATACACTGAGTATACCAAACACTAGGAACACCTTCCTAATATTGAGTTGCAACCCCTCCCCCACTTCCATCTCCCCCTTTTGCCCTCAGAACAGCCTCAATTCCACAGGGCATGGACTCTACAAGGTGTCGAAAGCATTCCATAATGGCACATGTTAACTCCAATGCTTACCACAGTTGTGTCAAGTTTGGCTGGATGTCGTTTAGGTGGTGGACCGTTCTTGATACTCACGGGAAACTGTTGAGAGTGAAAAACCCAGCAGCATTGCAGTTTTTGACACAAACCGGTGCGCCTGGCACCTACTACCATACCCCATTCAAAGGCACTTACATTKTGTGTCTTGCCCATTCACCCTCTGAATGACACACATATACAATCCATGTCTCAAATGTCTCAAGGCTTAAAAATCCATCTTTAACCTGTCTGAACATTTGAAGTCAGTTGTGCGTTGTAATCAGTCATTGTTGCTCTGGTTTTTGGGCAACATTCTCTGACATATTTGACTCTTTGAATGCGCCTTGTCTTTCCTGGATCATGTCAACAAACCCTCAAACACCTCTTCAAAYGTAATTATCTTCTTAACACACAATCCCAGGAGGCACAGTGTGGTTAATAAGACTGTGGTTATCCCCTCTATCCCCCCATCCATCCCTCACTCCCTACCTCCCTCGTCCCCTCTCTCCTCCTCTTGTCCTCCCTCCCACAGCAGCCTCTCTCTGTGAGCCCACTAGGCTGCCAGTGCCACTGACCTGTGGTAAGAGGGAAATCAATAGTCAATTCCATTTTGCGGCCAGCGTTTGACAGGTACTAGATAGGAGTGGATTGGGTGCATGTAAGGAGCAGGAGCGTGAGTCTGAGCCTGTCTGACCCTCCCTCCCTCTCTCTCACCCTCCCCATTTCTATCCCCAAGCTTCTCAGAGACAGCTATGAAGTGCATGCAGCCACAGTCCTATTTCCTCTAACTATTTCCAGTTCAAAAACACTATACCAGCCAAGCAGCAGGGGTCGGGGGGACAAACTATGTGTTGATGTCAACCAAGTGRATCACATATTGTAGATGTTGTATAGTAAAAATGTATAGGTAAATCCATGAGGGGAGCTTCAAATGTGTATGGGTTTATCTTGAATACATTATGGGTTCATTACCCGTTGCAATAAGAGCTTTGACAAGTATCTATTACCAATATMSACTGAGTGTACAAAACATTAGGAACACTGTCCTCATATTGAGTTGGACTCCCTTCTGCCCTCAGAACAGCCTCAGTTCATCAGGGCATGAACTCTACAAGGTGTTGAAAGCATTCCACAGGGATGTTTTGTACACTCTGTGTATTTCACCAGAAAAGGGTCCTGGAAAAGATACGRTGCCGAATATTTACCCTGCAATGTCTAATTTTGGGTGAGTCTCTGTTAACTTGCGTAAGAAGYTAAAGGGGAGAGACAATCAGTGAGCAGTAAAATAGAGTACATACACAGGATTCCCAATCAAGCGAGGACGGTTCATCCTCAGTCCGGGTTCACTCGGGGCCCCGAGCTAATTTCACTGAGATGTAACATGTAACACCCAGTAGATTGAGAGCACGCCGTTCATTAACGCCGATTAAAGAAAATGATCAGGCAAAATATGTCAACTGCACGATAATCAGTTAATGCATTTTTAATCAGTGTCTACTTCTCTTTTCTCTGTTGATTTTCACCCAATGACTTGGTTATGCATTCCTGCAATTCTCTCTCTGGCGCCCTCTGATTAACAGTTAGGTTTCATTATGGTTTGTGAGGACGCAGGAGAGTGGGAGAGCAGGGATATGGTAGTTAGATGAAAAGTTGAGTGGGTGAGCCTCTATGTTTGAAACCGAGGTCTCCGACACAAAATCATTTGACAACTTAATAAGCTAATAAACGTGACACGGCGACTGGCTCCGAGTGCCCTTGAGGGTCAAGGCACAGTTTACAATCATATTTAATAGCTGTTTCTATTAGCAAAGCAACAAAAGGTTAGACAGACAGAGAGGGGCCACTACACATTGGAGAAGACAGTGGTGTATATAGCTTAAAATGGAGGAAACTCAAGAACAGGAGGTCATATTGAACTCTGTTGTTCCTAGATAAGGGAACTGCAGATATGCAACATAGTCTCATAAGTTCCATTTTAACGTATTTGCTAAATAGTTATTTATGAAAATTTGTGTTTTTTGTTTGCAATAAAACTTTGCATATGAACGGATTTCAAAATGTTTAGGTTTCTATCAGGTTTGAGATATTGGTGTTCTGTACAATATTACTGGAATCTGAAGCCATGTTTCTTTATGAAAAATATTGTCTTAATGTGACGAAGAGGAAGAGCTTTAATGGCCAGTCAATAGTTCTAATACCTCATTCCTATTTGTCTTCAGATGTTTCTCTTTGGGAGCAAATATAGCAGCCTTTTACCAGGCCATACCAGAGAGGAAGAGGCAACGCGACAGGATTGACTCCGGAGGCATGCGGGAGGAGGCTTTAACTGTAGCGTTAAGAAGACCAAGTGAGGAGTTATTATATGGGGGGCAATGAGAGAGTGTCAAATTTCATAAAGATAAAAGTGAATTGCTATTTWTATACGTGAGGCTTATTTGTTTGAATATAAGTTTTTCGTAATGTTTATGTTGTTATGAGTGTATTGATATGTTTTCTACAAAAGATCATTGGTTAAATAAAGGTTAAATAAAATAATACAAATAAAATTGACTAGAATGCTCCCATCTAATCTCACCTTCTCCCGCCTGCCCCGGCATGTGTGTGTGGGTGTGGACATGTATTTCCATTGAAAGAGCCCCGAATAGGTTTTTGGCTGCCATTTATAAGGGTTTGCTTGTAAGAAGTAGATAACAGGAAATGGCAGTTATTTCCACTGGATAGATCTAACAACCACTGCAACTGTGCTTTCACAGGTACTTGACTTGTTAATGAATGAGTTCACAAAAGCTAACCAAAAACAGAGATAAACAACCTATCTGACAAAAAAAATTWGAGTGAAAACAGTCAGCCACTGCTTTTAAGCTGGTCCATTGTTAGGCCTGTCTAACCTGTTATTTTTTTCTAAATGATCATTATTTGGCTAATAATGGGGGCCTCAAGGGGGAAGAAAATGGGCTGGTGTGTTAGAAAGGCCAGGGACGATTCTGTTCTCAGTCGCTACTTCTTTTAATTAAGCACATACAGTAGTATTGCAATTTGAATACGCAACGGAAAACAATCACCTTTGGCTTAGGAAGGAAGACGGGTTCAATATGATGCTTGGAGCACACACAACATATCTYCTCAGAACACTCGATCACACCTCAATCATTTCTTTAAAAAGACTGCATGGAACCCAAAATGGTAGCCTTCAGAGAAAGCTTTAAGAGGTGCTTTATATGCCTACATTTTACAGAATGTTCTATGAAAGAGCTCAAAGCAAAACCATTCTCAAGTAATGCATGGTATCTGTAGATGCCACACGCTGATCTGTTTCACCTGTCCTTGTGATTGTCTCCACCCCCTCCAGGTGTCACTTATTTTCCCTGGTGTATTTATCCCTGTGTTTCCTGTCTCTCTGTGCCAGTTTGTCTTGTATGTTTTCAAGTCAACCAGTGTGTTTTCCCGTACCCAGTTTCTATGCTTTTTTTTTTTTGCTTGTCCTCCCGGTTTTGACCCTTGCCTAYTTTCTGGACTCCATTCCYGCCTGCCTGACCATTCTGCTTGCCCTGACCTCGAGCCTGTCTGCCCTTCGGTACCTCCTGCACCCTGAACTGGTTTTGAGCTTTTGCCTGTACACGACCATTCTTTTGCCTACCTCTTTTTGGATTTAATAAACTTCAAAGACTCTTACCATCTGCCTCCTGTGTCTGCATCTGGGTCTCGCCTTGTGCCCTTATAAGATAACATAATAATCAATTATATCAATTTGACAGTCTTTCATTTACTTTACAGCTCCCAAATGTCAAATTTGTCCTCCACAAGAGTTGGATTAGCKTSCCTTTCTTTGAAGAAGGCTGTGACAATTGACACCTGTGAAAATTCTAAATACTCAAACTTAAAATATAATAATCTATATTTCAAATAGTTTGACTAATTTATTAATCTCTTGTGGACAAATGCACATAACATCGAGCATCTGACTCCATCACGTGAGATTTTTCTTCTGGGTTTCCAAGATGACTCATGAATCTATCTCAAGGCGTTTAACTTGACTTCCCTATCTCTCCTGTTATGTGGCCCACCACCCCACGTCATGTTATCTTTCCTGTATATGGTGAATTCAAAATAAGGATGTGGCTGGCTGTTCAACTCAGTGGCCCTGGAACCTGAGCTCCATTTCGCCACTCTGTTCCATCTGATCCTGTCTACACCAGAGTCTGATGGAAGTCTTTCTGGGTGCTGAGGCTGTGTGGTGAGTGGTGTTGCTCTCTAATTGATGTTCTTTATCGCTGAATCATGCTACCTACCAAACCTTCGGATTCACTTGAATCTAACAGAGGAGAGGGGGGGGGAATAAAACACAATATCTGTTATTGGTGAGTGAGTGAGTGAGTGAGTGAGTGAGAAGCTCAGACTAGGACATTTAATCTCCCTGTTCAACTGTGTGGATATGTCAAATGATTTACTTATTGGTAATTTAATAGGATTTAGTGACATATCATCAGTACATGTATCTAACTTGAAATGTTTTGAATCCGACCTGACATCATGACCTTTTCAGTTTTAATGTGACAATTATACAACAATTTTGGCATCACTACTAGCTGATCACTATCTGCACTCATACTACTTATACTCTTTTGGAATATTAATGGAAGAAACAGAGTATATCTCTCATTCTTGGATAGGTATAAGATGTTTATGTGCTGTCAGTATACGCAAAAGAGGATGTGAAAGAGATTGTTTTCCTCTTTCTGCTCTGTTGTTTTTATGAGAAATTATTAGTCATTGAGAGGTCTAGTGTCTCAGGTCACCTTCCAGCAAAGAAGATACCTCTAATCGAAAATAATTAAAGGGCAGATTGTCAAATAGTGATTTGTACATATCTATGCTATGTTCACCAAGAAAGAGGAAAACGGAGAAAGAGAAACAAAAGGAGAAATAGTCATMGCTTTAACTTTGTCAGCCTGTTAGAGGATATTGCCTAATCGAGAAAGAGGGACTGTTGTAACATTTACCACAATGGCTTAAGAGAAGAACACGTTTAAGGGGAGACAGAGGAACAAGGTATAGAACATGTTGAAATATTTTATCTTTGCAACACATCCGTTACACAACAAAGGGTGTCAAAATCTCTCTGAAACAATAACATACTTTTGTGAGAATAATGTGCCATTATAGGTAGTTTGGGGAACAACCTWTTTGGGCAAAAAAGTCCACTCCATACTTGTAAATTACATTATAAAATCCAACCATTCCATGGAATGCCTGTAGACCTGGCATCTAAAGGTACTCAAACATTTTACATAAATTAGGCTTGTTTATTGACCATCCTGACATATTTKTATTACRCTGATAAGTTAGCCTATAGAAGGAAAATATATCATAACCCTGCTTYCCTTTAATCGAAAACAGGAAATTGGCATTCTCATTTGCGTTCACAAGCATACTAAATAATGACGCTAGAGAGCGACATGCTAGCCGGTGACAAAATTAATCACTCCAAATGTAAYAACTTTTTTTCTGTCCGTCTCTCTCTGTCACTCTCTCGCTCTCTCTCCTGACACGCTCTGTCTGTCAGTCTATCTCTCTGTCACTTTCTCTCTCTCAAGGCAGCAAGGGACATTTAGGAGCCATAGGCAATTAGCTCCCTGCAAACTCTGCATAGGAGGAAGAGCGAAGTGGAGGCCTTTATGCAGACAGCTGATAAGCAGTAAATAGAAGAAGACTTCAATGGCCTCGCATCACGCATCCACTACATAGGTTGCGTCCCAAATGTTGGGAATAGGGTGCCATTTGGAAAGYAGACGTMTTTTCCGTCCCCTACTCTAGGTCAAAAATATACAGGTTAGGACAAGAGGATTCTAATATCCCATAACTCTTTGCATAATTGCGGAAAAATCAATACAATGGGACCAGCAATACGAGCAAAAATGACTGGAAGTTAATGTTAGCAGTACAGAAAATGTGTCATCAAAGTGGAAAATAAACACAATTGTAGTSAATTTCATCTAACTACTCAGCAAACACATGGCATAACTGTTTTACTGTCATTCTATTCATTTAAATGTTTTTCAGATTATCTACAGCCAATTTATTACTTGATTTTCAGACCGCTGAATGGTAACCAAAGGGTAACCAAATTCAGAAACACATTTCAATTTCCACTGGTCTATCGCAGTTATTACCCTATTTCAGTGATTTTTAATATTAAGTGATGATAAATAATTTGTCAACGTTTCAGAACCTGCAGAGCCTTGGTAGACTGGCAGAGAGACAGGCAGGTTTGAGAGAGGGAGGAAGGGAGAGGGAGAAAGGGAGAGAGGGAGATCTCAAGGATGTACATGTCACCGTCCTCAAACGAACAATAATCTAATTCCCAACATACACTCTCATTGGTCATGGCATTCTCCATCTTAGCCATGAGGGCCTAGTTACATTTCACCTAGTTGGCATATGTATTCTAGCCAAATAACAGTAATGGGGGCAAGGTTGTGATTGGTCCATTGCCAGAGGGTGACAAGACGTTTCACAAGGATGTCATTTTCTCAGTTATTTTCCTATTTCAGTGATTTTAAATATTAAGTGATACATTATTTGGCAACTGTTCAGAAACTGCAGAACATGGCATTTTGAGTGCTAGCTGTGCCACTAGAGATTCTGGGTTTGAGTCCAGGCTTGAGTCCAGGCCCGGTCGCAGCCGGCCGCGACCGGGTTAAGGGAGGGTTGGGCCGGCAGGGATGTCCTTGTCACATCACTCACTAGCGACTCCTGTGGCGGGCCGGGCGCAGTGCACGCTGACACGGTCGCCAGGTGCACRGTGTTTCATCCGACACATTGGTGCGGCTGGCTTCTGGGTTACGTGGGCATTGTGTCAAGAAGCAGTGCGGCTTGGTTGGGTTGTGTTTCGGAGGACGCATGGCTCTCGACCTTCGCCTCTCCCGAGTTCGTACGGGAGTTGCAGCGATAGTACAAGACTGTAACTACCAATTGGATACCACAAAATTGAGGAGAAAAGGGGGTGAAAGTAACAAAAATAAATAAATAAGAAACTGAAAGGCCTTGGTCCACTGGCAAAGAGGCAGGCAGGTTTGAGAGGTTTGCAACCAGAGAGAGAGCAAGAGAGAGAACGAGAGAGAGAGAGAGCAAGAGAGAGAACGAGAGAGAGAGAGAAATCAAGGATGTACATGTCAACACCCTCAAACAAGCTATAATCTAATTCCGAACACACACTCTCATTGGGCATGCCATCCTCCATCTTAGCCCTGAGGGCCTAGTTACATTTCACAAGAGGTTTCACAAGGATGTGGTTTTCAGTTGCCTGTCACCAGTATGTGCCTTCTCAGCATGGAGATAACACAGGGGTGTAAAAACAAGAGTCATATTCATTAGGCACCAAACGGAAGAAAAAGAAGAGGGACAAGCTGATCTTGTCCAATAAGAAGCACTCAAATTTCATTTTGCATTGCATAATGTTTTGCTGCAGTGTACCTGAAGGGGACAGTCCCACATGACAGAGAGGAAATAACCGACCTCTCTTTTTTCCTCACAGAACATATAGAGACACAAGCATGACCTGAGTGAATCGGCTGATGGCCATCTTGCCATTGGTGATTGGCGCACTCTGATCTTTAGACTTTAGAATCAGTCTTTAAGTCATTAACAAATTTCCTATGACTGAGGAATTGTGAGTATCCCCGTGTTTTTTTGTTTGTCATAGACAGCTGTCTAATCTTTTTTTCCCTCGTAATTTCCGTGTCAGTTGTGGATGATGCATCTTCACTCATGTCAGCTTGTAGTGTCAAACAGTACCTTGTAGTATCAAACAGTACCTTGTAGTGTCAAGCAACGCCTTATTCCTAGCAGTCCTGCAGCAGGCAATGAGAGTGGTAGACAGGTTAGAAAAAATATAGTCATTATCATTTCCATTACAATTTATACACTGTTTTCCATCAGTAAGAGCTCCGGAATTTCAAATGTTGTTTTGATTCCATTGAATGCAATGTACTTTCACCCATTCTTCTTCAAAATCACTAATTTCACATCTTCCCCTCTCACAGGTTTGTATCACCATGGCATCAGCCTGGATAACAATGTTTGCCACGCTGCTGCTGGCATTTGTGAACGGAACGAAAGATGGTGAGTGCTGTMTTTGTAATAAATAACCTTCTCYAAATGGCATCACCTTGCCAGCAGTAGCACAGACAATAGAATAGACACTTCACATCCCATTGTCTTAAAAATGTTGTTTTGAATTRCAAATCTTGAAGTGATCAGTGTAATTTGAGTTTCACTGAGACATGCAAATATACAGTAGGTAAGAAATATGGAGCTGTATCTCACGATAAGCATTTTATTTGGTGGCTTAAAGAGACCCTTTTCTACCTTCTCCCTCAATGTTGCTGATGCATTGATCTGCTCTTGGCTCTCTTTCCATTCCTGACAGAGGTTCACACGTCTCCATCTGTGCGGGTACACACTTCCACCCCTGTGGTGGCCTTGGGGTCACCGGTGACTGCCTCTTGCATCATCAGAGATGACTGCCCACTCATAAAGGGGGCAGTCTGGCACCTCAACCACATTGTCTGGCACCTCAAYCAACGCCTTATTCCCAGCAGTCCTGCAGCAGSCAATGAGAGTGGTAGACCCTCTGCAGCGGCCAATGAAAGTGKCTGGATCTCCACCGTTTTATATTCGGTGGCCAATCAGAGTGGCTGGAACTCAACAGTGTTCATACCTAGCTTCACGGACACCAAGGGATATCTCACGTGCTGTGTCCTCCACACCTTCCCGTGCCAGATCGTAGGAGCAGTGGAGATAAGAGCTGGATGTGAGAGACGTTTTTTTCTTTCTTTGTTTCTTTCTTTGTTTTGTTTATGCCTGTTCAGTGGTGTGCTGTATGTATAGTCTACCATAGTTCCATTRTCATTCATAGTAAGGGATATCCCTTACCCCACATAAAAATATTACAGATGGGACCATGGTAAAGAATGGCATTTCTTTMTTTTTTTAAATGTTGGAATGAAAAAATGCAGGTTTGTCTTGTAGTGCTACACCTCCCTGGTTTCCCTCATGTCCAACATCTAGTATTGAACATGCTGTACTTTCATTTCAAGGAGCAGTTCTGAGAAATCTGAGCATRAAATAAGAATTCATTCCAATGTTTTTAAAAGGTGGACTTCGCTCTCACACAGTCAGGCACAGTGTCTGTGCATGTGCASGGGTTCGCCTCACRCTGTCACAGCGTGTAGCCACACGACCGAAACAGCTGTGAAGTTGAGCCTCGTGCTTCAACTCTCCTAGCCATTGAGAAAAATTKACCCACTATGCTGTTTACTTTCTGCGTCTACTTCATATCGCTGAGTCTACCTTTACATGTTTTCAACATACGTTTTACCTCAGATAAAGAATAAAAACCTGAACTGATAATGAACAGTTCAGTAATGCAGTTCTGAAGATGTGATCATTTTCTGTTCCAAAATCAAATCAAATGTAATTAYAAAGCTCTTTTTACATCAGCAGATGTTACAAAGTCGTTATACAGAAACCTAGTCTAAAACCCCAAACAKCATGCAAGAAAGATGTAGAAGCATGGTGGCTAGGAAAAACTCCCTAGAAAGGCAGGAATCTCCCAGGCTCTGAGGGTTGAGCGCTAACTAACTTTTACACTGTTTTGCTCACCCCAATAATTGTTATTTTCATAGTTCCACCCCAAGCACCACAGAACCTTAGCTGCCTGACTAACCTGACCAAACCGGAAACCCTCTCATGCCAATGGGACCCAGGACAGGACACCCACCTGCCCACACAGTACACTCTCTACACTGAGATCAGGTAACAAGTGGCTATTGGTGGAGAACAAGTGCATCTGTTGTATTTTTAGATTTACATKTACATGTCAAATGTAAATGTATATTGTAATTACGATGCTATTTTTTCTTGGACAATCTAGCTACTCTGCCTCTCAGGGCCACTGTAATATAAATGCCTGCATATGTGTGGGGGTTATCCAAAGAGAACCAGTTTAGATGTTACTTCCACAATGCTTTCTGTGGCAACCTACTAATATCACTATGCATAGGTGTGGAGGTTATCCAAAGAACTTAAAGGGGAAGATGCGTAACTGTGATTTGCTCAAGAAGTTKTATTATTTCCTCATCTTAACAGGGACTTACCAGAGAGCAACACGTACATGCTGCCGCCAGGGGTACATCACTACAAGATACCACGGACCGGCTTTGTTCTCTTCTCAGAGATAGAAATATATGTCAAGGCGGTGAACGCCTTGGGTCAAGCCACCTCAACACCTTTGCTTCTGGAGCCGATGGAGTCAGGTAAGGAAGTAGTRATTTGGGCCGTGATTTACAGAATATGGTGTCCGTATTAGGACAACCTCAGTCACACCGACTTGGTGTCACTTGTGACTCTGAAGCTGTCCTAATACAGACACGGTAAAAAAGATAGTTATTCTGAAGCTCACTGTATTCTTTAAACCTAAAACACAGAACCTTATGCACAAGTACTTTGTGGCATGGTATTGAGATGAAGCTATTCACATCATAGGAGTTCTAATATAACTCTCATATTGCAGCCAAGTTTGACCCTCCAAAAGTTCTGAAGGTCCAAGCAGAGACAAACAGGTATGGCTGCCTAAGGCTCAGCTGGGGTCTCTCTGAACAGCAAGCGTGGGTGACCACTGTGACCTTGGAGGTGCGGCTGAAAACAGCAAACAGCAAGCAGTGGAGTGAAGAACCAGTAAGAGAATGTCCATTTCCTAAGTGTCCACATACTGCAACCGTTTGAACAAAAATTATGTTGATTGTACTAGGTAGCCATAAAAATAATGACATTACTGTGTGTTTGTGTGTGTGTTTGCGTGTGCATGTATGTTTGTGTGTGTGTGCGCGTGCATGTGTGTTAGGTCCCAGTGCAACGCTTGATACGCCAGAGACCCATGGAGGTGTGTCGCCTGCTCCACGGGACAGAGTACCACATCCAGATACGGGTCAGGTATCACCAGAGTCCATGGAGCGAATGGAGTAACAGCWATACTGCAGTCACGCTTGAGAGGGGTATGTCCTGCATCAATTCTGTTTAATGTAACGTCATTTATCACTCCCATGGTACAAGTCTTTTAATCTATTTCTTATTCCTCCGTTCATTGGGCTTACATTTCACTCTGTGCTAATGAAATGTCCTAGATTTTCTACCCCTCTTTTTACAGGTCTGGTAGAATGTATGTATTGACTAACACTATTCTCTTTGGAAGTGAATGTATAGCCTACACCTGTCTAGTCTGGAAGAATTCTTTGCTTCTCCTCACAACAAAGTTTCAAAATGGACACTTCTGCTTCTCTTCAGCTCCCACTGGACGACTCGACTCTTGGATGAAGGTATCTAGGGAGCAGAGTCAAAAGTCTCTCAGTGTACACTTGTTTTGGAAGGTGAGAACGACACACAGAACACATTCAAATTTGACACATCACAAACTTTGTTTCCTGTGATAGTGGTCCACACAACTTGCCTTTCCTCATTCATCTCCTTTCTTCCTTTTGTAGCCATCGAAGCAGTTCCGTGCCAATGGCAAGATCCTKTCCTATGTTGTCTCGCGCCAGAGACAACCCACGAAAAAGGGACAGTTGTGCGTCACATTGGATAGCCACTGTGTTTTCCAGCTTCCTAAGGGCGCAAGGAAAGTGTTCCTCAGCGCTGGGAACGCTGCAGGGACATCCAGCCCTACGGAGGTGGAAGTGTTTCAACACAGGGGTAAAACTTTATTAATAGTTAGATTGTGTATAAAGGGATATTTTACTCAATCTTTTAGCATTTTGTTTATTAGTCCACTGTTAATAAAATCCCAATAAATAGTTTGTCAGTAGTACATTTTTCAAGATAGAGCACTTTCAGTATAGAGCGAAAAACAAAATATCCCTGTTGCTGAATTCAAAAGCATCCCCTACAAGGCAGGCACTCCTGTAGATCTGAGATGATTGCATAAATATCAGCATTATGGTAATAGCTTCCTCTGATTGGCTGGGTGGAAATGTCACCATATTTCATCCACCTATGCAATCCTCTGATCTAGGCCAGGGGTCAATTTAGAAATCAGAATATATGCATAAGCAGAAGTGTATGTGTGTTATGTCAGTGTCCCTAACACCCTATATAGTGCACTATTTTTGAGTCCTATGTGCACTATACAGGGAATATGATGTCATTTGGGACTCAACCTATGGGTGTTTAAGCTTACCTGTGACATATTGTGTGGTAAAAATCTCTATCTGTCTCCAGGTCTGGCAGCAGTCTCTGACGTCACTGTCCTTCCTCATGATGAGAGCTCTCTACTGGTCCAGTGGACAAGCATACATTCATCCAGTGTCACAGGCTATGTGGTGGAGTGGAGGCCATTGTGGAAAATGGACCCTGCCCTCGTCTTGTTTGACCACATTGACAGGAATCAATCCAGCACTCTAATATCAGGTATGGTTTATGTCAGTTATGACGGTATACATTCATAATGTACACTATGTGGTTTCATTCACCTGTCATGTGTCTCTAGTTCTGTGTTAGAAGTTTGTGGGAGGATTATGTACGTCTTTTATGTACAATTCTCCTGGCTGCACAATTCATTTATCTGCAGGGACAATAACGTTTCCATTGAATTGCAGCTACGGTATCAGCTTGTGAGCGAGTGTGTTCTCTAGTTTGTTGTTTGAGTTGATTTGTGCAGACTTTTTTTCTTTGCAGGATTTATCCACATACTATGAATTTATGAACTTGGATCCACTGTTATCTCTTTCTCCTTGTCTCCAGAGAGCATCGAGCCATACAATCCCTATGGGATCTCTGTGTATCCTAGGTATAAGGACGGGATTGGCCTTCCTCAGACCGTCGAGGCGTACTCTAGACAAAAGGGTGAGTCGGTAAACACAAACCCTTATAGCTTGGACTTTGTAAGATCTTTACAAGATCAAGGGAGGTGTGGCAAGCTTCCTTTGAGTCGATGTGTGAATTAGCTGCAAAACATACCGATGAAAGGTGGTACAATGCTTCCCTCTATTGGAGACATATAGCAAATTACACTTCCGCGTACTGCTACCACCATTACTATAAGCTTAATCTACTCTATTTATATCAAGCGCCTACATTATAGCTCTTTGTCAGCATGACAATACCAACAAATCAAAGCACTATTAGGTTAATGACATTATATAATTGATATGGTAATCACCACTACTTTTATTGCCATTTAATCCATATAGTCCTTAATGTTCTCCGTTGTTTATGGCAGCCCCATCTGCCGCCCCAAATCTGAGGGTGAGGGAGACGTTGCATTCTCGTATTGAGCTTACCTGGGAGGAGATTCCACTATGCCAGAGGAATGGGATCGTGCAGAGCTACCAGATCTTCTACTGGGATGAGCAGGGAAACACCAAAGGTGGAAAGATGCTTATTGTGATGCTGTTGATGATTCACCATTGATGATACAACTGTAGATGACTGAAAGTTCATACAAAAGCCTTATTTTGCCAGGCTGTCATTGTAAACAAGTATTTAGGTCACACTGTATTTGGATAGTCTAGATGCTCTACAGATGGTCATAAGATCAACTGCTTTCTAAGGTTATGGTTAGGTTTAGAATAAGGGTTAGGGTTAGGGTAAGGGTAATGGTTAAGATTAGGTTTAGAGCTAGGGTTAGTAGATAGTTAGTGGAGCATCTACAGATGGACTTTCCAGATAAAGTGTTACCAGTATTTATTCCCAACTGACTTGCCTAGTTAAATAAATGAACATGTAAACTCATACTGCAGTTGCTGTGTCACTCTTTTACAGTTGTGACTGCTGAGCTGGAAAACAGGAGGGTGGTTCTACGAGAGCTYGACCGTTCATCCTCATACAAAGCCTTTATTATGGTTAGCACAGGTGGCGGGAGTCTGAACGGATCAGAGGTTACACTCAAAACTGAACCAATAGGTTGGTATTAGAATTTTGTCAAAAAGCAAAGTCAATCAGTGAAGTGCTTTAAAATAAAAGTAATGTGCGGTGTTATTTGAGGACTAGTTTCGCTTGCCAGACTCATGGCGCTCCACCCTATGTGAGGTCAGATACTGTATCAGGAAATTGTCTGAAACATATGTTCTAAATCTAAATACATATATTTTCAGATGCCTTTGCTATCATCTTGATAGTTATTTCCTCTAGTGGTGGGCTGTCATTGCTCATCATTATCTCAGTTCTGGTCTGCTTCTCAACACATGAACGGTGAGAACTCAACATTGACTTCATGTCAGTAAATACTTGTGTGTTTGTGCTATTTAAAAACAATACACGTTTCTGTTCTTATCCGAAGGTTGAAGATGTGCTTTTGGCCCAAGATCCCCGACCCTGCCAACAGCAGCATCAAGAGGTGGACCACATTGGAGTCAATGCAGGTGCAGTATTAGGATTATCATGACAAGCCATGTAATGTGTGTTGATAATCCCTAAACACAAGGGTTACTAATCTTTTAGGCATTTATGCATCTATTCTATTCTATTTCATGTTTCTGTRGTTTGACCAAGGAGAGACATGTTTATTTTTCTCTTTGAAGGATATTCCCCCTGTTGAGGACATGCAGGAATCCAGCCTGGTCTATCTCTCCCATCTCAGCCTCCTGGACCTGCCCAAGAAGGGTCTCGAGAAGAGGGGTGGCGAGATCACCGATGACCCCTGGTGCCGCTGCAGTGACACCAGTGACCCGGGTGAGTCCATATGTGGCTCCCCCCATGACCTCAGCCCTAGCTACATAGGGTCACACCAACACTCTGTTCCGTATGCCACTGTGGTCTTTGATAGCCCATACTCAATTCAGCCACCAAGCCAATCCCATGCCTACATGCGCTCAGAGTCCACACAGCCACTCCTGGAGGAGGAGCTCGAGGAGCCCTCTAGCCCAAAGGACTACCAGAATGTTCCCGTCCGTGGGACATCTGGGGAGCAAGTTTCCTTTAGAGAATGCCTGAATGACGGCCCAGGAAGGGGAGAGATATGCATTCTTTGGGATGACTTTCCCTTGCTTAGGGCTTTGGAAATGAATGATGTTCAAAGTGAATAATCAGTGGTATTGAGATTTTGAAATGTATGCAAGATATGTGAGATGTATGTCACAGAATGGCAGATACATGTTCAACACCAATGATGTTTTCAAGACAGGGACAACATGATTGCCCAGTTTGTGAATGTTAGTGCTACAAAAAAGTGCATTGAAAAATAGTAATTAATGAAGTTTATATGTGTTCATGTTGATCAATATTTTGTCTCTTCTGGTCTGATGTAAAGCATAAAATAAATGTCTGATCAATACATACAACTCTGAACATATTGTCATTTATAATGCTAATACAGAGGCACCAATAAATTGTCCAGAAATGTTATTGTATGCTGTTTTCATGTACATTCCCTTATGTCTAAGCTTCTAAGGCAGGGATCCCCAACTAGCGGCACGTGTGCCAAATTTGGGCCATGGTTGGTTTTATTTGGCCCCCCAAGTTGTCTGAGCAAAAAAAAACATATTGTTTTATATTTCTTTTTTTAGCATTATCATTGTTGGACATAAGACTGTAAAAAGACCAGAAAATCATCTCCAAGTGATTTTAATTTTGAAATCTTTTCCCATAGTATTCCCATGCACAGGGGCGCAACTTTCACTGGGGACATGGGAGACATGTCCCCCCACATTCTGAAATTCAATTTTTTGTCCCCCCAGTTCTATCTTTGCCAGTTGATASAAAAAACATCAATAGTGTGCTTTAGGACCATGCGGATGCCTCTGAGCGGTCGGGAAGGCAGTTTTTTCAGTGCAATGTGAGTTATATTTGTGAGTTTGGCAACGAAACGTTATTGATCTGTCAGTTTCCGTAGTTAATTATCTACTTTTCACACTGACACAGTAATAAACAGCTCTAACATTAAAGGCCTCACTGTTATGGTGTACAGTAGAGGTCTGTGGGACCGATCTCTTCATCCCACTCCCACCCCCTACCTTAAAACTTCTTTAGGGATAGGGGGCAGTATTTTCAAGTCCGGATGAAAAGCCTTGCCCAAAGTAAACTGCCTGTTACTCAGGCCCAGAAGCTAGGATATGCATATAATTGCTGTTAAGATAATGTCTGTGAGTATAACAGAACTGGTTTGGCAGGCAAAACCCCGAGGACAAACCATCCAGAATTTTTGTTGTTGTTGTGTTACTGTGTTTTCAATTAGATTTCTATGGGAAGCCCTATTTAATAGAGCCTGGTTGCAGTTCCTATGGCTTCCACTAGATGTCAACAGTCTTTAGAAATTGGTTGATGTTTTTCTTTTGAGATATGAAGAAGTAGAGCTGTTCTTTGTAAGTGTCAAGCAAAGTGGACTCTACTGTTTGGTGCGTGTGAACTGGAACGCGCTTCACATTGTTTTTGTCCGGTATTGAACACAGTATATTCCGTCTTAAATTTTATCGATTATTTACGTTTTAGGATACCTTATGCTGGATTAGGAACGTTATTAAAATGTTTGGAACAAGTTTACAGGTAACTTATTACTTAAAACATTAAAAACCCGAATTACAAATTCATTCTCCTAACACTAGCTTGCTGGCTAATGTTAGCTAGTCAGAACTTGCTAAATAGTGATTTTTGTAAATGAACTTCCAAAAAAAAGAATATGCACAACGTTTGTCTCTACATTAACTAACAATTGTAAATTTTTTGCTTGACTCGTTAAGACAACTTACATTTAGTTCCGCTGTAATGTTTTGTCAGCCATCTTTGTTGAATGCCACAAGGCAAGGGTGGCTCGCATCAAAATTTGTCATTGGAACAACTCGATTTGATTGGTCATATAAAAAACTTGGGACCCAAATGCATAATGAGTGCTCTAACCCCCCTTGTGGTGGTCTGGAGCGCTGAAGCCGTGATGCTGGGTACCTTTATGTCCCGCGGTGCTCGCAACTTTTAAAGGAGGAACTGATCAACTGATACAATCCCCCAAAAAATAAATTTAATATTAGGTTGTAAGTCAACAAAATAGAAAAATGCCAAGGGGGGTGAATACTTTCGCAAGCCACTGTATATTTATTACTAGGTTATACAGCCAATATGCTAGATGTAGTTTGAAGAAGACGAGTTGGAGAGACTTTCACTTTCTCTTGAGCTATTTTTGTAGCCTACCTTTTTGGAGTGGGAAGATTTTCAGACGAAGAAATATGGACAATCAATATTTCGGCCAATTTCTAGGCAATGTAGTAAACTATAGCCTCATTCTTTGTCATGCCTCATTTTAAGAGGATCAGATGGTGACAGGGGTCTCAGCAGGGTCAGGCAGACAGGGAAGACCAGTATGTTACGGAGGTGGGGTACATTTTTGCAGATGCAACACTTTATTCTCTGTGCAGCAAACACTGRACAAGCCAGATGCTATTTTCAGGCAGTCTAACAAACCTCCAACGTTGATTTYCAAACTGTATCAAGAGTTAAAAGAGGTTTTTCTCGATGACACAAWACATGTCAAACAAAAATGTGAGGAAAACAAGGTAGAAGYTATTGATGATACTGAATGGATACACATATGTTTGAATGCCCAGTCATGTTCATATCATCTCAGACAAAAATTGCTGCAGTTTATGAACGTACTATATGCCAGTGAAACTGATTTACATGCACTAAGAATTGTAATTCCTCTGCTGGAGGTGTAAAACACAAAAGGGGACATATTTGCATATGTTATGGTCTTGTGAAGGCTGGCTGAATTCTGCCAAATAGTATGTTATTTTATCTCAGCATGTTTACAGATTGTCCCTTCTCCCTGTTTTTCGTTTGCTTGGAAATGTTGATACTGCAAACTGTTATCTGAGGAAACTGTGTAACCAAGCATTTATAGTGGCTAAGAAATGCAATAATTAATGTTTCACTAAGATCCTAAAGCTGAGTAGGGTGTGTAGGGTTGGGGTGCTGAAGGGTGGTGGACTCCTAGAGACAGGACGGGCGACCMAGCTATATTGTGTGCAAGTAAAAATAGTTCTTCAAGTACTATTAGTCCTATGAGATTAATTATATGGAGGATTTGCTGATTCTGTGTTTGAATGTATATTTGAGGTATGTGTTTTGTTTGTTTTTGTTTCCAAATCTGTCCCTTGGGGCATTTTTTTGTTGTTGAGTGAACTGGGAAGGAAATTGTGTTGGGAGAGAGATTTGAGTTATTGACTAGACTGGTGGGAGTCCGGCRTGCAGGCGGTGTGTGCGAGCAAGGAGGCCTACAAACCTGACTCAGTTACACCAGCTCTGTCAGGAGGAATGGGCCAAAATTCACCCAACTTATTGTGGGAAGCTTGTGGAAGGCTACCCGAAATGTTTGACCCAAGTTAAACCATTTAAAGACAATGCTACCAAATACTAATTGAGTGTGTGTAAACTTGTGACCCACTGGGAATGTGATAATAGAAATAAAAGCTGAAATAAATCATTCTCTCTACTATTATTCTGACATTTCACATTCTTAAAATAAAGTGGTGATYCTAACTGACCTAAGACAGGGAATTTTTAGGAATAAAATTGTGAGAATTTTTTCTCAGGAATTGTGAGAAAAAAAACTGAGTTTAAATGTATTTGGCTGAGGTGTATGTAAACTTCTGACTTCAACTGCATATGTATGGAGCCTAATGTATTTACAGTTTTTTTTCACGATTTCAAGTACTGGTTACAAATAATGCATTCCAATTATTGCAAAGACTGTAATGGACACCTGTGATGTGTGTAAAATACTTTTTTGAAGGTTGTACTGACTATGATGAGCTAATGCTAAGCTATTTGCCAGTGGCGCCATGTTTGTTGACATTATACAATGCATTCTGGGTGTCACGCAAATGTAACATATACGCTGGGAGTCAGGTGCCGAAGGTAAAGAAACGATACCGATAAACAAAACTGAGACGCATACAGAACGTGAAAGAAAACAATACTCCTTCATGACTGATGTCAACTGAGGGCTATATAAAGGGGGAGTAATCACAGACAAAATGATGACCAGGTGTGCGTAATAATAGTTGCCAGGACCAGTGGTTAGTAGAACGGCGACGTCGAGTGCCAGAGGGAGGAAGCAGGATTAGACGTGACAGTCAATGTTTGTCAGACCACTACGTGAATGAAGGGAGGTGAATGATCGTAGATRACACACCCCCCTCAACATGCACAAGGCAAACAGACCAAACTTATCTTGTCTCCTCTTATTATCTTGGGTTGACTCGAAGAAAAAAAAACATGGTGGCGCGCACAAACTACCCATCTTCGGATTACTTACAATTTYTAGAAAGTGTTTTATTCAATTATTTTGATCAATGGTGAGCTCACCCGCAATGTGATGAATTGTAAATAATTGCCATTAGATAATTCATATTGTGGTTTCTGTCAGCCGAGAGTTAACTAAATATGACTGCTTGTGTTACGTCAATCTTTCCTTAGTTAGCGCTAGGACTAATGTAGCCTACATTTTCCAGTTTGGATGATTGTGTTATGCTTTTGCTACTTCTGTGAACGTCTGAACATTGCATCCCAAAATGAACTGGTCATATTCAGGACATAACTTTGTAAGGACTGTGCTTATGTGAAAAAACAGTGTGGCCAGCTCAAACACTCACTGTTGTGTCAATCGAAACTGGACGTTCTAAATAAGCATTCTAATCACACCGGTTTGAGCGTACGCTGCAGGGACCACTGTAGCATGATTATCCCCGTTTGTTGGTACGTGTCAAAGGRTTAAACATATTTAATAATTATCTCTTACCTAGCTTGATGACTGGACATTTTTCTTACTTTTTGTTCTAAATAGAGACGCCATATTGGATTGTGTAGAAATGCAGGAAATYAGCTTCATGCACCAAACACTTCTGGGGGAGACCCAGACCCCTGCCAAATGATGTCCTCCCCACTTCTAAAACCAAAGTAATGCCACAGACCATGCATAATAGAGACACATGTAATCGTATAAAAATGTTAGTAAGGTTTGAAACAATTATGTTTTAGTCAAATATATCTGTTTGGGCTTCTTGCAGTCACTTTTTTTGTCAACAAATGCTTTGTAATTATGTGGAATGGAAAYGCAATTGTGTATTGCTGTTTGTCTGATATCCAACAATCCATGATCAACGATGCTGACCATGAGAACATTTTGCAGAGAAAATGGGTTGAGACAAACTATTTAGGCTCAGAATTACATGTGGTCTATTGTTTACCTTGTCATCAATGACATGTGGCCCATTGTTTACCTTGTTACTTGGTAATGACCACAAGGGGTTTTTCAAAGAGCTGTCAGTTTCAAGTTTTAATGTCACATGCACAAGTACAGTGAAATGCCTTTCTTGCAAACTCAAAACCCAACAATGCAATAATAACAATGTATTACTAGAAAAGAAAAACTAATTGAAATACACAATAAAGTAAGTAAGAAAGCATACCATATAGAGGAAATTTAAAAAAAAAATCAGTTCCAATACCATATTTACATGTGCATGGAGGTAGATAATTATAGGGGTAAGGTAACTATGCAACAGGATGTAAGATAAACAGAGTAGCAGCATCTTGTAGGTGAGTGGGTGTGCAGGTGTGGAGTCAGTATAAATGTATGTGCATATTATGTGTGAGTGACCAAATGATGGAGTGTGTGTGTGTGTGTGAGTATGTAGGGCCCTGTGAGTGTGCATAGAGACAGTGCAAACACTGAAATAAAAGGTCAATAAAGATACAAGGTAAACTCAGTCCGTGTAGCTATTTTGTTAGCTATTTATCAGTCGTATGGCTTGGGTATAGAAGCTGTTCAAGAGCCTGTGGGTGTCAGACTTGATGCACTGGTATTTCTTGCCGTGCGGCAGCAGAGAAAATAGTCTATGGCTTGGGTTGTTGGGGTCTTTGATGATTTTACGGGCAGTCTTTTCACACYACCACATATAGAGTCACACCACCTGATACAGAGGCGAGCTCATGAATATAATAATAATAAAATACATTTAATTTGTATAAAGCTTTTCGTTAGAGTTCTCAAAGYTCTACTGAGGGATAAAAACAACATACATTTAGAATCAAAGCAGGTAAAATAGCAATAGTAGGCTAGTTGCTAAATACATTTTAGATTGGGACTAGGACTGAGAAAAATAGTCTGTAGAAATGGGTTTTAAGGCCCGTTTTAAAAGTTCTGAGTGATGGAGCGGCTCTCAGATGGAGAGTGTGAGGTGGCTCGAGATGAGGTCTCTGATATAGGTGGAGCACAATCCATTCAAGGCTTTAAATATAACCATTATACGTCGATTCTGTAGTTGACCGGTAGCCAGTGGAGTTGGGCCAGGATTGGGGTGATGTGGTCTGACTTCCTGGTCAGGACCATGGCAGTACTGTTCTGGATTAGTTGGAGCCTCTGTAATGATTTGGCTGGGAGGCCCCCAAACAGCRAATTGCCGTAGTCGCTTCGAGAGAAGATTAATGAGTTTCTCTGCATCTGGCTGGGAGAGTGACGGTATGACGCGGGCAATTTTTTACATATTTGTTTAATGTGGGCATTGAAGGACAGAGAAGGATCAAACTTGACTCCTAGGTTGGAGAAGACCTGGCCGTTGATTGTAAAGAAGATGTTTCCAGCACTGGTGACCTGCTTGGGTGTCCCAATAAGCACAACTTCAGTCTTGCTACTATTCAACTGGAGGATGTTCTCTTTCATCCATGCCCTGATGTCCTCCATTCAGAGTTTTACTAGGGCAGARATGGTGTCCGGTTTGATGCTAATATAGACCTGGGTATCGTCAGTGTAGCATTGGAAGTTGATGTTATAATCTCTTAATGATTTGTCCRAGAGGGAGCATGTAAATTAAAAACAGGATAGGCCCCAGCACTAACCACTATGGGATGCCGCATGTGACTGCAGACTCCTCCAATCTCGACTCTCCAATAGTGATGTATTGCTTCCTATTGGATAGGTAGGAGGAGAACCARTTCAGAGCTGTTCCAGAGACAGTAGCGYGCTCTCTGAGACGCCGCAGGAGGATGTTGTGGTCTACTGTGTCAGAAAGCAGCACAGATCTAAGAAGAGGATGCTAGGAGATCCAGAATCAGCAGCCATCAGTAGGTCGTTGGTAMCTTTAACCAGATTTGTTTCAGTGCTGTGAAAGGGCCAGACGCCATACTGTTAAACCTTGTACAACTGATTTGATGACAGATGCAATTGAAGCTGGTTTGCAACCACTTTCTCCAGTACTTTTGACAGGAAGGGGAGGTCGGAGATAGGCCTGTAGTTGGTTAGGATGTCCTGGTCAAGGTTGGGTTTCTTTCGTAAGGGGGTGACCGCAGCTTTTTTGAAGATCGATGGTACCTCTCTGCTCAGCAGGGACTTGTTGATCAGGGTGGTGGCAAACATAAGATGATGGGGTCAAGGGAGCATGTGATGACCGTCATTTTAGAGATTTACTGCACAACGGCGGATGTGAYTTCTGTAAAGTTGCTGATGGGAGGGGCAGTCTGGGCTGGGGGCTCGGGTGCAGGCCATTTTAGAGGCCATGATGTTTGTCCTGAGTTTCAATCTYTGTCTTGAAAAAGTCTGAGAAGCGATTGCATTTCTCAGATGACGCTGCAGGAGAGCATGAGTTTGCAGGGTTGAAAAGGCAGTTGATGGTAGAAAACAGTGTTCTGGGGTTACCTTGCAATTGTCAATTGTGACAAGAGTAGAAAGCTGATTGAGCTGCTTTTAAGGCAGCAGGGTAGGTTGCCTGGTGCTCTTTATAGGCCAGTAGGTGGACAGTCAGGCCAACCTTCCTCCAATGTCTCTCAAGCTTGCGGCCATGWGTCTTCAGTCTGCACAGTTCATCAGTGAACCAAGGAAATGAGCATTGTAATGTTACCTCACATGTTTTTTCAGTTGCAAGGATGTTCAGGGTATTACTCAGAGTGCTGTTATACAGATTGACCATGTCATCGAGGGCCAACTCACTGCAGCTCAGACTCAAAGGTGGACTGAGTGTGTTCCTGAAAGAGGAATGATTTAAGTATCCTCAGAATAACAGTGAGAGGATTTGTTTGTTTACGTTTAAAAGCAAGGCACTCAAAAGACTGAAAATCAGCATCARTCAATGGGTTTAAAATAAAGATGTCACTGTATAAAACAGCAAGGTCTCCACCGCACCTTTTCAAAAGGGGTCAGCCATAGTAGTACAGCAGCACCCCTAGAGYAAATGAGGGTTAAGTGCCTTGCTCAAAGGYACATCAACAGATTTTTCACCTTGTTGGCTTAGGTATTCAAACCAGCAACCTTTTGGTTACAGGCCCAATGCTCTAACCACTAGGCTACCTGGCACCCTTTGTATCCAGGCGGAACTGCTTCATTGAGATGGTAAAAGTCACCCTCTCTGTGAAATGTTTCAGCAAGGCAGGTCATGTCTAAATCATTAATCTGAACCAGGGCCGGCCCTCCCATTAGGCAAGATTAGGCAGCTGCCTATGGCAGCACTTGAATTTGAGGCCACATTTTGGCAATTGGCTGCCACTCTCCGGTGCCCTTGATTGGCTACTACACCGCCTGCGGCACCCCAGCCACCAGCTCATAGCGTTGCTGCAGTTCCCGTCCCCACCCCATTCCCGCTTCTCCCGAAGTTCACTCCCTATCCTTGGTAGCTATGGTGATGTGTGTGTTTATATGGGATTTTCCAATTGTGAAACATTAATAAAAATGAATCTGCCAAATAAATGAGTTTGTGTGTGAYGAAGACRATTAGTGATGAAGGCAGTAGCCTAACCTAGCCTGTTTACGTTAGCTAGCTACTACTAGTGGATATTATTTTAGCTCAAAGTAATCTATAGAGATTTAAAACAATTTTCTACCATGTCTAAGAGACAAAAACTACCAGGAAGCGAATATTTTAAAAAAACAATGAGAAAAGAGGCACAATATCTAAACTAAAGAAATTCGCTGGTGAAATTGATCAGCGTGCAGTAATGTCCATCAGCCGGTGTGGAGAATGACAAGCCTACGAGGACAGGCCATTCATTTGCCGAGAACGACGAGCCCACGTTCGCTGATTCTAGCAGCGAAGAGGGCAAACCGGAGGAGTCCGAGCCATGCACTTCCACGGTGATGACAGCTCTCTGGCTGGACAAGAACAGGTGGTCGCACCAGGCCTAACCACACCTCCAAACACTGCTGGCAAAGACCCTACTATCTTGGATCCAGATTCGTCGCTCCCCGTCCCCGATGACAGTGGTGGCGCTGCTGCTAAATCCGACTCCCAGAATAAAAAACATAAAAGATCCCGGTGAGAGGTCAATCAGTGCCACCTTCTCAGCTCGCATGAGCAGTCGCATGACCACCTAGATAGTTTCCAGAGATGGAAGGAGCTGGAGATGGTGTCCAAGCAAACTCAGATGATTTGATTTCAGGACCATGAACAGCTACCGAGAAAAAAACATTGATGACTGCAATGCAGCACCACAGCAGAGGAAAGAGGCCACTCTACAGCCGTGGCCAAACGTTTTGAGAATGACACAAATATTAATTTTCACAAAGTCTGCTGCCTCAGTTTGTATGATGGAAATTTGCATATACTCCAGAATGTTATGAAGAGTGATCAGATGAATTGCATTTAATTGCAAAGTCCCTCTTTGCCATAAAAATGAACTGAATCCCCAAAACAATTTCCACTGCATTTCTGCCCTGCCACAAAAGAACCAGATGACATCATGTCAGTGATTCTCTCGTTAACACAGGTGTAAGTGTTGATGAGGACAAGGCTGGAGATCACTCTGTCATGCTGATTGAGTTCGAATAACAGACTAGAAGCTTCAAAAGGAGGGTGGTGCTTGGAATCATTGTTCTTCCTCTGTCAATCAAGGTTACCTGCAAGGAAACACATGCCTTCATCATTGCTTTGCACAAAAATGGCTTCACAGGCAAGGATATTGCTGCCAGTAAGATTACATCTAAATAAACCATTTATCAGATCATCAAGAACTTCAAGGAGAGCGGTTCAATTGTTGTGAAGGCTTCAGGGCACCCAAGAAATTCCAGCAAGCGCCAGGACCATCTCCTAAAGTTTATTCAGCTGTGGGATCAGGGCACCACCAGTACAGAGCTTGCTCGGGAATGGCAGCAGGCAGGTGTGAGTGCATCTGCACGCACAGTGAGGCAAAAACTTTTGGAGGATGGCCTGGTGTCAAGAAGGGCACCAAAGAAGCCACTTCTATCCAGGAAAAACATCAGGAACAGACTGATATTCTGTAAAAGGTACAGGGATTGGACTGCTGAGAACTGGGGTAAAGTCATTTTGTCTGATGAATCCCCTTTCCGATTATTTGGGACATCAGGAAAAATGCTTGTCCGGAGAAGACAAGGTGAGCGCTACCATCAGTCCTGTGTCATGCCAACAGTAAAGCATCCTGAGACCATTCATGTGTGGGGTTGCTTCTCAGCCAAGGGAGTGGGCTCACTCACAATTTTGTCTAAGAACACAGCCATGAATAAAGAATGGTACCAACACATCCTCCGAGAGCAACTTCTCCCAACCATCCAGGAACAGTTTGGTGACGAACAATGCCTTTTCCAGCATGATTGAGCACCTTGCTCAAAAGTGATAACTAAGTGGCTCGGGGAACAAAACATCGATATTTTGGGTCCATGGCCAGGAAACTCCCCAGAGCTTAATCCCATTGAGAACTTGTGGTCAATCCTCAAGAGGCGGGGGGACAAACAAAAACAAACACAAATTCTGACAAACTCCAAGCATTGATTATGCAAGAATGGGCTGCCATCAGTCAGGATGTGGCCCAGAAGTTAATTGACAGCATGCCAGGGTGAATTGCAGTGGTCTTGAAAAAGAAGGGTCAACACTGCAAATATTGAGTCTTTGCATCAACTTCATGTAATTGTCAATAAAAGCCTTTGACACTTATGCAATGCTTGTAATTATACTTCAGTATTCCATAGTAACATCTGACAAAAATATCTAAAGACACTGAGGCAGCAGACTTTGTGAAAATTAATATTTGTGTCATTCTCAAAACTTTTGGCCACAACTGTAGGTGGAGACGAAATAAATACATACATGCTGATGTTGGACAATCAAATTTGATATATAAATAAACTAAATTCGTTACGGCTGGGTCATTGACTTATAGCTTATTTTACACAGCTCCAGCGAAACGAGGCCCGCCGTGAAGCTCAAATGATATTACTCTGTTTTACAGTTCTACAGAWATATTAAAATATATCTTATGTAAAAGTGTTATTTTTATTGTAATTGTAACAATTATGGGGTCGTTCCATGTGTGATAACAGGTAGGATATTATTAATAATAAACTTGTTTTCCTACTRTAGGTAGTATGTTGCATAGTGATAGCAACAATGTAACACTCCGATGCAGGTGTTAAAGTAAAATTCCCTTCTGCCTGGTAAGGGACCTCCTATATGTGCACGTGTCCACCAAAATGTTTATGGCCATAAACATAGAATTACATAGATAGTTGGAGCTTATTTCTTCATCTTCCAAAAAGTAAGTGGTAAGACTACCTGTTTGACAGACACAACTATCCTATCCATAGATGTCGGTATAGCCAAATACTCCAATACTGTCGCATGCATTGATTAAATACCTCCGTGTGGCGTGTTTGACTAAAACCAGGGCTCAAAYTTAGTGAGGGTATCAMATACCCTTTGTTAAAGAAATGCCAGTTGCAATGGCATAAGGAAGTGTTTATAAAACAGTTCCCTCAACATTTTGTCTGATTTTGGCTAGGCAAATTTGAAACAAGGTAACACATGCCTTATAAAGCATCCAGGTTTCAAACAATGACGTTTATGGTTAAATAGTTTCAAAATGCTGTCTGCTTCTGCTCAGATTGCAAAGTGCGTGATGTGTGCGATGCGCAACAGCATTGGCCTTTCGCTCTTGTGACCATTTGACCTGAAAAATCTGCCTCAAGTTTGTCAACAGAATCAAGCCTTTCGACTTGTATATTAGTTATCCTACATTATAACTGTCACATGACTGTTTAGCCTATTTATGGAATTAAGTCTTATTAAAGTTTTGCTACATTTTCTGGCGCCTCATGTTGGTCAGCATCGGTGTGGACATAAGATGCTGTAGCCAATATGCATATAACCTAGGCTACACTTTTACATGTAGGCAAATTCCGTCTTGCTCCAGAGGGATGGTTATGAAGTAAAAAAGGCAAACAGTTTGGGCTTCTCGATTTTTATACTCCAGTTGAAAATACWATTATTTTAGAGTAATGTGACTTCTATTAACACTTTCACAATAATGCTTMATGAAAAAAACATAATTTACTCTCAATCACTTCTATAGTAAAGATCAGGGCCGGTCCTGGACGTTCTGCCTCCCTAGGCGAGACGGGGGAAAAAAGACATCTTAGACATCCTTGTTGAATCTAAGTTCAAAAGTTACCTTTCCACYCAGGAGGCTCTACTGAAACAAACTAAGCTTCAACTGCTGGCTACTCGTCTGTTGTACAATAACCCAACATTAGAAGTGCTTTCCTAAAAGCTGCCTGGGTTTAAACAAACATCTTCTCTTTCAGAAAGAGAAAAGCTCAATTAATAGGGACAGAATAGCAAAGTCAAGAATAGCAAAATCTCCTCGAATATTATAGGCTGCAGTTTAGCTTCAGATTGCCATTGAGGGGAATCTATATATCCTCATATGCATCGAAGCCACATATTTCGCAGGCATTTTAGAGTTTGTTTCCACAATAARGCATCACCRAGTTAAGCATTGTTATAGAACGCTTGATATAATCTGGATACGTTGTATGTATTTATTTCTAAATATAAAACAAACAATAGATACATTTTTGCCCTTTTCTATTGGTTTTCAGATCAACTGTCTTTCATTGTCCAGCAGGCAAAGACACAATCCTCGTCATATTAGCAACCAATGCTAGTTGCTGCATCGTTAGATCTCCCCCTTTCTAGATTTCGAACAGATATTTTCATCTCTGTAGCATGAAACCGCTGGCATGTGTGGTGCACTTTTTAGAATGGTGTGTTCCCGCTAAAAAATGGTATGTATAGTACGCATAGTATGAATYTATCCTCCCAGAACTGTCCCAGTATGTTTGAACCCTACCAGACAACCTTAAAGGGATACTTTGAGATTTGGGCAATGAGGCCCCCTCTACTTCCCCAGAGTCAGATTAACTCGTGGGTACAGTTTTTCTAGAGTGTCTCCCCCTTTGAAGAGGGGGATGACCGCGGCAGCTTTCCAATCTTTTGGATCGTTCAGACGATATGAAAGAGGTTGAACAAGCTAGTAATAGGTGTTGCAAAAATTTCAGTGGATAATTTTAGGAAGAGGAGAGTCCAGATTGTCTAGCCCTGCTGATTTGTAGGGGTCCAGATTTTGCAGCCTTTCAGAACATCAGCTATCTGGATTTGGGTGACGGAGAAATAGTGGAGGCTTGGGCAAGTGCAGTGAGGGGTGCAAGGCTGTTGACCGGGGTAGGGGTAGCCAGGTGGAAAGCAAGGCCAGCCGTAGAAAAATGCTTATTGAAATCCTCAATTATCGTGGATTTATCGGTGGTGACAGTGTTTCCAGCCTCAGTGCAGTGGGCAGCTGGGAGGAGGTGCTCTTATTCTCCATGGACTTTAGTGTCCCAGAACTTTTTGGAGTTAGTGCTACAGCATGTGAATTCCTGTTTGAAAAAGCTAGCCTTTGCTTACCTAATTGCCTGTGTATATTGGTTCTTAACTTCCCTGAAAAGTTGCATATTGCGGCGGCTATTCGATGCAAAGCAGTACGCCACAGGATTGTTTGTGCTGGTCAAGGGCAGTCAGGTCTGGAGTGAACAAAGCTGTATCTGTTCCTGGTTCAACATTTTTTGAATGGGGCATGCTTATTTAAGATGGTGAGGAAAGCACTTTTAAAGAATAACCAGGCATCCTCTACTGACGGAATGAGGTCAATATCCTTCCAGGATACCCGGGCCAGGTCGATTAGAAAGGCCTGCTCGCTGAAGTGTTTTAGGGAGCGTTTGACAGTGATGAGGGGTGGGCGCTTGACCACAGACCCATTATGGACGCAGGCAGTGATCACTGAGATCCTGGTTGAAGACAGCAGAGGTGTATTTGGAGAGCAGGTTGGTTAGGTTGATATCTATGATGGTGCCCATGTTTACGGCTTTGGGGTGGTACCTGGTAGGTTCATTGATAATTTGTGTGAGATTGAGGGCATCAAGCTTAGCTTGTATGATGGCTGGGGTGTTAAGCATGTTCCAGTTTAGGTCGCCTAGCAGCACGAGCTCTGAAGATAGATGGGGGGCAATCAGTTCACATATGGTGTCCAGGGCACAGCTGAGGGCAGAAGGTGGTGTATAGCAAGCGGCATTGGTAAGGAGACTTGTTTCTGGAGAGGTGGATTTTTAAAAGTAGAAGCTCAAATTGTTTGGGCACAGACCTGGATAGTAAGACAGAACTCTGCAGGCTATCCCTGCAGTAGATTGCAACTCCGCCCCCTTTGGCAGTTCTATCTTGTCGGAAAATGTTATAGTTAGGGATGGACATTTCAGGGATTTTGGTGGTCTTCCTAAGCCAGGATTCAGACATGGCTAGGACATCCGGGTTGGCAGTGTGCTAGGGCAGTGAATAAGGCAAACTTAGGGAGGAGGCTTCTAATGTTAACATGCATGAAACCAAGGCTTTTACAGTTACAGAAGTCAACAAATGAGAGCACCTGGGGAATGGGAGTGGAGCTAGGCACTGCAGGGCCTGGATTAACCTCCACATCACCAGAGGAACAGAGGAGGAGTAGGATAAGGGTATGGCTAAAGGCTAAAAGAACTGGCCGTCTAGTACGTTCRGAACAGAGAGTAAAAGGAGCAGATTTCTGGGCACGGTAGAATAGATTCAAGGCATAATGTACAGACAAAGGTATGGTAGGATTTGAATACAGTGGGGGTAAACCTGTGCATAGAGTGACGATGAAAGAGATATTGTCTCTAGAAATATCATTTAAACCAGGTGATGTCACCGCATGTGTGGGAGGTGGAACTAGTGTTAACTAAGGCGTATTGAGCAGGTCTAGAGGCTCTACCGTGAAATAATGCAACAATTACTAACCAAAACAGCAATGGACAAGGCATATTGACATTATGATCACTCGGCTACACATGCCTCTCCCTAGGAGTCCAGTGAGTGGCTTCAGGCAGCTAGCGTGCCGGAGCTAGCAAGCTAGCGGAAGGGCCTTTGAGGGACATCGCAACAGAAGAAAGTCTGTTGTGGCCCCCTCKTGCTGTTACGTTGGCAGATGGATCAGCAGGGATCCGTGTGGTGAACCAGGCCAATTGGCGCAATAGGTATAGTGGCCAAAGAATTTGTCCGATGGGCCTCTTAAGCTAACAGTCCAATGTGCTCTAGACAGCTAGCRGACCGCGGCTAGCTGGCAGATGGGCATAGCAGATGGGCCTAGCAAGACTAGCTCCAGGCTAATTGGTTTTTGCTTTGGGGCAGAGACGTGAGCCAGGAGTGGCCACTTGGATAGCAGCTAGCTAGCTGCGATGATCCAGGTGAARAAAATCAAAATTCTGAGCTTGCGGTAGGAATCCGGAGATATGGAGAAAAATAAGTCCGATTTGCTCTGGTTTGAGTCGAGCTGTGCAGACTGGCGAGAGTTGTCCAGGCTAAAGGTAGCTGATGATGGCTAGCAGTGGCTAGCTGACTACTAGCTAGTAGCTAGTAAGCTGGCTAGCTTCTGATGGGGGTTCCGGTWCAGAGGACGGATCAGCAGGGCTCCGTGTGGTAAATCAGGCCAATTGGAAAAATAGGTATAGTGGCCAAAGAATTTGTCCGATGGACCTCTTAAGCTAACAGTCTGATGTGCTCTAGACAGCTAGCGGGCTGCGGCTAGCGGGTGGGCATTCAGGGGACGTCTCGACGGCGGGGTTCAGGCCAATTGGTAAAATAGGTATTGTAGCCCAAGGCCTGGCTGATGGGCCTCTTCGGCTAGCCGGGAGATGGGCCTAGCAATGGCTAACTGACTAATAGCTAGTAGCCAGTTAGATTTTGATGGGGGTTCCGGTTCTTAAGTATAAAAATAGCAGATCCGTACCACATTGGGTGAGGCGGGTTGCAGGAGAGTATAATCAGTCCATAGATGGAAAGTGATATTAAAATATATACGAAATATATACAACAACAAAAAACGATATTTACATGGGACAAGACAAAACACACGTCCGACTGCTACGCAATCTTGGTTGACAAAAAAAAACKGTGGTAAATTCAATTAATTGGACATGATTTGGAAAGGGACACACCTGTCTATATAAGGTCCCACAGTTCACAGTGCATGTCARAGCAAAAACCAAGCCATGAGGTCGAAGGAATTGTCCATAGAGCTCCGGGGAAGGGTACCAAAAAAAWRTCTGTAGCTTTGAATGTCCCCAAGAACACAGTGGCCTCCATCATTCTGAAATGGAAGAAGTTTGGAACCACCAAGACTCTTCCTAGAGCGCACCGCTCTGCCAAACTGAGCAATCGAAGAAGGGCCTTGGTCAGGGAGGTGACCAAGAACCTGATGATCACTCTGACATAGCTCTAGAGTTCCTCTGTGGAGATTGGAGAATCTTCCAGAAGGACAACCATCTCTGAAGCACCCCACCAATCAGGCCTTTATGGTAGTGGCCAGATGATAGCCACTCTTCAGTAAAAGGCACCTACAGTAAAACAAGATTCTCTGGTCTGATGAAACCAAGATTGAAGTCTTTGGCCTGACTGCCAAGCTTCACATCTGGGTAAACCTGGCACCATCCCTATGTTGAAACATGGTGGTGGCAGCATAATGCTGTGGGGATGTTGTTCATCGGCAGGGACTGGGAGACAAAGATAAACAGAGCAATGTACAGAGATCCTTGATGAAAACCTACACCAGAGCGCTCAGGACCTCAGACTGGGGCGAAGGTTCAACTTCCAACAGGACAACGTCCCTAAGCACACAGCCAAGACAACGCAGGAGTAAATTAGCAAACATTTCTAAAAACCTGTTTTTGCTTTGTCATTATGGGGTATTGTTTGTAGATTGACAAGGGGAAAAAACWATTTAATCCATTTTAGAATAAGGCTGTAACGTAAACAAAATGTGGAAAAAGTCAAGGGGTCTGAATACTTTCCGAAGACACTAATTATTATGATGTAGAAGAACAACTTACATGCTGTTGTTAGCAGCAGCCAAAAGAGAGATCCTCTGTCTCTGATAGTTGGTTTCTGACAAACTGAGCAAAACATAGAYAGTATATTCAAAATCATGCAATGATTAAGTGTAATAAGTCTCGGTGATTCAGTAGCCTACTTAATCAGTCAGSCCACTGCCCATCATGTACATTCAGAGGTCAGCAACAGTCTTCTAAAGGCTTCATGAAACAGTCCCCTCATGACTCCACAATGAAATACCGAAATAAAAGTAACAAGCTAATAGCCAATGTCAGGCTGGGTCTGTAGCTCAATTTGGCATATTCCATAATACAAAATGTTTATTTGTAAGAGTTAGCTAGCTAGCAAAGTTAGCATACAAACAGGGCTCAGATTCTAATCAACTTTATCTATCTAGCCTAGCTATAGTTTATCATGACTTTGGCTGCATACATTTGAATTAAATAAACTTTGCTTACCTTAATAAATTGAAAAATAACTTGCTTACTGGTAGGCTATTTGCAACTTCAACCACCATCATGCTGGAATGGCAGATGATTTTTGAAACAGAATGGCAGTTCAAATTTTAATTGACCAAAATGTTCTACATAGAACCCCTCCCACCCAGCAAACTGTCGTTAAAAAGACGACTATACCCGACAGGCTAAACTACGTTCGGTTTTGGTTGAAATTGAATGTTGAAAATACGTCTTTTTCATGTTGTTCAAAAGACATGTTGTTCAAAAGTATTCCGTCTACGACCAGTTTCGGTTGAAAGTTGAAAAGACGTACACTACCGGTCAAAAGTTTTAGAACACCTACACATTCAAGGGTTTTTCTTATTTAAAAAAAAAAAAAAAAATCTACTTTGTAGGCTATCTCAAATATAAAATATATTTTGATTAGTTTAAGACTTTTTTTGGTTACTACATGATTCCATGTGTTATAGTTTTGCGGTCTTCACTATTAATCTACAATGTAGGAAATAGTACAAATAAAGGAATACTCTTGAATGGGTAGGTGTTCTAAAACCTTTGACCGATAGTGTATTTTTCAGGTCGTTGTTTTAACGACTTGTACATTGAAATTATGTTCTTTGCTTGTAGGCTATACACATGGACGCAGTAACCCAAAAAATGGTCTGTCATTTTTTAAAATTAACAATCTCACTACTCATTACATTACTCCAGTATTTGCATAAAATATTCAGTCAAAGAATACTATCTAGTACAGTGACAAGACAAAATACAGCTAAGTTCAAATTAATATAATTAATTATATTCATTGAATAATTATCCATCAAAATGATATATTTTGCTGCGTTAGTAAAGGTGGTGACGTGGAAACCACCACCCCCGGTTCTACCAGAAGCATACTTGAGGTGGTCTACCACAGCTCCCCGAACATCATGGTCAGTGACCTTGCTGTTCCATTTCTTGACTGCAGCTGTAACACCAAAATAAACACAGTAAGTTATAGAAAGGACTAATGGATATGGAGCATCTTACAGGTTCCCCATGGCACTTAAATCAGCACTCTGGGCTCAAACCACCGGTTTATCATTAACCAACGGTGGCTATTTTGTGTTGTACAGTAATAATGATAATGTATTACATTTATTCAGAATACTTTATAAGTGGATAAATGTGTTTGCTTTTCCATGTCTATCAAAGACAAAAAGCAATTTACAAGATACATTTGGTCAAAGTGGTCCTCCTCAGGTGCTGACAATTGATTAGGGCTCAAACTTGCATGCAGTGTAGAAAAGACGAGGGGCTGTTTGAATGGCGCAAGTATTCTCTTTCACTCCTCCCTAGACTATTATAATCACATTCATTGGTAAACTCTGAACACTGTAGCTTAACATGTGTCAGTATGTGGGGATCGCAAGTTTTTTTTAAATGATACTTGAAATGGGGGAATGTTTAGCCGACTGGTTGCTCAGGAGACCAAGGCAATGTCAGACGTATGCAAGACATTTGACTTGAGCTCATAGAAAGAGGAAGGAGCCAGCGCTGCATGCATGTGACAAACAAGTGCTGTAGGCTACTATATTTGTTTCTGATCGCATGTTACAGTGTAAACAAAATAAATTATAGGTGTAGCAGAGAGTTGATCTGTACTAATGAAAAAAATGATAACGCCTATTATTATATTAGGCCATTGTATACTGTAGGCTAATTATTCAAGAGAACGCTTTACTGCATTTAAATGCAGGACTACTAGGCTGTGTGATGAAATTAAGTAATAATAAGGCCTAATTCATAACAGGCCAGAAAGCTAAACAAAACCAGCATAATGACAGTGTCCTCTAACGAAGAAAAAATTTGTAAGTATTTAAGGCTACAGCAAGTAAAATAAATAATTAAAATGAGAAAATGTTACGCTGGGCAGGCCGTTACAAATTTTTAGAACTTGCGCGTCAATAGGTTAAAAAGGCCATTAACGTCACCGCATTCAAAATTGCCAAGCTCCTAAAACCACTCTTCTCAAAAAGGGACCACACAAATTACCACTGTAGGTTCTAATTCTCAGAGTAAAAACTCACCGGAAATTATGAAGCTTAACCAAGTTTATTCTTCCCAGAGGATCAATACAGCTGCAATAGACAAACCTTGTCACATAAGCACTGGTATTTAACCCTTCCTCCGAGTCTCCTACACATCTGTACAAACATTGTGTCTTTCCTGCAAGGCAGACACTAAGTGATACGGCCATAAACTTTTTTTCCCCTTAACGTGGCCTGACCTGATCTCCCTCCCCCCCCCCCCCCCCAATCACTAATCCATGGCTCTCTCCCTTATCAATTGCCTGCACATTTGATCACTTCCCTTCACTCAATATTTAAATAGGATACCTGATATAATGTAAATGTTATACATTACCCTCTCTCCTTCAATAACATGAATAAGTATATTTCATATTCTCAGAACCCAACACCACCATGCAAATGAATAATTGGTTTAGAAGAAAAAATATGAATCTAGCATATTAAAACAGACAGAGCAAGTCATTTTGATTGTGTGACCTTAGTGACCCTTTTAAGCAATTGGGGGGTGTAGTAATGCCTTTTCTTATGCACAACGCAACTCAGCGTGCTTGGATACAGACCGTAACCATGTATGTGTGGTTACGGTACAACAAAACCCAGAGGACTTTGCTTTTATGGCTGACACTCAGCCACGATAAAAATGTCATAACACATGGGCTCTCATGTATTATTGCTTAAAATATACCATGGCTGTTAGCCAAATCAGCTTTCAGGGCTCAAACCACCCAGTTATTAATACAAAATATACTACAGAATAATGACATGTTTGTTGGTACCGTTGACAACAGAGTACACAGTTGTGTTTCCTAATCCCCRCWTTGCGYGATGGYCGTTGAAGTTGAACAAGGTCATCAGGCCATTTGTAAAGAGCCTGAAAGTCAAGCCCACATAGGATGTACTTTGTGAATTGAACACTTTCAAACTGCTGAGGAGATAAGGCTCTTGGATTTACTGTCTTTGTGGTAGACAGTTTGTATCACTAGCGATTGAAAAATTAGAGCAGCACACTCTAGGAGCTAAGATAAAATAACTTAATATCCAACGTTGACACACAAGCTGTCTTCATCAGGGTATATTTTTCAAGTGTTCTATTCCGCTAGTCAGCGCCTCGCCTAAACATGTGTGCGCGTTTAATTCACCTGTTTCACTAACAATACCTTTAAAATTAMTTTCTTATTGGATCCATTCTAAAGATATGACATACCTGTCCATGACCTTGTGGCACAGTCCTTTTTGTCCTTATTACCAATTTTGCAATCTGTGTCAAAAGAGACTTTGTTTGAAACGCCGGAAGTTATGCAATTTTATTACCTCGACACCGGTGACCCCRCACATTGACTCTGTACCGATACCCCCTGTATAGAGCCCTGCTATTGTTATTTACAGCAGCTCTTTAATTATTTGTTATTCTTATGTCTTATTTTTTATATTTAAGGATTTTCTTAAAAMAGCATTGTTGGTTAAGGRCTTGTAAGTAAGCATTTSACTGTAAGCCATTGTTGTATTTGGCGCATGTGTCAAATATTTATTTGATTTGAGTAACCACTGTCTCAGTATGACTACCTAAAAAAAAAAAGAGTGCTTGTAAGAGTGGAATTAACTAATTGTATCGCTTTAAGTAGTGTGAAAAATGCTGACTAAATCTACAGTGTAAATGTCAAAAATAAATACATTTCAAYATCAGATTCTGCGCATACACACTTTGGAGCTGCTTCTCAAAGTCTTGCTCCGTCTCCATCCTCTTGACATGGAACTCAAGTCTTGGGGCTCTGCTCTCAACACATTTCACCTCCTCCAATATTTCCAATTKAGTTAGGACACACTTCTGAAAGGAGAACATTTTGTTGACACTGGAAATATGGGRTTGTCACACGYAAGAGGATCCTGACAGACAAGATTGTTATTCGCAARTAAGTGAAATTTGACTTGCAATAATACATATAGTTGAACTTTTCAATAATATTCTATGTTCTAATGGATTCAGTGTTTAACTTCAACACAAGATCCAATTTTGAGTCATTCCACAAAATAGGTGCCTTTTGAATTAGTGCATCATTTATACATAAAATATCAGATAATCAAAAAGGTACACATTTCGTGGAAGAATCCACTGCTAGCATTATTCATGGGAAAACAGATCTGGTCTTGCGGAGGGAATGTGAGGGTGAGCGCTGTGATGCTCTTGGCTCCGTTGCGACTGGCAAGTAGAAGCCCTGGATGAATCTGAAAAATTCAAAGCCAACTCAGAGGTAAACAGCAAAAATAAATAGCACTTGAATTTTGTAACCCTAAAATACATATTTTAAGGATAGTTTTAATCTTCAGTTATCAAGACTGAACATGATGTGTATAATTTCTGCTCATTCTAAGGAAACTAGCACCGATGAGCAAACGCGTCTCCGTCGTGTGCATGTTGTCTGTGTGTGCTCTTTAATTACTACATAACTGCTCTCACCTTGTCTGGTAGAGTAACAGGATGGATATGGAGAACGTCTGTGCTCTGGAGGTGGGACTGGCTAGTAGAAGCTCTGGATGATTGTGCAACATTCAAAACCATTGAATAAACCTTCTTAAGGACTTGACCGGTTAGCCGATTAAGATTTCTGTGAAGTGAAGTGAATTGGGAAAGGAGAGCATCTGGAACGGCCAGTTGAATACCTGGATTGCCCTGAAACAAATAAAAACCCAATTTGGTTGTGAACTGGACARCTTAAAAGCAAGGATATGGATAGGAAAAAAGTATATAATGTGTGAATAATGATCCTGATAGGCAGATGCCTGATACAATAAGGAAAATCCCATCTATTCTACCCTGTGAAAGGTTTGACATTTCACACCGACTCTTCAGTTTCTCTTACACCGTCTAGGCGTGTCCCCATTAAATTCATCCTGGGCTGGGGTAGAGGGAGAACAAGACCGGCTTTTCTGCCTTTTTTGGGACCGCCTAGGTGAACTTCTGGATAGTCCTGCAACAAGCATTTAAGCACATGAAACATACAGTAAATCATGCATGCACATCAAAACCCTATTATGTTTGTTCTGTCACTTGAACAACTACTGGCCTGCTCTCTCTTTTTGACATTAGTGAAGCAAATTAACGTTAGATCTAATATGAATTTACCCGTTACACTGGCCTTACACCCAGCAGTAGGTGGTGTAGGAAATTACCATAGATTGCCSTTATCTAGATTAAAAGCAGCAAGATAAATATGAAAAAACAAACTTGACAAACTTCTAAATGTTAGTTAACCCATACTAGTTAGTTAGCAAACGAACCAGCTTCACGCCTAACTAGCTAGCTAGCATTTGCAGGTACCCAGAGCGAGAGTAACGTTGATGTTAGACTCTAACGTTAGCCAGCAATTTTTTTAATACAATTTTCCTGTCAAAAAAAACAATGACTCCACACCCGTTACTAGAAAACATAGCTACCCGTAGTTAGTTAGACCGATACAGTAAACTAGCTAACAGTTAGTAACGTAAACTCACCCCATTCCGTACAAATGTGCGCAACCGCAACATTCAAACAAGGCTACAAAGAAAACTAATGGGACTGTAGCGACTATGTTGACTTCAAAATCGGGGGTGTGAACTAGGTTTCTATTCAAGCGTTGATCGACATGGTAATGGCTCTATAGTATTGGAGAAAAGTTGAAAAANATGTTGACTTCAAAATCGGGGGTGTGAACTAGGTTTCTATTCAAGCGTTGATCGACATGGTAATGGCTCTATAGTATTGGAGAAAAGTTGAAAAAAAAGGACCCTCCGTTACATCGTGACGTGTCATGTCTTAACGTACAGCACGCATAAAGCAACTATTTCTGTCTTACAATCTCTCTCCACCAGGTGTAGCACGTCTCTCATCGTTTAAAAACAAGAAATGGACAGTGAAGGGGGTAAGGGTGGGATACCTAGTAATTTTTTGCGTCATCATTGCATGCGATCATCCTTCTCAAAGCCGCTGTTTACTTCTAAGATCACTTTAGCACCGCCCTAAAAACCCGATWAAAATTCGACACAAACCTTCAAATAGGTATGTAATTGTAACAGTTTAACTTTAGTCCGTCCCCTCGCCCCGACCCGGGCGCCGAACCAGGGACCCTCTGCACACAGACACAACAGTCACCCACGAAGCATCGTTACCCATCGCTCCACAAAAGCCGCGGCCCTTGCAGAGCAAGGGGAACCACTACTTCAAGGTCTCAGAGCAAGTGACGTCACCGATTGAAAGGCTATTAGCGCGCACCACCGCTAACTAGCTAGCCATTTCACATCCGTTACACTCACCCCCCTTTCGACCTCCTCCTTTTTCCGCAGCAACCAGTGATCCGGGTCAACAGCATCAATGTAACGGTATAACTTTAGTCCGTCCCCTCGCCCCGGGCGCGAACCAGGGACCCTCTGCACACATCAACAACAGTCACCCACGAAGCATCGTTACCCATCGCTCCACAAAAGCCGCGGCCCTTGCAGAGCAAGGGGAACCACTACKTCAAGGTCTCAGAGCAAGTGACGTCACCGATTGAAAGGCTATTAGCGCACACCACCGTTAACTAGCTAGCCATTTCACATCCGTTACATAATGACACATTATATAAACTCTTTATAGTGTTTTATTTACATTTTAGAGGCGATAAGGTGATAAGTTGGACAGATAGAGTGAAAAAAAACAATTTTCCCACACAAAATCTCTCCTTCCCCACCCGCCATTTGTAAAAAGACCCGACGGGGCTCATTGCCTGCTTGAATTATGCAGAAATGGGCAGCGGTTRGGTCATGTAATTGATTATTTTGKAAAGGGGAGAAATTGTGCTTTACAATGGTATTGACATTACAGTTCATCTGGAAGTATTACGTTTTTGGGGCGCCAAAATAAGGGCAATTGTACGGACCAAGGCGATGTACAGTTTACGTTACAACCATCAAATCTGTTAACCTTGCTTTCCCGCCTTGTACTATCTAGCTAGCTAACATGCAAGTATCCAGGCAGTGTTGCTAACGTTAGCCTATAACAAAAAAAAAAATTGCGACATGAACATAAACTGATMATTAATATAACAACCTTAAACATTACAAACGTTTTCAGAAATTWAAAATTATCCGCTTGTCCGTCTTGAGGAACAAACGGCAGGTGAATGACTTGCTTCTCGTTCTGCACCTCCGAGTTTTAGGCATGACGGTTATAAATTGTAATAAATTCCRTTATGAAATTGTAGACTAWGGATTTGAAATTACAGGTAATTTTCAGTCATTGTCTATATCAGAWCATYTTACAAGCTCTTAGATWWAAWAAAWAWAWATMWATATATTTTACTATATTGTGTATATAATTTTWWWWWAAATCWAATGTATACTCTATGCAATATTGTATAATTGTATTCGTGTATCTCATGCATTTCAATGAGTGCAAGTTGAACCGGCTGACCTTCGGCTATATTTGGAGCAAAACGGACGGACTAAATATAGCACMGTTTTTGGGAAGACAATTTTGGCCTAAATAATTTCCATGACAGACGGACCTGATATAGCCGAAAATTCGCCGTTCATGGACATCACGTGCTGAGTGGGCTCAGAGTGCACTTTGGCTGTTTATAAATTCAGAGCGTTGTCAGATTGATTGTATGTTCGTTAATTCAGAGCATTTTGTTATCGGACAGTTCAAAGCGCACACTGGAAGTTCTGGCCAGGAGTAGTGTTAATACGAGCGTTCTGACCTCACAACGGCAGTTAAGCATCCAAGCTAACTGGCTAAAGTTGGCTATCTTGCTAGCTACTTCCATACAGAACGAGAGAGCACCTCACTCTGACCATTTTACTCGCACTAGCAGAGCTGGTTTGGCTGTTTTCATGTTATCTAGGGCGTTGGTGACTAAATGTGCTGCTGGCAACAAATGAATGGTGTTTTTTTTCACGGAGTTTACTGATAACGGTCATATTCAACGTGTGGTGCGCGTTTGTAAATTAATCAGTTATTCTTCACTCCGGCAAACTCAGATGAGAGTGCTCTGAAATCGGAGTAGATAGCCAGAGTGAATTTACGAACGCACCCTAAGAGTTTACGCTTTTCAACACATTATTTCCTATTGCTTCTAACTARCATTTAGTTTGCAACAGCACAGGTTTGTATGAACCTTGTTGTTTGACACTCMGACCTCGGCAACAATGTTGCAAAATGCGAATTCGATCTCCCTCCTGCCATAGAGTTAACATGTTGGACGTCAGCTAGCCATTTTTATAACCAGGCGAAATCATACAACGGCATCATTAATATAGATATGTCGATGCAAAACAGCTAAAACAAATTAAACGGGAGCTAGTTGGCTGTCATTTCAGAGTTTGGTTCTTTGCCTTCACTGGTATATTGCACCTTTTTAGTAAAGGGTTCTTTAATCTCGTCCAAATAAGCAAAAGGTTACATTTGAACCCCAAATAACATTTATTTATAAGAGTGTAGGACTGGGGGGGCGGTCAGGATACAAYGAATGAGGCGAACAATAATTATGATTGAAAAGTATGTAGCTAGCTAGTGCTAGTTAATTGGTTAGATGTTCTCACATCACTTGTCATGTCTGCCTGCTGTATATCGCTCTCTCAACACCAATGAATGTGCTCAAAACACACACCCCTTCGGCTCCCTCTCACTCAGCAACAGCCTGCCTGATAGTCCGCAGTAGCAGTGTGAAATTAATAAAAACACATATGTAAAGAGATGCCATGGTGGCCGCAGTGCAATTTAGAATTAGCTCAAAAACCTACACCCGCGACCAATACATTTTCACCAGCAGCATAGTTTTCAATGTAGCCCAAATACCTGAAAACTGCAGACATGGCAACCCGGCTCTGCTCCCTGCCTACTCAACTTATTTTTTTCAGGCTTCCTGCTAGTTTGAGATGAGAGAAAAGGTACAATTTCTTAAATTCTGAGCATTTTAATAGCATGAAAATATTATGGTTGATGTTTTGGTCATTCAAAGGGTATTGTTACTTGGGAAATAGGCTGAGTGTGCAATACCTTTAATGTATTGGTATTGGCCCTATACAGTTTACTATTTTTCACTCTTTCATAAAAAAAGGATTCTGTAAAAATGTAACTCGTTCACGTTAATAAAATAAATACTGTAAATACCAAGGATAATAACGCTAGAGTCTTTTTTGAACATACCGGTACGATTATTCAAGCATCCTTCTCATTTCCTGAATTGACTTCTCCGTCTGATTAGTTATGTCTAATCAAAATGGCGATCCTCATKTGAGGGACGAATGCTGTTTACTCGTTACATTTTGAMCATTAATASCTGACATATATTAAATCATCTCTGAATCAGCCATGTTATCAAGCATGGCTTTAAGAAGTGTTTTTAAATCGACATCTGTCGTTCTGCGAGAATGTGGTGTTTTATCCAGGCTGAAAGGAACCTGTGCGTCTCTCCAATTGAAACATGGGGCATTCACCTCTGTCATCACAGGGCCTTCACACAGCAACAGTGAGACTGCATTGACRGGTAAATAAATATATATTTATACTCCTAATTTCACAGAGTAGACATGTGTGCTTGCGATATGTTAGTTAGCTAAGGAGGCCGTATAAGTCAATGCAACAATGAAACGTCTTGTCGATGCGCGCGGCTGTTCWTTTTCTGCACTTGCTCGTATGCATGTCAACTAACTTAGCTAGCTGCACACGCCGAGCAAGAATCAATGAACCATTACTGAAAAATACGGAATAGGTAGATTGTGTGTGAAACCCCACTTATCATCATCAGAACACCTCGTAAAAATGTGCTTTTCCATTGRTCATGTAGTGAGTAGAATTCTTCCTTGGGTAGGCCAGGAGAGGGCACTGCAGCAATTAGCTAGGATATCTAGTGCACAGATAGCTAATCACAACAACAGCAAACATGATAGACAGGTACACGAGTTATTCTCTTTGTGTACACCGTGACACAGGCTTTCTATTTGTATAGGGACATCAATTCACCACTTCACTGTCCTTATCATCCTGTGTACTAACTAGGCTAGCTATATGGTTTCATTATAAAAATACATTACATAAAAATATATCCTTATTGTATACTAATGTAGTGATAACTATAGCTAGTAGCTACCTATCTAAACAGCTGAAATGAAAGGAATATTTTTTAACCAGACTGGTGCGAAGGTAATGCCATTTTAACCCAGACATATGACTAATACATTTCTCATCATTTAATCAGTCAGTCTGCTAGTAAGTGTTTTTTATGAAAAGGATGTGGGAACCAGAGAGTTATTTTCCCCACAGGCCCCCTGCAATGTGTCTGCAGCAGCTTTTCTCACTCCACCACTCTTGATCATGTATGCAGAACATGACACTCAGCTCTTGTTTCTATTATCTCAGCACTACAGTTCACAGTAAGATATCCCAACTCTTACTACAAACCATGTTGCTGGTGAACATGCTTACAGACGCTTTCTCATGCAGGCACATAGACTGAGTGTACAAAACATTAAGAACACCTTCCTAATATTGAGTTGCACCCCCCCCATCCCTTTTCCCTCAGAATAGCCTCAATTCGTCAGTGCATAGACCGTGTTGAAAAGTGTTCCACAGGAATGTTGGCCATTGTTGAGTCCAATGCTTCTCACAGTTGTGCCAAGTTGTCTGGATGTTCTTGGGGTGGTGGAGTGCACAAAATGTTTTGTGCACTCAGTGTAGTTGCAGGCATAAATCTGGCACCATCCTATGGTTCATAAAGCAATGGTCTAAGAGTAATTATGTATTGTATGATAATTTGTTTCATTCTTACCAGGTATTGGGASTTTCACCATTCAGTCTGTGAGAAACTATACCCGTGTCGTAAGAAAGAAGAAGCCAGGTATGGAGGACCAAGGTCAACTATTTGATCTAAGACCACTTGGATGTTTGATATTTACTGTCTAAGTTTTTTTTYCATCAGTGATGAACAGTCAGTTGAGTGATCTTCCTCCGACAATGCTGAAAATGGAATATGCCGCTGTTCCACTCGCTCAAACGTATGTACATTTAATTTGTCCAAACTTAAATTAAATGTATTTTATGTCATGCAGACATGGCTCATGTATGTTCAACTCTCCCATGTCCAAACAACTACAGCATTGAGATGATGTTGTTTAAAATTGTTATTCTTTATTTGTACAATATATAGGCCTACTCTGCCTTTGTACTATAGCTCTACTATACAGTACATCTCTTCCTAATGCTGATCTGTTATTATGCGTTTACAGAGCTGATGACCTGGTCAAAAGACTTCTGACACTGGAACTAGCAAGCCATGTATGTTCTTTTCACCTTGTTACTACATTCTATTCATCTAGTCTTTCTCTTTGTGCTCATAAGAATAACTACAATAGAGTAACTACAGTTTGTGTATACCTCTGTTAGTTGCTATAGTTTACATTATGATACGACCATTTTTCTATACCTATGCTGGATATTGCATAATCAAAACACCATGTTCTGTGTCACCAGAGCGAGAAGTTGAAATTGAAAACGGAACAGCTGATTGCAAAAGTCCAGAGGGATGAAGCTGACCGCAACTCTACAGAAGTCAAGGGTAGGTTCCTGTTTTGGACCTAGTGAACAACCGTGCTTTTCCTCTGAGAACCACCTTATTTCAGTAATCGTTTGTTCATTTCTTAACCCCTTTCTTGACCTTTTAGTGGCCATTTTGACCTCCAAAATCCGAAACTACCAGGAGCACCTGCACAAACATACAAAGGTGATATGGGCGAAGGGTAAATGCAAGACTGTGTAATTTTAAGTCCCTATAGTAACAGTGACGTGAATGCATATTATTTCCACAATTTCCTATCCCCTCCCTGTCTGGTGTGGGGTTTGTCAACAGGATTTCCTGTGTTGTGCATACACCCACCATGATATTTGACAGAGTAGTAGTGGCGCTGCTGCATGCTGGGAATTTACACTGTCACAACGTATACACGTAACATTGTATCCAACATTTTTGCAGACATATTGCAAAATATAACTATCCTTTAGCACAGCTAAAATGTTAAGTATAGTCTGTCACTATACTGTATCTCACTTTTAGACAGTTTGACAGTCTCAAAATCACTATGCTATTTTTAATTAGAAAAAAAACTCCTCTATTATGTAAAAGACATGTTCCCAGACTAGGGGTTCGTTTCAATCTGTAGCCATGAAGAGCTGCGTTACAGCACAATATAAATTTAAAGGYAATATTCTTGCGGAGACTTCATTCACGGTGAACGCTGCATTGGTCAGCTCAATGAGATATTACCTTTACATTTCAATCGCCCTACAGTGCTGCTCTTCAGCKCTATGGATTGAATCAAGCCTTAAATATTGTTATCTTTTAAGCTTATTTTTTCTCCATTTGACCTGTGACTCTGTGTTTTGGCCCCCCATCTTTGTATCAGGACAAAGCGAACAAGCGATGGATGCTCATGGCCATTGACCGCAGGAAGAAGCTGCTCAAGCACCTCAGGGTAACGCGCTACGACGCCTTTGAACATGTCTGCCAGCAGCTGGGCATCACCTACACTTTCCCCCCRGAGTACTACAGACATGCCACCCGACGCTGGYTGGCCAAGAAGGCCCTGTGCATAAAGGTACACAACAAAACTCCATTCACTTTACTTAGTGCAATTTTCTAGCTTGGTCCCAGAGTGGTTTGTRCTGTATGGTTGGCAAGACGGCACAAACAGATCTGGGACCAGACTAKCAATTTTCTTGTTAATATTTCTGCTGTATGCAGGCTGTTGAACCATGGCTTTTACCATTAGTCTAATGCATGACTTAATCTAAAAGTCAAAGCAAAGATTTATTGTTATTTTTTATTTTACCTTTATTTAACTAGGCAAGTCAGTTAAGAACAAATTCTTATTTTCAACGACGGCGTAGGAACAGTGGGTTAACTGCCTTGTTCAGGGGCAGAATTACAGATTTTTATCTTGTCAGCTCGGGGATTCGATCTTGCAACCTTTCGGTTACTAGTCCAACGCTCTAACCACTAGGCTTTTTGCTGCCCCAAATGAAGACATTTATAATTTGGTTGTTGTTGTCATTGTTGTTGGGCGTTCTGCTGTAGGTTTATCTGATTTTGTCCTTTCTTAGGTCTTCAAAGAGGTGCAGAAACAGAAACTGGAGCAAAGGAAGAAAATTAAGCAGACCCCTCCCCCCACGCTGGCAGAACCAGCCAGGACAGCAGCTACAGGAACCCAATAAACTGCTACAGTATCCAATGTCTGTCTTACTCTATGCATTCAGTCTTGCTCTCAATGGACAAATTCATTTTGCATGGCCCAGTGAGCGGGGTTTGCTCCTTTTCGACCATTCAATATGTCCTAAGGAGAAATCTCCACCCACCCATGCCACCAGGCCATGTAAAATGAATTTTCCCATGTATTGTTATACTGTAATAAGAAACATGAATAACTTATTGTTTGTAGTACACCAAGTCTTCATTCTTCTTGTCCCTTCTGCAAGTAGATGCATCATCAAACCACATTTGGACAAATAAATGCAGTGGCGCAGATATGTGGTTTCGGTGTGGGCAATGTCTATGTGTTCCGCGTATGTGACCTGAGAGTGTCAAATATACCCACAATTAATAATTTAATAAAATGTATTGTATAATCTATTTGTTAGCTCTCTTTTTTTCACTTTTATCACATATAGTCACTTGTGTATGGTGATATGTAACTACCCCAATTGAAAGAGATAAAACACTTCTACTTGATGCTGATTAAAATGCAAATGAAAGATATGAGAAAAAAGAACATTACGCCCTATGGTTGAAACTGAAGTGTAAGATTAATCATATGATGACTTTCCTGAACATAGCTTGCAATCGTGTTTACGAGAACTGACAGAACATCAGATATTGGGTGTTTATCGACCTCATATGTTAAACCAATGTTATACTCATGATCTGTCACCTGTGAATTGACCTGGAAATCTATAATACTGCGGAATGGTGAGGTCATTAAACAGCTTAACTGTCCTACTGTGAATTTGGTGTTTTCACTGCTGTTGAGAGTTGTCTTGAGAAACATAGTAGGAGTGTGTAACCAGAGCTTGTTCACAGCTTTAGTAGCTTCCTGTTAAAGTGTATCGACTCAGATCAGGAGAGGTTCAGAGCTGCAGAAAAGATAGGTAAGTGACATGCTCTTTCCTCTGTTCTCACATATGTAGAAAAAGCTACAATAGAGTAACTACTTATCAATAAACAACTACCTAAAATGTTTCTGAGGAACAGTTGAAAGTGATGTACATGTATGACATTTGGCATATTTCTTTACTAGAGTATACAAAGTATTTGAAGTGGTTTCTTAGAGATTGAACACCATGTCTTGTCCTTTTGATGATACATGACAGTTATACAACAGTTATTATTAGTCTTTGTTTAATGAAATGGCAATACAACAATATCCCATTTTACATATGTAATTATATTAAAACCTATTGCAATACATGAGAGGGTTGTAGTATATGACGTAAGATGGTGGTTCAGGGTATGAATGGACCTGTGTATAAACTTGAGTACCAAAATAAAAGAATTGAGTACCAGTGTATGGAACTTTTATTTTAACTTTCCTATGAGCAATTATCCCGAAGGAATAACATGCTGCTAGTTTTGTTTTATTACTTTATTGGGCAAATTATCAAACTTCAACCACTGTGCTAACTGTTGGATGTGGTTAGTTTTTAGGTGACTGAAGCTGACCCCATTTGATTGACATGTCAAACCCAGTCATCACCCACCAGCCAGGAGCAGGCTCTTATGGGACAAATGTGCAGACGGGCAAGTGGAGCACTGGGCTGTGCTCCTGCTGCAGTGACATCCTAGTCTGTGAGTATTGAGACAAATAATAAGACCTTACTAAGTAGGCCTACCTCGTACCATACCATAGGGTTTAATGGTTGTCAAGTGTTTCAAGTAAAAAGTGTTTCCTATTTTCTGGATTTTACAATAAGGTAAAATGTTGTCATACAGGTGCCTTGGGCTTCATCTGCCCACTAGCATTAAGTTGCTACACAGCTAACAAGTACGGTGAGAACGTGTGCCTGGCCTGTGTTCCAGGAGGCATGACAGCCATGAGGACCCACATGAGATTGACCTATGGGATTCAGGTATATTACCCTTAGGAGCCTAAAGAAATTAGGGATAGTGATGCATTCATGCATTGAATATGTCATTTTAAAGCCCACTAGGGAGAACTGCAACTCATTCCTGTCCCAGCCAGTCTCACCCTTTTATTATGAAAGACAGGAAGGGACCGTTTCATCAGTACACATACTGACAAATAAATTAGCCTCATGATTTTCCCTAGTTTGAGGAACTTGAACTGTCAAATATTCTCATCATATTTGAATATCATATTTTGTTACAGGGGACAATATGCAATGATGCATTGATGACCTGTTGCTGTGGATTCTTTGAGACCTGCAGGATGGCCCGTGAAATTCGCATCAGAAATGGGGACGTTTGACTTGTACAGTCATTTGAAGACATTTTCAAGTGGAAGTTAAATTAACCTCATGTCACATATTGTTGATACAAATTGTCATTGTTATACTATGTACATTTTTACTTTTGTATTGTTTAAATTTGACCCCTACCCTCAAACAGTACTGCTTAAAGAATTCATAGCACCATGAATGAACATAACATGTACAATAAAGTTATGTTTTTTCAATGGCATTTGGGTCCTTTTTCAGGATGATTTACAGGCTGCTGTCCCAGTGTCTCAGGGACGTTCATAACACTGAGGTATAAATGAACATAAACGGTTGAGCCATCACAAAAACGTTTCAATTTTTGATTTGCACAAAACATAAAACATATTTGCACGTTAGCTTACGTGCTACCTGATTGGTCCTTTTTCTTTGTGACCTGGCAACCAAGTGGAAGCTTACATACGCTTAAACAAAGCAGAAGGGACATTTCGCTAGCTAACGTTAGTTATCCAGCACAATACGACAAATATGTCCTCGAGGACGCTACCCCTGCTTTTTATTAATCTCGGTGGAGAAATGCTCTACATMTTGGATCAACGCCTAAGAGCTCAGAATATTCCCGCTGACAAAGCCAAGAAAGGTAACATTATAGTTAGCTAGCATAACTGTCTGGCTGTATTAGGCTAGAATTCAACTAGCTACAGGTGAATCACTGACCTTGTCATGTCCACAAACTGGTTGCCATAAATTGGAGAACCTTCATTTGTCTCCCTGCCTGTGTTTTAACCTGCAAATTCTTCATTGTACTTGTAGCTGATTGGATAGAGGATGACAGAAGGAGAGGTATTTTGATATTTTTCATGCAATGCATCACTAGGCCTACATGCTCTGCTTTGAGGCCTTCAAGGAAACCAACAGAGTGTTCTACAAATGCAATAATCGTGATGAAATCTTTGCCCAGAGATATTCATTCACTCTGCCTCCAAGATTGTAGAGATTTCAGCCATGGGCTTCATTAAGAAGAGAAATCSGGTTTCAAATAACTTTGAAAGCTGATAATGCTGCTGATGGTTTAACAGGCTGTTGCTTTCTTAGGGCAATTGGGAATAGGTGGACGTTAAGCCTTGCCTATAGAATGCATATCTGCTTGCTTAAAGGTAGAGTCCTTTGAGCACGGAACTTCTTGATTTTAAAGGTAGACTTTGCCAGGGGTGTAATCATTACGCCGATTCTGTTGCAAAACATTTCGTTTGTTGCAAAACGTTATGCAACAGAGACCGTTTACTCCTAACTGAAAACGCAAACGAGAGTTTCTATGAGTGGGTATAATTTGTGGAWCGTTCCAACAGGAATCTGTTACAAAAACTTCGTAAATAACACGGTTGCCAACAAACAACGCATACAAAGTTGTAAAGCGGCAGAATAGGATAGGGTAGGAAGTGGGCTATTTAATTACGTTTTTCAACAACTAGTTAGCTAGGTGAACTGATCATGCTAYTTTGTTGGCATCCTTGTACTTTACGAAGTTTTTCGAACAGATTCCTATTGGAACGTTCCACAAATTACACCCACCCAGTTTCTATTGGATAATTCAGGTAGGTCCCTCCCCATTTCGTTCTGATTGCTCAGTTTGTTTCTGTTTTGCTCTTTAACGGTTTCCGTAATGAATACACCCCAGTTGTAATAATCATAAACAAGGGGACGCCTTCACAGCTACAAACATCAACAGTTAAATCCAGGGCTCAAATTCATAATACTTCTGAGTAGGAGTGCTGATCCAGGATCAGTTTAGCCTTTTATATTATAATTAATGGACAATGGGACCTGATCCTAGATCCGTACTCTTACTGAGACACTTGTTGAATATGGGCCCAGTTCTATCAAGACTGCGTTATATCATGGGCTCTTTCCAATTTGCACGGCTACATTAGAAAGAGCCAATAATAACAGTTTTAGCAGATTTAGTTGTTTGTGGAACAAAAAAATCAAATATCTTTAAGTTGGAAAGACCTCCCAATGTTTATGTTGATGATGTCATCTTGATGAGTTTAACTTTACAGACCGTCATTATTCCAGTCCCCTACTTGTGACCTGACCTCAACCTTGTGTCCTGTGCCCTCACTCTGCCAGTTATGAATGACATCATCACCACCATGTTCAATAAAAAGTTTTTGGAGGAGCTGTTCAAGCCACAGGAGCTGTACTCCAAGAAGGCCCTCAGGACCGTGTTTGACCGACTGGCCCACGCCTCCATCATGAGACTCAACCAGGCCAGCATGGACAAGGTATGGATGGAATCGTGTCACCTGGTTCATGTTCAGGGCACGCTGTACCAAAACATTTCAAAAGGTTTTGCAACAGAAAACAAAAATRGGTGTTCCTTATTGGACAAGGATGTGTAATCCCTCTGTTTCCTTCCGTTTCATCCCTGATTAAAAGGACCCTTTATTGGAAGTGAAAGGCCATCGAGTTGTTATCCCCTTTCTGAGAAAGGGATTTATCTAACAACTTCTATATAACTATCATTCACCTCGTTTTGGAGTCAGCTGAGAAGCTGTCATGATGACGTTACCACTTTTATCACATTCTCAGAATCACATCCGCTTTACCCAGTGACCCTTTAATACTCTTCATTCTAGGTACTTGGGGAAATTGCCCAAGTCACTTAAAACCCCATGTAGACCTATAATTTTCAAAGCTTTCATCATTTATTGCACCATCATTGCTTGACTATTTTGAAGAGTTCTATCTGTTGTGTTTAAAAAGTGCTTTTATATAGGCTATCAAACAGAATATCTTCAGCAWTTTGAAGTATTAATCCTGATTTATAAGTCTAAATGTTGTATAAATCCACCTGCAGAGCATGATCCTAGTTTGTTCAAATATGCTGATGGCTCCATCTGGTGTACGTTATGAACTGGCAGCAGGTATTTTTGAGCATAACAATAACCCATCATCATCTATATGACTGTTGTTCATACCCACAGCTGTATGACTTGATGACAATGGCCTTCAAGTACCAGGTGCTCCTCTGCCCGCGGGCCAAAGATATCCTCCTTGTGTCCTTCAACCATATGGATGCCATCAAGGATTTTGTGAAGGACACCCCAAGCGTTCTCAGCCAGGTTGACGAGACATACAGACAGCTCATAGAGGTACAATAAACTTCCCTTCAATTGCCCAAACCTCAGCTAAGTGTTCAGTAGGATCTCTTATTCATTGCATGTTTTGTGCTCTTATTTATAGATGTACACACCCTTGTCTAGTGGTGAATTTCAGCTCATCCGGCAAACGCTCCTCATCTTTTTTCAAGACATGCACATAAGGGTGAGTTCATGATCTCGCAGAAGTTTGTCTAACTTTTTCGACAGATGATGGGTGTGTTGGGAAGGGGGAGTGTGTCATCTTTTGATGGGTTTCAGAGATTAAAAATGTTAATAGTACCATAACTTTGTCAAATGCTAAAACGTTAGCATTTGAAAACYGTGCCAGGGAAGCTAAACCAAAGCATGAATTGCTGTCATAACTTGTCCGTAGACTGCTTACAAAGTAAGSAAGCCAGTATTTAATTTTGGAATTTGGGTGAACTATCCCTTTACAATGCATTATAACCCCATMATAATGAATTATACACAGTGTAATCTCGGTTAACCCAGAACTAAAGTCTTGCGTAATTGGTCAGATGCTAACACCTGCGAAATCTTGATTTGTCCAAAGCACCGGAACTAATGCTGCTCGTTATCTCACGCATCCTGTTGTATCAGGACCGATCTACAGTATMATTTATGTTTTAGTAGTCTGTCCACAAGAGATTATACAAAGTGTTACACAATTAACACTACGTTTTGCTCATCTGTATTTGCAGGTGTCCATCTTCCTCAAAGACAAAGTGCAGAATTCCAACGGACGTTTTGTCCTCCCGATCTCGGGTCCTGTGCCCCACGGAACACACATCCCAGGACTTATCAGGTACCACCGCTATAATTGTCCATGCCCAAATAACATGGAATCTCACGAATCCAACCAAGCCATGTTTGTTGCAATAGAGCTAAATCTAAATTTTATTACATGCATTGAATATGGCTGTATCCATTATTTAAAATTATTTTTATTTTGCTTGCTGTTTTGTGCTCTTTGATGGCATCAATTTGCTTTCCTTTCGCTGATGCTGCCGGCTTAATTTAGACCAGCATATCTGCAACTAATTGCATTACTGAGGTTGTTGAACGAGCAGCTGTCTAAATTTAGAAAAGCTTACTTTTAGCACAGTTGTATTTGCCAAGGGATTGAGTGCAGCCGTGCTTACAACTCATTTWTTGTGTCTCAGGAACTTAAGCTCACGTKGCGAACTTGAGATTGAACAATGTGAAAGTRTAGACAGATGATATCAGACTAGTGACCACTCTGTTACAAGTACATTGCAACCGCTTAGCTAAACGTCTTTGCATTGTTAGAAGTGTCTTCTGGGAAACAGGAGAAGTTGCAAATTATCTTTAGGAAATTATTGGTTGGATCATATGATGTTAAAAGTGTTTTTGATGAATATTTTGTGTGTGTGTGTTTGTTACCATCAGAATGTTCAGCTGCAATGGCGAAGAGGTGAAGAGACTGCAGTTCCGCAACGGTGGGAACTACACCGGTGTTCTCCGCGAGGGTTCCTTTGAGATGTTTGGAGAAAGGGTCATCAAGCTGGGCACCAACATGTATGTGCTGCTCCACACTGTATTGACAACCATTGGCCTTCCTGGACTTACCCCCCACTGAGACTACTAAATTCTCTACTATTTCCTCTACTGTGATCAATGGTCATACACTGTAGGCCTAAATCAACATGGTAACTAAAAGTCACTGCAAATTGTTTAGTAATTTACACAGTGACAGGTTTATTTGCCTCCCCCGTGATGCTACATTGTATTTCAGCTTGTCAAGTGCTTGGCTTCTGTTTACCCACAGGTACAGTGTAAGCCGTCCGGTAGAAACACACATGTCAGGGACGTCCAAAAACTCTGCACAGAAAAAGTTGGTGAGTTGAAATTATGCTTAACCACTACGCTGTATTTTTTTTCTTACAGGCATGTATCCTGCAAGGCCTTGCATTTTTGCTCATAAATGTCATTTTACCGTATGTCCTATAATATAATATTTTTGACAGAGGGTCGAAATAGTGTTGATATCTGTGTTATTTCATCATTGTCCTTACTATAGCCTAATCAATCTGTCCAAGTCAGACTAAGCGTCATCTGTAATTAAGCCTTAAATGTAATGGAAACCAGCCTTAAATTTAATGAAAAATGCACTAAACAGCTAAATCATGCAATTAATGCGTTGTTAAATACAGGTCAACACAGCTCCAAACCCCCTGGCAAAAGAGGAGCTGAACATGTTGGCCAGGTTAATGGGGGGTATGGAAGTCCAGAAACCAGGAAATGCAGACAGTGGCTTCCGAGTCAACCTCTTTGCCACAGATGAGGAAGAAGAGTAAGTCCTCTTATGTTATGAGCATTTTTTTGTTGTATTTTTGTGTCATTGTGGATAAATTAAATATGGAATTACAACAGTACCGGGCCTCCCAAGTGACGCAGTGGTCTCAGGCAGTGCTAGCGGCATCACTACAGATCCGGGTTCGATACTGGGCTATGTCGCAGCTGGCTATGACCGGGAGACCCATTGTCCCAGCGTCGTCCGGGTTAAGGGAGGGTTTGACAGTCCGGGTTGTCTTTGTCCCATCGCGCTCTAGCGACTCCTGTGGTGGGCCTTGCGCACGCACGATGACACGGTCGCTAGGTGTACAGTGTTTCCTCTGACACATTGGTGCGGCTGGCTTCCAGGTTAAGCGAGTAGTGTGTCAAGAAGCAGTGCGTCTTGGCAGGTYGTGTTTCGGAGGACGCATGGCTCTCGACCTTCGCCTCTCCCGAGTCCGTATGGGAGTTGCAGTGATGGGACAAGACTGTACCTACGAATTGGATATCACGAAATTGGTACTCCTCACAACATGATGAAACGAACTGAACCTGATTTTTGAATTATGTTAAGTTAGACTAGTGTTAAAAATCACTGTCAGTGTTAAGAATCAGTATCAGCGTTAAAGGTCCAGTGCAGCCGTTTTCATCTCATTATCAAATAGTTTCAATTACAATTAAGTACCTTTTAATTAAAGGTACAATTAAGTACCTTACTATGATTGTTTCCAATAAAAATGGTCAGAAAGAAACAAAACTAGCTTCTTAGCAGAGCAAATTCTCAACCAAGAATGTTGCTAGGACTGTCTGGGAGTGGTCTGAGTGGGGAGGGGAAACTGAAAACTAGCTGTTATTGGCAGAGAGGTTTTGAATTGGCTTTCTTAGTGGTCTATTAACTAATTTACTGCTTGATGTCACCAGGCAAGCCAAAACTCCATCCCGCCAAAACAGGCTGATATTTCAGGCAGTCTTTTAAAATGGCTCTTACACTAAAAGGGCATTATCGTCATTTTCACAGTATTATTCCAACCTCATTGTGTGGAAATATATACTAATGTATGTGGACGCCCTTAAAATTTGTGGATTTGGCTATTTCGGCCACCCCCGTTGCTGACAGGTGTACAAAATTGAGCACACACTCTATGCAATCTCCATAGACAAACATTGGCAGTAGACTGGCCTTACTGAAGAGCTCAGTGACTTTTAATGTGGCACCGTCATAGGGATGCCACCTGTCAGCACAATAACTGTTCTTCGGGAGCTTCATGAAATGGGGTTCCTTGGCCAAGCAGCTGCACACAAGCCTAAGATCACCATGCGCAATGCCAAGCGTCAGCTGGAGTGATGTAAAGCTCACCGCCATTGGACTCTGGAGTAGTGGAAACGCGTTCCTTGCCGTGATGAGTCACGCTTCACAATCTGTCAGTCTGACGGACGAATTTGGGTTTGGCGGCTGGCAGTAGAACGCTACCTGTCCCAATGCATAGTGCAAATTGTAAAGTTTGGTGGAGGAGGAATAATAGTCTGGGGCTGTTTTTCCTTCGGGCTTGGCCCCTTAGTACCAGTGAAGGGAATTCTTAATGCTACAGCATACAATGACATTCTATACGCTTCTGTGCTTCCAACTTTGTGGYAACAGTTTAGGGAAGGCCCTTTCCTGTTTCAGCATGACAATGCCCCCTTGCACAAAGCGAGGTCCATACAGAAATTGTTTGTCGAGATCGGTGTGGAAGAACTTGACTGGTCTGCACAGAGTCCTGATGTCAACCCCATCGAACACCTTTGTGATGAATTGGAACGCCGGCTGCGAGCCAGGACTAATCGCCCAACATCGGTGCCCGACTTCAGTGCCCCGCTGCAATGTTCCAACATCTAGTGGAAAGCCTTCCCATAAGACTGTTTTTAGCAGCAAACGGGGGACAAACTCCATATTCATGCCCATGATTTTGGAATGAGTTGTTAGATGAGCAGGTGTCCACGTACTTTTGGTCATATAGTGTATAAAACACAGAAAAATCTTGTTTTTTACGGCACTGGGCCTTTAACAATAATGTGGATTTGTCTTCTTCTCAGGGAGGCCTTGATATCGAGACCAGACGAGTTTTCATATGATGTCATAAAAATACAAGCGACTAAGGTAAAGTTCATTCTAACCTATATTATTTCTGTCACAGAGGCTAGATAAATATTCAACCATGTAACATGCTTTTATGTAACTTGAAGGGATAATATGGAAGCATTTCATAGATTGAGACTGTCCTACTGTACATGCTGTGGTGTAACCGTAACCAGGTCCCCCATGAAAACCTGTCACAGGAGACTTACTCCACCCGTGCAGTCATCTCTTAGCACTTACAGAATAGCTTCTGTAATTGACAGGCTAAGGATTGTAGGTTATCTGAGATGCACTACGATCAGGATGGGCCAGTCTAACAAGATGTACCKTAATCAAACGTAAGCCCCTCCCCATTCGAGACCTTTCAGATCTGCCATTGGTGGCTTGCCTTCTTTTTCAGAACCAGCAAGCCAATGCGGAGCTGGCTAAGATCATGGGGGACTTCACGGAGGAGGCTGGTGAGCCGTGCTCATCGAGTTCCAACAGTAAAGGGGATGACCTTCTGGCCATGATGGACGGGCTGTGACAGTGTTACCATGGTGACCAGAATCCGAGGGCTGGGCTCAAGGCTGAGTTGGTTAGGAACAGTGTGTTCTACTGTAGGACAGTGTCTTGTCTGCTCTGCTGTGCTGTCTGTCCCACTCTGCAAACATGGCAGCTGTTTAACAAAAGCACACACAACACCAACCTCATCTTTGTTTGTCTTTCAAGGTTTTCGATGCTGATGTGACGTGAGCAGGTCAATTCATTTGTTCAGCAAGGACCGACTGTGCATTTTGCAAAAAACAGAGTGTGGAAACTTCATAAGCTTGAATATACACTCATTGGCCAGTTTATTAGGTACACCCATCTTGTACCAGGTTGGACCCCCCAGTAGCCATGAAGGGATGCACCTGGTCAGCAACAATGTTTAGTTGCGCTGTGGCATTCAAACGTTGATCAAATGGTATCAAGGGACCTAACCTGTGCCAGGAAAATATTCTCAACACCATTACACCACCGCCACCACCCTTTACTGTTGACACCAGGCAGGATGGGGCCATGGACTTGTGCTGCTTATGCCAAATCCTGACTGCCATCAGCATGACGCAGCAGGATCTGGGATTCGTCAGACCAGRCAATGTTTTTCCACTCCKCAATTGTCCAGTGTTGGTGATCGCGTGCCCACTGGAGCCGCTTCTTCTTGTTTTTAGCTGATAGGGTTGGAACCCGGTGTTATCGTCTGCTGCAATAGCCCATCCGTGACAAGGATCGACGAGTTATGCGTTGTGCACAGAGATGCCGTTCGGCACATCACTGTTGTACTGCTGTTATTTGTCTGTTTTTTCGGCCCGCCTGTTACCTTGCACGATTCTTGCCATTCTCCTTCGACCCCCTCTCATCAACGAGCTGTTTTTCACCCACAGGACTGCTGTTTTTAGTTTGTTGCACCATTCTCGGTAATCCCTAGACACTGTCGTGCATGAAAATCCCAGGAGGGCGGCCGTTTCTGAGATACTGGATACAGCGCACCTGGCACCGATGATCATACCACGCTCAAAGTTGCTTAGGTCACTCATTTTGCCCATTCAATCGAACAGTAACTCAATCCCTTGAATCCTGTCTGTCTGCTTTACATAGCAGGCCACATGACTCACTGTCTGTAAGAGCGATCCGTTTTTGTGAACAGGGTGGTGTACCTAATAAACTGGCCGTTGATTGTGTTTTGTGCTATTATGGTGGTAATCTCAAGAGTTTTTAAAAGTTACAGATACAACAGTTCTGTACAACTGTACTAGTTGGTCGCACTGAAACGTCAAATGGAGTCGTTGGGACATTTGTTCCACTTCAATTAATGATTTCTGCTCTGCTGATCCCGCTTCAATCAATGTATTTAAAGTTGACATTCCGTGGATGTCACATTTTAAACAATATTTCTTGTTACTTTTCCTTCCAGGAAAATAGTAAGTTCCTCTTTCATTTGTTATCACGGCATGATGTTTTCTCTCACATATCTGCTGTAATAGAGTATTTACATTTTTGCTGGCTTTCCTAATCTGATTTACTCTGACTGAGTAATGAACAGGACCTAAACTAGAGGGTGTCAAACTCATTCCTGGAGCGCCTTGTGTCTGCGGGTTTTCGTCCTCTCATCTAGTTCTCTAGGCCGTAATTTGTCATGAATTACAAAAAACAGCAAGCATACGACTTTCCAGGGATTTATTTTGACACCCTTGACCTAAAGAGACTGGTGGAAATGAAAGAAACCCAAGTGCACTTGTCATTGTAATTCAAAAACATGGATCCTAAAACATATTTTGAGAAATTTCTACTGTACCTTGATTTTTGTTTTGGTATGGGATAAATATATACAGTATGTTTAGGGTGACCTTTAGTGTCTTCAAATAAAGGAAGACAAATTATTTGTAAATATATTATATGTGAATTATTGCAATATGTCACCATCAAATGGGATGGTAATAGATTCATGGATTAAGTGTGACACAACACTAATGTAACCACAATAATGTATCGAAGCAGCTGATTCTTTGATGCAATATGACAGATGGTCCAAGATGTATATTTATGGAATTATTTATTTATTTAGCATGTGTACATGTTTATTATTTTTTTGTCGGGTGAAATATTAACGATTGTAAAAAAATATATATATATATATATATATTTATAGAAATGTTGTAATGCATAGATTGAAAAGTAAATAAAATATGAAACTCTCATTAGCTTTTATGTACTGTGTTCATTTATATTTAAAGGGGCAATCTGAGGTTGCTACATCCATTTTTAGACTTGTAAATTAATTATATATATACCCATTGATTCTTGAAGAATATAACTAATGGGGCTCCCGGGTGGCACTGCTAAGGCGCTGCATCTCAGTGCTAGAGGCGTCACTACAGACACTCTGGTTCGAATCCAGGCTGTATCACAACCGGCCGTGGTTGGCGGCGCACAATTGGCCCAGCGTCGTCCGGGTTTGGCCGGTGTAGGCCGTCATTGTAAATAGGAATTGTTTCTTAACCTGACTTGCCTAGTTAAATTAAGGTTACATTTGTTGTTGTCTAGCAGTCCTGTCACTAGAGGTAGCTGTTGCTTTATCGCTTTTTGTATTTAGTCATGTCTATACTGCTTGACTAGCAGTATGAGAGTGCAGAAACAGTTACTTTTCTTCAGGAGTTTTCGTTACWTTCAGAGTACAAACACTTTGCCTTGAGGCAAAATCATGATTCCGCACATTCATTCAATCCCCCCCATGTAATTTTCAAGGGGAGAATATTGCTCCTCATTTCTTGTCATCTAGTTTATTCCCGCCCACACTATCACCTCCTTGCCCACACACTGCTCAGACATTTCATTTTTAATGAGATTTTGAATCGAGCAATACTGAAAAAGTTGTGTTCTCATTACAGGGGTGACAAGTCTACTCCCACTCCCYGGGTTGTGACTTTAGCACTCATTGACCTTTGCATAAAGACACCCACATTGCCCATCTAAAGTYAGTCAACTCATATTGGCACCCAGAAACAAATCTGTCACGAAAAACTATAGTCAACTCATCTCTATAAAAACATCACAGGATTATATGGAACATGGGATTAGCCATCATAACATACAAACCTAATATCTGACACAAACACTATGTCCAAATAAATCTCACCCATCCCAAATTTGGCCTCAACTCCCTCCTTGTCTGCGCCTACAATTCAGATTGCAGTGTCGAGATGCAGGTACAGCACAATGCTGTACCTGCATGGGTTTGGGTTATTTCAGTGCCTCCTCAAATCAAGTCAAAGAGAACCAGATAGTCTGGGCATGTCTCTGAAGTACCCTCTCCCCCAGTCAACCACGCACCCACACATTCTCTCTTTCACTCACTCTCACACACACACACACAGACACAAGATCAGTGCATACCAAGCAGTCAAAACATGCTGAGACATGGCTGTGCTGAATGGACCTGTGGTGGAGGATTCAGGTGAGGCCTTCCTAACAGTCTGCTGGAGAGAGAGAGAGATGTCAGACCAGCGCCTTACCCAAGTGCATGGTTTATTTGGAAAACAAAGTCACTGGAGCACATCCCCTCCTCTGCTACTCATCTCCAGGTTGTTCCCGTAAAGGAGAATTCTCAGTCTGCTTATTTTCTTAAACAAGGGTTAAAGAACAAACAAACCAACAAAAAGATACATTATATTCCGAAACCAATCATCCACCATGTTTCGTGTTTGAATTAAAGCATGTAAAGAGGGAATGTGCCATATCCACGGATGCAAATTGATGACTCTTACAAGGCTGGGTCACTTCCCACAGAATTAAATAGAACACTTTAGAATTATATTGTATGTCCCTCTGTACCTCTACACTCTCTTGAGGTATGATTCACAGTTTCCTCATCAAAAGCTGTGGGCTGTAACAATGTTAACCACACAGGCTGACAAGTATTTCATGTGGCCAGGGGCATACAGTGTGATGAGTCAACACAGGATGACTAGTGCAGCCCAAATCACTTTGTGCCCTTTATATCCCCCTATACCTACCCACTGGATTGAAACTAGTAGGTGGGGGCGGGATTATTGTTCCATAAGAGGGATGCTAAATTTGGTCTGCTTGTAGAATGATTCATTTTTTGGGGCCAAAAGACATGTTAGTCAGCATAACAGGTAAGGGAGGAAAGGGAGCACATTTCAGACACATGGAACTATTCTTTTTTCAGAGTGAATCTACACCTTTCATTTATGCTTATAAGATTGCTAATCAATCAAATACACGTACTGTATGTATAACTGTATAATATTCAAATGATCTCGTACAATATGTACGATATGTAAGATAGGCATGCATTAGAATGAAGGTGTAGATATGTTTGGGAGTTAAACCAAAAGCCTGTTATCCATCTGAGATGAGGATAATGCAAGGAGTATAAAGTTATTGTAGCCAATTTCATTCTCAAGCGGCTTTCCTCTCACTTGCTAGATCCTTTCTCGTGAATGGAGGAATTGTTAGCAATCAAGGATATAATGTTAGAATTTTACTAAAGCACAAAGCTATCACAGCATGAGAATGGAGTGTAATGCTGGACTTTTTGTTGCCACCGACTAGTTGAATGGATGCAATATTTTCCTCCAAGCTCATATTTTACTTTTTCATCTTTGTATAACAGTGTTGTAAAATCATGTGTGCATTTTGAAACTATATCGAATTGAATTGGACACATAGTTGGGCACTGCACCTCTGCTCAACGTTATGTCATTCCTAGTCCTATTATTAAACACATTTCATCAAATTCTTAATCAATCAGCTGCATCTGCAAAATTACTAAATCAAATTATCTTTTTATTTTTATTGGCTGAGCAAGTCTGTCAGTCATTCAATTTGCGTCATTTCCGTTGTCAGGTGGCGCTGCTATGGAAAGATGCGATCAGAAAGCTGACGAATGGAAGCTGTTGCTGAGTGGTCATTTCGGTAATAGTGGCTAAAACAAACATAGCGCGATATCAACCCTCCATATACGGTCTCCTTTCGTTGGGGGTGACCAACTGCGTATGCACCGAACAAATACGTTTAAAGAAATGTTCATGCTGTAGCAATACAACACAGACTTTCCTCGGCGTTTTCAGCTCGAGGTAAGTTGTTGATAAAGAAAAAAGACCTGAGTGAGCGAGGTGGCGAACGAGTTTGCTCTAGCGGTAGTAACGTTAGTAGTACCTAGCTAGCATGTACTTTGTTTAAATGGCCTCCCCAATCTGCGCAATGTGTTGTTTAGCAGACAATGGGTAAATTGAAACTGAACAAATGTATTTCCACAAATACCATGCATATTTGTCATTGGGGTTGTTCCTATGTGTGAACGGCGTGTATTGTTGTAGTTCGCGCTAGCTTTGGGTTGTTCGTAACAAATGGAACGTATCAGATTTAGCTAACGTTACCTAGCATAGCTTTAATGACGCCGATTATCGTACATTGTTTTGTAATTAACATACCCACTGTTCCCACACACCGTACATGCGCGGTGTTTTACTAATTCCTATTCATTTACAAACTTATTTTGCTACAACATTGCGTTTGGGCGTGGGGCTCGTTTCGTTTGGAAACGCTTCTGGGTTGTCGTTCAGTCGGTACTATAAATGGTATCTAGTTAGATTTTACTCATGTCATGACATAAGATCGGGATGGCTCAAAGGCTTGAGGACAAATGGTGATTGTCGGCACTAGTGTCTGTTGTAGGAGTCAAAAGGGGTCGTGTACACTACACTTGCAGGATTGCATCCCTGCGATGCGTGTTCTTTTTCATTTGTCTTACATGATAGCCTGATACAATGTTGCAACTAACACCACCTTGCAACATTCTGTCGTCATTCCTCTCTCTAGTTATTTTTGGTGACCTTGTATGGCTAAGGGCATTCAAAATGTAACAATAGGCCAGCTGCAAGATGGTAGGTAACCAGAGCGCTGAAGGCTGAGCTTTCATCCAGGTACATCAAAAAACCTAGCTAGCTCGTAATGGGCATCTTTATCATGATGTSCAATATATATTTAGAGGGTGATTGACTAGTGCAACCTAAAAATCATCTCCTCTGACAACATTGTGGTAGCTTGGACTATTATTTATCAGGATATAGCCTAGGTTCCAGGTATGAATGTGTAAAAATGATATTTGGTTCTGTAAGATTTATTTAGGGTTGGCTCCTTTAACTAGTGCTTTTAGCTAATTATTTTGTTTTGCAACAGAACACTGTGGAATGCATGATTCATGCCGCTATAATAGGACGTGGGTGGATCTCCGGTCACCTATCGCGGCCGTGTGTGTGCGCTCTCTAGCTCTATTTAAAGAGCGCATGTTCCCGTGGATGGCGTGGGATATTGTCTCTCTGGTGCCTTTTGTCTGATATGATTCAGTAGGCTATGTTCCTAATCTCTCTCAGTACAGTCATCATCAGATAAGACTGCATCTTAGCATGCCATTGCACTGAAGTTATWCTTGCCAATCATTGTGCTTTCCTCGGGTGGTTTGACCTTTGGTTCTTGAACTATTGGTAATTTGCTTACATTCATCAAATGCCAAACTAATCTGAAGTCAAGTTGTGAGCTGCCCATTTCAGGCAAGCCTAAGGTGCATGCATTACAGAAAGGTAATTGTTTTGTCACATGGTTTTAGGGCAGTACAGTGCTCTTGTAGAAATCTGAATCAGACCCGACAGGTGCTGTTTGTAATAGTTCTCTTGTTGGACAGTCATTTTAGCAGCATACCCTGTGTACTATTCCATCTTTGCAAATTGCAATGGCTAACATTTAGTTTAGATAACGTGTGTAAATAAATAGTATGGTAATTGAGTATGCTGCTCTCCAGCAGTTGCACATTTGACTATGAAAAGAACTGTTCATAAGGCTCCCTGGGTGATTGATTACTGGTTGAGATGGCGACAGACAGGCGAGAGACATGATTTTGACACTGTCTGCTGTTTGAGATTTGAAAAAATCCTCATAGAAGTGAGAATTTGTGTAGGCCCGCTGACTTCTGCAAACTGTCCTGTCCTCACCAGAGCCAAACTGTGTGGCCCATGGTGGAACAGTTTCAAAATGGAAAGATGTCTTGTTTTCTGTGGGTTTGCTGTGTTGGCTAATGTGTGAGCATTTTGACTAGTGTTGCCTGTAATGTATGCTTTGCGTGTTTTGGGTGTGTGTCAGTTTCCAACATCTACTCTCATGCAGGTTATTCAAATGCGTTGTTATTGCCCTCTGTTCCCACTTTTATCAGCCCGAATCATCTCTCTCTGGAACGTCTCTAGTAGGGTTGAGCTTGTACTGGCATGTGTCCACTAAAGATCTACGGTCACCACAATGCTGTCTTTAGGCACATTGACCTACCATCTTTGTGCTGCAGTTTCACTACAGAAATTCTCACGTTGTTTTCGCTCTGAAACGATGTCCTCTTTTTACACCCTGGGACATGTTTCAGTTTACACTCTTATTGGTGTCATCCCTCTGACATTTTTAGCATTTCTGACAAAYGCCTAGTCCATGGTAACCCTGGGGCGACTGAACCAAGTGATTCACTCTCCTCCAGTTGGTTCTGTTATGGGAACCAGAGCGCGTTTCATCGCTTAGGGACTCCTTATCAGCAGGCAGCAAACAAAGCATATACCTCTCAAAGATAGAATACCATAGGTTTTTATAAAGGTTGGCATGTTACTGTAAGTAGATATCACACACAGGTTCCCCTGACATGTGCCTTCACTTCCTTATCGGAAACGGTAGGGTTGCTATTTATTTTTCGGTCATGAAAAAAGCAATGAGCCCAACCTTTTTATGGGAAACTGTCTTCTGAGAGGAAGTCGTAGCATTTTACTGTCAATGGTTATAACTCACCACAGATTTAGAGAATCACAAACCAGTGCAGATTGAGTTTTCAAGTTTTAATGTCGCGTGCACTAATACAGTGAAATGCCTTTCTTGCTAGCTGTAAACCCAACAATGCAGTAATCAATGTAGTACTAAAAATAACAGAAATAAGAACACAAAGGTAGAAACTATATATGGGGCGGCAGGTAGCCTAGTGGTTAGATCTTTTGGCCTGTAATCGAAAGGTTGCTGGATCGAATCCCCAAGCTGACAATGTAAAAATCTGTCGTTTTGCCTCTGAACAAGGCAGTTAACCCACTGTTCCCCAGGGGCCGTCATTGTAAATAAGCCAGTCAGTTAAATGTAAATGTATACGCACACAGTCAGTTCCAAAACCATATTTACAATGTGCAGGGATACTGGAGTGATAGTTAGATATGTATAGGGGTAAGGTGATTAGGCATCAGGATATATGATTAACAGAGTAGCAGCAGCATAAATGATGAGTGCATGTGTGTGGCTTCAGTATGAATGTGTGTGTTGGAGAGTCCTGTGAGTGCATAGACAGTGTAAAAAATAAAAGGGTCAACTCAAAGTCAGTCCTTGTAGCCATTCTGTTAGCTATTTAGCAGTCTTATGGCTTGGGTATAGAAGCTGTTCAGGAGCCTGTTTATGTCAGCTTTGATGCACCGGTACCACTTGCCATGTGGAAGCAGAGCGAACAGTGGCTGGAGTCTTGAACGATTTTCCGGGCCTTCCTTTCTGATAGAGGTCCTTAAAGCCGCTGCAGGATTTCCAGAAAGTAATTGCGAAGGATAAAATGAAACCAGCATGAAAAAGCATGTATGCACAAAATGGCATTCAGCCTAGCCTAATACATATTTTACCATCTTTAGCATTTCACCCTTGCAGGATTTGATGTTGCAGTCATCCTACTGCGTTCTGCGTTCTGCATCAAGGCATTTGTCATTCAATGTGAGCACATGGATGTTTAGTTTGCATGCCACATTGAGGATTAAAGCTGAGGTGTCATCTTTCTCACCAGAGACAACATCTGAATGACCCTATAATGGCTAGCCATTCACACGGTGTTGGTAAACTTGTGGGAAGGGTTTTCTAAAGTGGTTGGGAGGGGTTAAACCCTCTCCTCTCTCATACCACAAGACGGACAGTCTGCTGCATTAGTCTAGTCTCGAACTTTCGGAGAGACCCCATGTATAGTCATGCAGTTTCAGGTATTATTGAGAATTTTCTACTGTATGACACGTTGGTAGAATTTGTCAGAATCTTAGCCGTTTAATTATGCAACTCAATATGGTTATTTTGCTAGTGGCCTGGAATAACACCAAGACTGTATCAGTTAGTTTGAGAGTTTTGCTACCTTGTGGTCACATTTCTGTCCTACACCACTTAACATGCCTATCTTGATCTGATGTTATCCGATTAGCTTTTTGTTGCTGTGTTCTTCCTGCAGAGCTCTAGCATGTCTAAGCGGCGCTCTTTGGAGAGGGGGGCCGGGGAGACTTCAGGCAGGGCCAACAAGCTCCTCTGTCCTGGAATCGCTGGAAGCAACGCGAAGAGGGCAGGTCCCTTCATCCTGGGTAAGCGATGGGGTTTACTCAGGGGCAAAAAGGGGTAACGTTGGCCTCTTACAACTGTGTGTTTGCCCAGGAAACTAGGAAAGAGGTGGGGGGGGGATTCAGTTAGCTTGAGGCAAGAATGTGAAGAATTTGACTTTGGGTAGATGGCTCAGAATCTATTCCGCAGAGTTTCTTCAATCTTTTCAGGAAATGTGTACTGTAAATGTTGTGAAATGTTAGCATAAGGCTTCTGCTGTCTGCTAGATTATGTTAGGGGTGTTGAAGTTTGCATGCCTCCTAATGGTTTGCATTAGGCMACACACTCTCCTTACCTTTTGGTCATGCAGCTGTTGCCACTTCTTCCTTACAGGGCCTCGTTTGGGGAACTCGCCCGTGCCAAGCATAGTGCAGTGTCTGGCCAGGAAGGATGGGACGGATGACTTCTACCAGCTAAAAGTGAGTGGATACACTCTCTCACTATCTGTTTCTTTTGAATGATCTAATTTCACTGTTCGATGGAGATTAATGAGTCTCTTCAAACAATAGCTAGTTAGCTACAGTGTCCCAATAGMCTTTTGAACTTTGACCTTCCAAAACAGACGTCTTTGTTAGTGTTCAGTTATTCCTTTACGGCCCTATTTCAGTGCAGCAGCCTGCGCTTGCTTAGGCGGAAGACAAACTGTAGAGGCAATTTGTTTATTGGGGCAATCCAATAATCTGTTTTACACTCAAGGTGTTTGTAGGTGGAGGAAGAGCGAAAAGGTGGCACCCTGCCTCGGGTCCCAAAAGTGCTAAGCCCCCGTGCAAAGTCTCCCCCCCCCCCCCCCTTCAGTGTCTCCTGAGTGTGTTGACCGTAGCATGTAGGGACATGTTTTTGCGGAAGGATTAAAATGAAACCAGCATGAAAAAACATTGTTTTATTTTAGTCAATACTTCTTTTCTGAAAACTGCATTGTTGGTCAAGGGCTTGTAAGTAAGCATTTCACTGTAAGGTCTACACCTGTTGTATTCGGCGCGTGTGACAAATACAATTTGATTTGATGTGCCAAATATGCAGGCCTGTTTTGTCCCCTCTGGCTCTCAACCTCCCCCATCTTCCTAAATTCTTTCCCAAGGCCTAGATCAGCTGCTGGCGTCAGCTGTTATGGTACATCTTTAGGCATTGTTGTAGGGGTGACGACTCCATGTGGTTCAGGGATTTCTTCCCAGTCCCAGAGCGTCTGTGCTCGTGACCTCGGGTTCGAATTCATTAGGTGACACCGTAGCAAGATGTTTCACAATGGGAAACAAAAAAACAAACTTTCTTATTGGAGAAATCTAGGTCGGCCCTGCCTGTTTAAGTCAGTTTTCTACTTTTTGGTGCCAAATGAACACAACCTTGCTGCTGCTYTCTGTTGTAGATCCTGACGCTGGAGGAGCGGGCAGACGCGGCCACAGAGACCCAGGAGGAGAGGCAGGGGAAGATGCTGCTGCACACCGAGTACTCCCTTCTCTCGCTGCTCCATAACCAGGACGGAGTGGTGCACCACCATGGCCTGTTCCAGGTAAATAGCAGGAGTTTACTTGGTGCGTCACAAACTTTCAGGTACATCGCTTGGTGCTGCAGCCCTTTGTAATGTCTTTCAATGATGAGAACTTCACAGACCTGTACTGAATTACTGTGATTGTACATTATTCTTTCTGATGAGAGACTTGCATAGTTTTCTACCAGCCTCCCAAAGACACCCCTTCAGGGAAAAACATTATATTCAAGCCCCCTACCTACCTACCAACCACACTGCACAGTCCCAGTCCAGTTGAGCTTAGAGACACTTCCATAGAAATATTGAAGCACCTTTTTCTTCAAGCCATCACTTTCCCAGTCGACCACTCACACAGTGACTCAGCCCTTCCCATTTCTTTATAACTTTGTTATTGTTCCCTCTGCCGCCTCTCTCTTTCACAACCCTATTCCTCCTCCTCGTCGCGCTCTTCCTAGAATAGCTACATTGAGCCGTGCGGCATGATTCATTCAAGGCTACAACGCTATTGATTGGTTTATTATAGTTCCGTCTCCAAGAGGGCCAGTTAATAATGATTTGTCTCWGGAAAGCCTTGAGGCCCAGCCATCTAAATCTGGACAAACCAATACCAATGGGGATCAGCTGGGGACGGTGGCTCGACATGAGGTTATTCATCTCAAACCCCCCCCCCCAGGCTCAGTAGAGGTGAATGTGTCCTATTCACATTGGATATGGGATGGTTGTGCACAGATCACTGAGCCCTGTCATCTCCTCCACTGTTCTCTCTCTCATAGCTCATCGTCAGACTGCAATTTCACTCGGCAATGGAAGCCGTTCAATTGTCATGTCTTTTGTCCGAATTTATGTTCCTTCTTACATGCTTCTAAAGAGATGCCCCAGAGTTGTATTGTTTAGGGCACACGTAGCAAAATGTTTTGCAATAAAAAAACAAGGTTTTATTGGACAAGCACATTTAATTCTGTTTTGTGGCCTTTTGTTTGTGCTTACTGAACACTACCCATACCAACAGATCGTAACGCGCACAGATAAAGGATACGGTCTCTCTCCCCTGTCCACTTTAGGACCGGGCGTACGAGATTGTGGAGGACCCGGAGGCCAACAATGGCAAGGTACGCCGGATGAAGAAGCGGATCTGCCTGGTGCTGGACTGCCTCTGTGCGCACGACTTCAGCGACAAGACTGCGGACCTCATCAACCTGCAGCACTACGTCATCAAGGAGAAGCGGCTGAGCGAGCGCGAGGCCATCGTCATCTTCTACGACGTGGTGCGCGTGGTSGAGGCCCTGCACAAGGTGAGTCCAACCAACAAAACACGTACAGCACCTTTCTAAGAGGACCTATTTGAGGAAGACGAGGCGCGGAATCTCTAATCATGATCACAATGCGTATGCCTAATTATTTGGAATGCGAGGCGATTTGTAGATTCAGTGATTCAACTCAGTCCGACTACAATGTAGCTGTTTGGATTTAGGCTGTTTCGAAACAATTTAGGCCGTTTCGCCCCTCCGATGAGTCGTCCAAGCTAAACCGCTCCTATAGAGCAGTAACAGCATTGACTTGAGTTGCTTTTGTTCCAGTGCTTCATTCAACAACCGTCTGACGGTGACAAATCTAATCCGTCTCTACCTCTCTCACCCTGCAGAAAAACATTGTGCACCGAGACCTGAAGCTTGGAAACATGGTGCTGAACAAACGGTAAGGACTCAGTCACGCTTTCATATTTGGTTCAGCCATGCGAGAGGCCCCATCCAGTTGTGTACGGTGTGCAACTGGCCTTCAACCCGAGCAGGGTCAAGTCCTTAACCTCAAGGAAGAGACAGATCTCCCAGCCCAGTCCCCCTTCACCCCTCTTTCTCTCTCGTACGAGTCAGTGAATCATTCCCTGCGGTCGGGTTTTGGAAGGCAATGATAGGAACCTAGTGAGAAAAGAGAGTGAAGAACGTGCCCTCTGCGCTCTCTAGGAGAGAGGGGGGGTGGAACTGCACATGGTTGGAACTCTGGCTCGGGTGCACATCAGGTCACAGTGCTGTGCTGCCGTGAATCTGATGGGCCCTGCAGAATTCAGCCAGCTCCTTATCCATAATGCCCCCCCCCCCCCCACAAAATCTATTTTCAGTCCTATGTTCCAAAATTTGAAGTTTGTGTTTTTTTTCTTCCGTTGGGTAAAAGTACAGACTCAGAGCTTCAAAATGGTACATCATACACTGTAGTTGGAGAAAACATGGGAAGTAATGCTGCTTTTAAAAGTTAATAAACTTATCCCATTTAAGAGAAAGGGGCATTCAAACATTTAGCTGCGATTTTTCACACGTGCTCCACATTAATCCTTGCGAAACGTATATTTAGAAAAGGAATACTTTCACCAAAAATGATTTCGCTGTACATATCTCACCAAGTTCACCCATTAGGCAAACCCATTAACAGTATTAAATTGCCTATTGTTGTATAATAAAGAACCTTTCACATTGAAGAACTACAAATGTTGCTCTTTGTTTACACCGTTAAGCCTTAGACCCAACCATCTCTTAAAGAACTGAAAATGTTTCAAGATTAAAATAGTTTAACTTCCAAGTGCCAAAGGTAGTAGCCTAAAATGAGAAACTTAACACAAGGGTGTAGGTTAAACACCACCTAGGCTTTTATCATGAKATCCTTTGAGTGACTTTGGTTYAGGTTATGATATGAACAAACTGAACGTATTTCTGTCTTGCCCTTTGGAGCAGGGCATGTAATGTCCATGGCCTTTTTCATTGCAATAGTCCTGATCTTCTCAAATATGTTTTCTGGGTWGTGTCCAATCCAATGGATGCTTGCTCATCTCTGGGAGGAAGGACATCATCGTTGCGCAGCAGCTGATAGCAAGTTCCATCAGTGTGAAAGGTCCTTGGCCAGAACACCAGGCTCCAGACAATTTAAGCTGTGAAGGAGAAAGGCAGACAAAAATAGACATGGCATTAAAACCTTGCATACCAGCAATAACATTCTTTGAACCACAAGCAATAAGCTCAAGTACCAAGAAAAAGTGTTTGTTCATCTCCTTACACTTGTGGGGAGAGCAGGTTCATGCTGAAARACAAAWTCCAGAAAAATAGGTAAAGAAAATGTGTGAATTAATCTCCTATAGCTTGTTATTGCCTGTTACTAAAATGCCCTGTATACACTCAACCTGTATCCAGCCAAACAATGGCAATGCAGACATTACAAGATAACTAGCTAATAATTAGCAAACGTTTAACTTCATCATTACCAGCAGGCTAGATGTACATGGTATTCATCTTGCCTAAATGCCATGGTTACTCCATTGAGAGAAAAAMAATTGTCTGACAGAAGTCACTCTAAAAAACAATGCAATATTTTCTACAAGCCAGTATGTTGACTGAAATGATATTTCCACTTTACCGGTTGTACTTGCTGTTGATGGGAGGTAGAGATGGGGTGTCCACAGGATAGTGATGTTTACCTGAGTCTTTGCGGTGCCGGTAGTTTGTCGCTTGTATTAACAATAGCCGAATGTAACCGAAATGTAGTCGTCTGACACACGTTTCCTCGCAATCAGCTGGAAGTGTTTRCCGTTTAGTTAGGCTTGGYCATATTTTTCAAGTGTTTGTCATGTGCGAATTGCATCAGTATTGAAAATAACAACTGGAAATACAGACCAGTGTACTAAAGGTTGGGTTGATAACACTTCCCTGTGGATATTTTGTATCAAATTACCTCTGACATAGATTACTGGTTGTCCACCGATGTCCCTAAATTGAAATTAAGTTTGTAATATTCTGACTTTTAATGGGACTGTTCGGGAATGCTGAGCCTACATGTTAGAGACGAGTGTGTAACTATTTCACTCTCGGATTCTAAACAAGGCTARTATTAATCTAGCTAGTCAACTAGTTGAACATGTCGATGGCTAGCTATTTAGCCATTTAATCTGTGCCTGTCACTTAACTTGGGGTTTGATTAGCTTGCTCCACAGTGGCTATTTTCGTTAGCAAGCTAGTTAAACATAACAAACTGATAAACACATTATTGTCCTGGCTTTGCACATCAGCAATCAACGTTAACTACAGAATGCAACTGGCCATCTTAGCTAGCTAGCTATAACTTACCTGTATGCAGCTGTCTAGCTAGCAAACAAGATAATTAAACCTTGTGCTTTTCTGAAAAAAATTGTCCATTGTGGTATGGGTCAGATTGACCCGCACAGTTTAAACACACAAGACATTCAAAGAACCAAGTAAAAAAAGACAACTTTATTTTGTCTTGTCAGATCTTTCAGAAAGAAATACAAGAACATTTGATTTCAAAAACTATATTTTAAGAACTAKTTGTTGAAAATATCACTCACAAACAAGCATTTTCTGTTTGCTTGTTTGTGAGTGTGATTGGTTTTACTGTCTTGGCGAGAGGGGCAGAGCAAATCGTGTAGGCCCTGGAACAATTTTGATTACGTTGGAAGCTGACAGTCTACCTTTGTTGTGGTGACAGTGACCATTCTATATTACTGTCTTTAGACTTCATGTCCTCTCTTCTCTGGATGATGGTTGTTGCATGCGCTCTCATCTGATGGAGGGGATGGTATGGCAGACTCCTCTGAATCGTCTTCACCAAAGAAAAATTCACAATCAGGAGGACAATGCTGTTGATGATCCAATCGCTGAAACCTCTTCTATTTCGCAGTTCAGAATTTGTGATGAGGCTTCATTGACTGAATCTTTTGGAGCTCATTTTTGACTGTCTCTGTCAGATCTGCTGCTCTCGCACTGAGAAGTTTGGGCAACTCCTTTTCACCCAAACATAATTATAGTGCAACCAGAACCAGTCAAGGCAGAATCCATCAAAGACACTTTGTTTATTTTGGACCTGTGTGAATATCGATACAYATGAAAGCCTCCGGGTCAAAATGACCCACATTTTGTTTGTATACAAAATCTGCACAGACATTCCCCAACACATCAGTGTATGCACATTTTGAAGTTAGGTYCATGACCCTAAATGAGAAAAGYCATTGAATTTCATGGAGAAAGAGGTTAATTAGTATTTCAGGCAACTCAAAAGTAGAAATTGGTAAAATTGACCCGCAACAYAACAGGAGGGTTAAACAACGGGAAAGTGGCATATTCATGGGTCTGAATGAGTTTCATTCATGCATACACATTCATATCTAAATACTAGTGCCCATCTGTTTCTTAAACTAGTCACTCTAATGTACTTGTCCTCTTGCTCAATTGCTCACCGGGGCCTCCCACTTTCTAGTCTGGTTAGAGCCAGTTTGTGCTGTTCTGTGAAGGGAGTAGTACACAGCGTTGTATGAGATCTTCAGTTTCTTGGCAATTTCTCGCATGGTATAGCCTTCATTTCTCAGAACAATAATAGACTGAGTTTCAGAAGAAAGTTMTTTGTTTCTGGTCATTTTGAGCTTGTAATCGAACCCACAAATGCTCATGTTCCAGACACTCAACTAGTCTAAAGAAGGCTAGTTTTATTGCTTCTTTAATCAGAACAATAGTTTTCAGCTGTGCTAACATAATTGCAAAAGGGTTTTCGAATGATTAACTAGCCTTTTAAAATGATCAACTTAGATTATCAAACACGACGTGCCATTGGAACAGAGGTCTGATGGTTGCTGATATTGGGCCTCTGTATGCCTATGTAGATATTACATTAAACATCTGCTATTTCCAGCTACAATAGTCATTTACAACATTAACAATGTCTGCACTCTATTTCTGATAAATTTGATGTTATTTTAATGGACAACAAATGTGCTTTTCTTTCAAAAACAAGGACATTTCTAAGTGACCCAACTTTTGAACGGTAGTGTACATTTTGCACAATGAGCACTTGTCTCTCAAATACATTGTTAGTTATTGGTTAGCTAGCTTGTGAATTTTTGCCTTATTAGCATTSACATGAAATCAGTCAACACTTCAAAACAAGGCATTGTATCAATAAGATGWAAYGWKCCACTTATGATTCCCCACATGGCAGTTTCTTGTCAATTCTTTCTAGCAAAATTTGGCCATGCAGAATCTCAACAACGCGCTGACTTCTGCACCATGGAATCGCGCACATCGTTTTCCTGACGTTGTCAGCTAACCCATCTATAGTGAATCTAGAACGATATCGCAGCCTCTTGCGATATAGATATTGTGGATGTCARTATTGCAATTTTAGATTAAAAGTAGATTAATCGCGCATCCCTAGTGAGCACCATTCGGCAGCCGTAGTGGTGATGAAACAAAGTGTTTTGTTTTGGCCCGGTGGGGCTGCTGCACGGAACAGAGCAGACGAGTAGAACACTTTGTCCCAGCTGGAGACAAAAGGAGAGGCCTGCCAAAGGCCCTCCATAGCTCAGGGCTGACTCACCATGGACACACATGTCTCTCTCTCTCACACACACACACACACACTCAGCACTCTATTTACTTTCCCTCCCTCCCTCCCTCCCTCCCTCGCTCTGCTCTGTCAGAAGCTTTTTTTTTTTTCACAAACTCTTTGCTCTTTACTCCTTTCTGTTTTCTCATGATTCCTTTCTTCCATTCCCTCTCATTGTCTTCCTTTTTTGGCATTCGCCTTTGCTCTCCGTGGTTTCATTTGTCCTCGCTGAATGTGCATGCATAAAGTATGGGGGAGAGATGGATGGAGAACGGCCTCTCCCAGATTTAGGGTATGCAAGACACTTGTTCATGTGAAACAGGACAAATGTAAGCACCCCTTATTTGACCTTCGATCACTGTGCACTTTCACCACCCGGTGAAGTTCATAACTTATTTAATCTGTCTAATAAACTCCATGCTTTTCACAGTCCTAGTGGTAGGCTATGTTGTGTGGGCCTATCATCGCATGAATCCAAGTTTACTTCGATATGATTGCTATTATATAACTATTTGTGCATAAAGGCGTTTACACGGTTATTTCGCATGTAATTTGACAAACATTGCTTGCCGACAATAATAAAGGTACCTGCATTTCCTGTTTCCATCATGGTTAATGTCATTAATCCACATGCAATTGATGGAAATGAGGCTTATTGCATTTTGCCTGCAAGTTGTTTTAAATAGCTGGTGTTTGTAGGCTAGTAATTCTTAAATGAACCTTAACGTTGAGGGTGTACTTTAGGTTTGGTTGATTGCAAACTAGACTTGAGCCTCCTTGTCAGGTAATCCGTCTCTCTCRCCTGTCTCTGCACAGTCTTTAGACTGTGAGGTGCTTGTTTGTCATCATGCTTCTGTCAGCTGCCACTGACGGTGACATCAGCCTCTGCATATATTCCCACTGACTGAGCTGAAGATTAGTTTACACCTGTACAATCTTCCCTTCACCAACTTCTCCCTGTCCTGCAAAGCTCAGTGTGCTGTATCATTGTCAGGAGTTTGCTTATGCTGGAAATGAACATCGCAAATCAAATTTAAAAAGGGTTTGGCTGGTGCGGGGTTCACAAATAAGTGAAAAAGTAGTCCATCTGTTTAAAACTGGAAAGCAAAGTTGACCTTTTTTTATATTGTAAATTGTTTTTGATGGGACACTAGTCATGCACAGGTAAATCCCAAAATGTTTGAGGGAAATCCTTGACCTCATCACACTGTTCTAATGTTTTTTTGAAAATTWAATCTCAATTACATCTAGCATCAATTTGAGGGACACTCCTGCTGAAATTCGTATTTTTTTTTTTGTAAAAACATTTTTTGTGCTATTTGAGCTTCATGTAGAGCCAGAGGATGCCATGTTCAACCCCTTTCCCATCAGTCTGGTTATTTTGGGCAGGACGGGGGGGGAGTCACAAGGGATGTGGAGGTTTCTGGTTTCCTGTCTCCTGGGGTCACATGACCAGAAAGCGGAGACGGTGTGGTTCTTCTGGTCAACCCAGTCCTAAGGGTCCCTCTCACGAGGCGAACATGCTATCTCTTTCATGGTGAGAGGATACGGAGTAAGAATAGCAACCGCAGTTGTGTGATGCATGCAGGCGAAAGAAAGGCCCCCTTCATAAAGCAGCTTTTTATCKAGAGCCCTTCAAGCGCAGCTTCCTGTCATTGTGAAGTTCAAAAGGCTACTGCATTATAGACAACTCATGCGCGCAAATTTTGAACAGCCTCCTCAGATGGTAGACTGTCAAGACAGAATTGTTTCATCTTCAAAAATGTTTTTTTACAATGTGGCATTTTTAGCAAGCATGTTTTCACAGGAATTAACCTTAGCCTAAATGTGGCCTTCTGTTTTGTGTGAGCAGAATGTGAAACGCATACAGTGTGAAAGTGAGAGCGCATAGGGGAAGCTGCATTGACCTCGGTCCTTGGAGAAAGGGGATGTGGGTGAGAAGGTGAACTTGAGTGGACTAAGGCGCTAAATTGCAGTTGTGATTTGTGTAGCCTGTGCATGTGTTGCGTGGGTGGACTTAAGCTTGTGTGTGCACTTTTCCTTATGTGCTTTGCATACACATTCGTCAATTCAATTCCATGCAGGATTAGTCATCGAGGTAATTAGCCCAAACCACAGGTTGACTCACATGTTTGTCAAAGTGCAGCCTTTATTATTTCCTCTTTCTCTCTGCATGTTTCTCTCTACTGTCCGAAGGCCTAACATTTAAAACCTGCCATACCCCCCCCCCCCACACACACACACACACACACATGTTTATCTACGATGCTCATGCAAACATCTGATAGGCCTATGTTTCTACAGGAAAAATATGATGTCCCTAGCAACGGTGCTTGAGTGCCAGACTGTCTGGAGTTTACCCTGTCTCTAGATATCACTGTCCTCCTGGTTTGGAGTTGTCCCTTCAACTGCTGGTTGTGATCGTATAGTCTTGTGTTTTTTTGAAACTACTTCTGGTTTCTTTTCTTTTTTGAAATGCTAAGGAGTCTAATGCTTTGCACAGTTAAATGTGCTGCAGTCAAATTAAGCAGTGAGTGAACTACGCCTCCCACGTCAGTCTGCATCGATTTAGTTTCATGAAGCATCGTGTATCTCACAGGCCTACCAAACACTTTTTTTGTCATGACGAGGCAAACTTTTACAGTCAGGAAGTGGAGTACAGTTTCCTTGGGTCATATTCATTAGGGCATACTGTGCTGCATTTCTTTCACACAGTTTCTGACAGTTTTCTTCCATTTTTGTATCTACTGAGTATGACCCTGGTGTGTGTGTGTGTGTTGGTGTCTCTCTGTGTACCCTAGGACCCACCGGATTACCATCACCAACTTCTGTCTGGGCAAGCACCTGGTGAGTGAGGACGACCTGCTGAAGGACCAGCGAGGAAGTCCAGCCTACATCAGCCCTGACGTACTGAGTGGTGAGAGGACATGCACACACACAGATGGCATGAGAGGGGAAAGGAGAAGGAAGTTCTCTGTCTGTCACAAATGCTACTGACTGATGCCAAACACAATCACATAACAGTTCAATTGAAACTTCCATATCTCCATGCTTACTTTATGTAACAAGTGGATGCAAATCATGTAGGCCTATTGATTTCCAAGGGTAACTCACATGTTATTTGTGAAATGTGTTGGTGGGGGTTTGACTGATAAGCTCCTGTTATATGAAAGGAAGGGTCAGCCTAGTTTAATCTGGGTCGAGCTGGGAAACTGCGAGTCAGTCAGGAGGCTTGCGTAATGTTTGGCAGGCCACTGTTGCGTTGGATATTTCCGGTTTATTAGGCAACACCGATAGCCTATTTTGCAAACTTGGAACATTAGTGAAGGCTGAAAATCTCTCAAGGTATTTTCTTTTCTTCATTTATTGACTTGATCATCTCAGTTGCATGATGTTCTCTCGTGATAAGCTACGTGTTAGGGTATGTGGTGGTGATTTTGTTTGGGTTTATTGCAAACGTGTACTGTGCTACATTTTGCTATTAGTTTAATCACTTGCTGCAGAGACGGCACACAATATTCCATCACTCGGTAGTTTGTGCACGCACTTCGTGCACACAGTTTTAAAGTATTCTCAGCCCTTCAGTCTAGACACGATTGGTGGGGAAACGTGTGAAACGAGCAGATTTGGATGGTGTCTTCTTCCCCTCTCTCCATTTAAAACAGAACCCAGGCATATATGAGCGGAACATGACAAGTTGAAGACAGAACAATGAAACTGAGCTCCGGTGAGTCACACTGATGACTCACCGAGAGGGAAACTACTCCCAACCCCTCCCCCCATGTGTGTGTGTCAAATGCATTACCATTATTGCCCCATGGGCGGAGGGAGGGAAGCAAGCAACTGCCGACCACCTCTTTATAACAACACTTGCCTCTGGTCGTAAAGAAGAGCACCATGCTCATTTGTTCTCCCATACATCACTGTCTTCTGACTCCTCGTGCCTTTACTGTTTGATAGGTTTAAGCATAATGGAGGTATGGTATTGCCAAATGGGATTGCGGTTGGGAATTTCTTGGAAAGATGAGTCTAGAGCTGCAGTTGGAGAGTGTCGAGTCACATTGTCTTCTTCTGTGTCCAATTGGTTAATCATTCATTCTGAGGTTGATTTAATGAGATATTGTGGGTGGTTCTGGAGGAGGACAGTGGGTTGAAGAGTAACGACAAACAATGTTTGTGGTTGAATTAAGATTCGATAGTGTGATTGTACTGGTGCATGTACGTACATGATGTGGAAGCGTATATGCAAAACATGTTTTTAAAGAAGCGTCATGTTCTCAGTTGCAAAATGTCGTAACATGAACCCGTTTTCCATCAACTTTTCATGCGAGTATATGTTGGATACAAAATGTAATGACAGGCATAATGGAAACGGTAAACTTTCGTATTGTCAACAAATGTTTTTTGGGGAACTTTCAAAATGTCGACGAAACATTTCAGCTTTTTGTCAGTGAGATGCTGGTGGAAATGCTTTTATGCTCAAATGAATATAATAACGTCGTATCGAAAACTTGGAGTCAGGCGAAGACGTGTGGTCTTCCCACTATGACTTGTCACAAAAGCATGCAGGTTATTAGACTACAGATGAAATAAATGATGCACTTCACAGAGTGGTGAAAGTGCGTAGTGATGAGCTTGATGCTGCTTTCCAATAAATATCAAGGGTCTTATTCTGGTGACAGGATGGATAGTCGATGCTTGGCTGCCGTTTGACTTTTTTTTTGTTGCCCATAACGATAACCTCATGTAGGCTATACGTGCTCTCTAGCCAACAGCGCTCAGATAGCAATGTTGGCTGGAGTGCCCATGCCAGTATTTCTTTTTTTTTTATTCGGTACATGTGTATTTAACTGCAAAAGGTATTTTTATGTGCACTACGTCATCACTTACAGCCTTTTATCTGTAACAAGTCCTGTTGATGGAAACGCATCTTTGGTGGGAAAATTCACATTCTTTTTTAAATGCTTTTAATTTATTTAAAAAAATAAAAATAAATGTATGTAAGATTCGCATGAGAATCTGTCGCCATTTGTATTGAAACCTAGTTTGTGAATTTTAAAAAAAATGAATCTATTGTCTTCCTTTGCAGGCCGGCCGTACCACGGTAAGCCCAGTGACATGTGGGCCCTTGGCGTGGTGCTGTTCACCATGCTCTACGGCCAGTTCCCCTTCTACGACAGCATACCTCAGGAGCTATTCCGCAAGATCAAGGCTGCAGAGTACTCCATCCCAGAGTAGGTCAACATACAACCCCCCCACCAATACAGTACCACACATCCCATACCAAACCACACAAGCATTATTACTCCATGCACCCCATACAGAGTTGCTACAATGATGCATATCATGACAGTTGGTCTACTCAAGGACTTGGTGCAAGTCTGCCAATATCAATTAAGTTCTGAGCCACACACTATTAGAACTAATAGTAATGTATGCTGTTTAGCAGATGCTTTTATCCGAAGTGACTTAGTCATGCATGCATGCATGCATTTTACATACAGGTGGTCCTGGGAATCGAACCCACTATCCTGGCTTTGCAAACGCTATACTATACCAACTGAGCTATGGAGGACCGTTCTCTTATTGGTTCCTCCTAGGTATTATGCAACAGTTTCTCCTTCTGGTGTTGACGGCCATAAATATAACCATTCCCCCTCTGTCCTTCTTCCCTTTCCTCCCTCTCTCTCCTCAGGGACGGGCGTGTGTCGGAGAACACTGTGTGTCTTATACGGAAGCTGCTGGTGCTGGACCCCCAGCAGAGGCTGACCGCCGCCGAGGTCCTGGAGTCTCTCAGCGGCATTATTGCCTCATGGTGAGTCACGCCCTTTGGTGGACAGGGAGAGAACTGTAAATATTGCCCGATGTGGTTTAAAAAGTGCATAACAACAATGCATTCTCATCTGGTGTGAGAATATCATCTTTAATCCCATCAAGATGTGTAACTTGGTGGCATTAATAGAATCATCAGTCAACCCTTGCTCTGTCGATAAACTTGTGTGTGCGCTTTGCAGGCAGTCAGTATCCTCTTTGACCGGACCTCTTCAGGTTGTACCGGACATCGATGACCAGGTCAGCCACACAGAGCATCTCCAGGAGGTGAGATCCCTGTGGCCAACAACCCCTTGATCCTCCTTTAGCATTAGCACATGGCTAATCCTCAGAACTTCAGCTCACCCAAAGCCTTCTGGGGAACACAGCCAAATGCTCCTCTCTTATTGACTGGTGCCTTGGTGTTTGATGTTCTCACTGCGCCACCATGAGGCTAGCACTTTCATTACATTTGAATCCAAATTTCTTAAATCTAAAGGTGTTGTAAGAAATACAAAAGTGTTTTCAAGTATAGCTTGACATAATTCTCAGTTATAAAGCTGTATAATCAAATCCAAACTTGATTTATTATATGTGCCGACTACAACAGGTCCCTTACAGTGAAATGCTTACTTACAAGCAATGCTAACCAACAATGCAGTTAAAGTAAATGATAAGAATAAGAAATAAAATTAACAAATTAAAGAGCAGAAGTAAAATAACAATAGCGAGGCTATATACAGGGGGTACCAGTACAGAGTCAATGTGCGGGGGCCCTGGTTAGTCGAGGTAATGTACATGTAGGTAGAGTTATTAAAGTGACTGCATAGATAATAACAGTAGCAGGGGTTAAAAAGGCGGGGCAGGCAATACATATAGTCTGGGTAGCCATTTGATTAGATGTTCAGGAGGCTTATGGGTTGGGGGGGTAGAAGCTGTTTAGAAGCCTCTTGGACCTAGACTTGGCGCTCTGGTACCGCTTGCCATGCGGCAGCAGAGAGAACAGTCTATGACTAGGGTGGCTGGAGTCTTTGACAATTTTTAGGTCCTTCCTCTGACACCCCCTGGTATAGAGGTCCTGGATGGCAGGAAGCTTGGCCCCAATGATGTACTGGGCCATACGCGCTACTCTGTAGTGCCTTGGAGTTGGAGGCAGTTTCCGTGCCAGGCAGCGATACAGCCAGTCAGGATGCTCTCGATGGTGCAGCTGTAGAACCTCTTGAGGATCTGAGGACCCATGCCAGATCTTTTCAGTCTCCTGAGGGGGAATTGGATTTGTCGTGCCCGCTTCACGACTGTCTCGGTGTGCTTGGACCCTTTAATTATATTTTTTACCTTTATTTAACCAGGTCGGCTAGTTGAGAACAAGTTCTCATTTACATCTGCGACCTGGCCAAGATAAAGCAAAGCAGTACGACACAAACAACAACAGAGTTACACATGGAATAAACAAGCGTACAGTCAATAACACAATAGGGAAAAAAAGAAAGTCTATATACAGTGTGTGTAAATGGCGTGAGGTAAGGCAATAAATAGGCCATAGTAGCGAAGTAATTACAGTTTAGCAAATTAACACCGGAGTGATAGATGAGCAGATGATGTGCAAGTAGAAATACTGGTGTGCAAAACAGCAGAAAAGTAAATAAAAACAATATGGGGATGAGGTAGGTAGATTGGGTGGGCTATTTACAGATGGGTTATGTACAGCTGCAGTGATCAGATAGCTGATGTTTAAAGTTAGTGAGGGAAATATAAGTCTCCAGCTTCTGCGATTTTTGCAATTCGTTCCAGTCATTGGCAGCAAAGAACTGTAAGGAAAGGCGGCCAAAGGAGTTGTTGGCTTTGGGGACGACCAGTGAGAGATACCTGCTGGAGCACGTGCTACGGGTGGGTGTTGATATCGTGACCAGTGAGTTGAGTTAAGGCGGAGTTTTACCTAGCAAAGACTTATAAATGACCTGGAGCCAGTGGATCTGGCGACGAATATGTAGCGAGGGCCAAACGGATGGCACTGTGATAGACTGCATCCAGTTTGCTGAGTAGAGTATTGGAAGCTTTTTTGTAAATGACATCGCCGAAGTCGAGGATCGGTAGGATAGTCAGTTTTACGAGGGTATGTTTGGCGGCGTGAGTGAAGGAGGCTTTGTTGCGAAATAGGAAGCTGATTCTAGATTTAATTTTGGATTGGAGATGTTTAATATGAGTCTGGAAGGAGAGTTTACAGCCAGACACCTAGAATATGTGGACAACTACAAATACCTAAGTCAGAACCGTCCAGAGTAGTGATGCTAGTCGGGCGGGCGGGTGCGGGCAGCGAACGGTTGAAAAGCATGCATTTGGTTTTACTAGCATTTAAGAGCAGTTGGAGACCACGGAAAGAGTGTTGTATGGCATTGAAACTCGTTTGGAGGTTTGTTAACAGTGTCCAAAGAAGGGCCAGATGTATACAGAATGGTGTCGTCTGCGTAGAGGTGGATCAGGGAATCACCCGCAGAAAGAGCGACATCGTTAATATATACAGAGAATAGTCGGCCCGAGAATTGAACCCTGTGGTACCCCCATAGAGACTGCCAGAGGTCCGGGCAACAGGCCCTCCGATTTGACACCCTGAACTCTATCTGAGAAGTAGTTGGTGAACCAGGCGAGGCAGCCGTTTGAGAAACCAAGGCTGTTGAGTCTGCCGATAAGAATACGGTGATTGACAGTCGAAAGCGTTGGCCATGTCAATGAACACGGCTGCACAGTACTCTTTTATCGATAGCGGTTATGATATCGTTTAGTACCTTGAGCATGGCTGAGGTGCACCGTGACCAGCTCGGAAACCGGATTCCACAGCGGAGAAGGTACGGTGGGATTCGAAATGGTCAGTGATCTGTTTATTAACTTGGCTTTCGAAGACTTTAGAAAGGCAGGGCAGGATGGATATAGGTCTATAACAGTTTGGGTCGAGTGTCACCCCCTTTTGAAGAGGGGGATGACCGCGGCAGTTTTCCAATTTTTAGGGATCTTGTACGATACGAAAGAAAGGTTGAACAGACTGGTAATAGGGGTTGGCGGTGGATAATTTTAGAAAGAGGGTCCAGATTGTCTAGCCCAGCTGATTTGTACAAGTCCAGGTTTTGCAGCTCTTTCAGAACATCTGCTCTCTGGATTTGGGTGAAGGAGAAGCTGGGGAGGCTTGGGCAAGTTGCAGTGAGGGGTGTGGGGCTGTTGGCCGGGGTTGTAGCCAGGAGGAAAGCATGGCCAGCTTTAGAGAAATGCTTATTGAAATTCTCGATTATCGTGGATTTATTGGTGGTGACGGTGTTACCTAGCCTCAGTGCAGTGGGCAGCTGAGCGGAGCTGCTCTTATTCTCCATGGACTTTAGTGTCCCAAAACGTTTGAGTTAGAGCTACAGGATGCAAATTGTTAGTTTGTTGGTGATCTGGAAGCTCTCAACCTGCTCTGCTACAGCCCCGTCGATGAGCTTGGTGACGTAGGTTCATCAGCTCTGTTTTGACAAGGATGCTGATCTCTTGATCATTAACCAGGCTCTCTAACTTGTGTTCATTGTGTAACAGTATCTATGTGTAACAGCAGGGTCGTGTTCAGTAGGCACCAAACAGAAAATGAACAAACTGGGAAGGGACTATGTGGACTTGGTAGACCTGGTCCAATAAAAAATGCTCAGTTTTCTGTTGCAAAATGTTTTAAGACATTTTCCATGATGTGCCCTAATGCAGGGGTTTTCAAACCTTTCCTCAGGGACCTCTAGATGTTCCATGTATTTGAGCTATACCAGATCTAGTACACTTGAGTCAACTAATCAATAACAAAATTGTAAAATGTCTGGGGGTCACTGAGAAGAGGTTTGAAAATCACTGCCCTGATGAACACGACCTAGTGTGTAACTAACTAATAAGCATCTCTGTCTCTCTATCCCAGGTGAAAATGACAGAGGAGTCGTCACAGTACGAGTTTGAGAACTACATGCGCCAGCAGCTGCTTCTGGCCGAGGAGAAGAACACTATTCATGAGGCCAAGGCCAGCTTCCTCACCAAGCGCCAGTTCGGCGCCATCCCGCCCGTGCGGCGCCTGGGCCACGATGCCACGCCCGTCAGCCCTCTGGACGCCGCCATCCTGGCCCAGCGCTTTCTCCGGAAGTAGCCCCTTCATTCATCGCCTTGACAAGTGGAGTGAGGGACACAAGGGTTGGGTTGGGAAGGTACCCTAAAACTGAGAATATCTGTGGGAGCTTAGCCCCAGCACGACCCTCCCTTGAGTAGAGGCCCCTAGCTGTGGTGAGTTAGGTGGTGTGGGAACAGACATGGGGGGAGGGGGCACCAGAACTGATCACTCACCTGACAACCTCTCATAGTTTTCACACTTCAAGTCTTGGTGTTGGCAGTGTGCACAGGAATGGCAAGGCTGGAGAATCTGAAGATCTGAACCAAAGGCTCCCACTGACCCCCCACCACTGATCTTAAACACACGGTTCTCTCAGCCAGCAATGGGCACATATGGAGTCTTACAGGCCAGGGGGATACCAGACACGGTTGTGTGTTTGGACATGAAAAGCTCCCCCATTGTTTCCCTCTGCTGAGACCTGGCCATCGCCCTCCTACCTACCCCAATTTCTTCTTGAAAACCCTGAGCAATACAGGGCCAAAAGAACCATGTAGCAACCTTCCTCTAACCTCCCTCAACTCTCCAAACTGGGATCACTTGATCATGGACGTCACTCACGCGCCCGCCCGCTCCACTCTCTTTAGTTTCCTCATAACCAAAATGATCTGGACTAGTCCTGTCTCTAAACTACGGCTTCAAATCTACCTCTCAATCTTTATTTTTTTTATTTTTTTCCATGTATACATTTTTCACCATGTCCACCATTCTCAAAAAACAAGGAATTGTCGAGGTAGTGTTGTCACCGTAGACAGAAAGCATTACTATGTTTTAAAGGTTTGGAATGTGGAATATGAATAAGCTTTTTTCCTTATGAGTAATAAGTAGCATTTTACCCTTCTATCTATTCTACATTGAAGTTGCTAACTATCAAAGGGTGGCCAAAACGCCAACTTCTAAGTCTAGCCGATTGCATTGTTTTCTTGCTTTCGCTCACCCCGTGGAACCATTTTCTTTGCATTTAGGTGTCTAGTGTCAAATACCTGGAGGTTGTGACGCCAAGAGCTGGACGGGGGATGTTTTATTAGACATTTATTAGATGTTTAAGGTTGATCCTCTCTCGTTATTGCTGTTCTAATTGGCATCTTTGACTATTAATCATGACGTGGACGCTATAATTTTTTGGTGGTGAAAAATCATGGAGAGTCTTAATTGATTGTTAGCCAAGGAAATGATACCTCCCCTTCGTTCACCACTGAACAACTTCCAGGTATTCAACTTCCCATTTATCCTGTGTGACATCATCATTGTGGGACAAGTATTGGGCATGAATGTGAATGAATGGTAATGCCAGTGATTGTCAGTGTGTAGATAAGTGTGATTTGGGCCAGGGTTGTATTAGACAAAGCCAGGTCCTTTTCAGTGGTAGGTGCAGACTAGAGCCACGTTATTTAAGCCCAGTGAGTCAGTGCACACCCTTAAACTAGACATCCTCTCAATCTCTATCTTGCCTGCCTCAGTTGTTTGCACACACCGAGAATATATAGGCTTTTCTAAGACTGGCTGGACTGAATGTGTCCGCTATGAAAGATGGGCATCCCTCATGTTGGCCCTGTCTTAGTCGTGAATGCTCTAGTGTGTAGCAATTAAGTTTAAAATCAAACAAAACCGTAATGATCACAGTAGCTCTCAAGCCCTTTTAGCTGTTTGTAAGTGATATTGTAGTAGCTGATCATGAAAGCGTTACTCTGATGTTCATAATGATAATTGAATAGATAGTGTAATATTTCAACAACTCAATGAGGTTACGTCTCCATCACTCGGTCGCGTCATGCCATTGTTATGCACTTTCTCACGCCTCCCTCTGCTGGCGGCGCCACAGTGGTGCCAAACGTCGTGATCAATCCAATCATTCTGCACAGAGGCTAACGGCTGTTTTGTCTAAATTACACCAGTGTCCTGGAAATACGACGACATTGCTAAAGTAGGTAGATATTTAGTAGGAAACAACTTTGCCATAATTGTCGTCAAATTTACTTTAGGCAGATGGCAATGTCATAAGTTAACAAAGTTTGTCAAAAATAGCTAGCAATGTTGCTAAGCTACTAACTCGTGAACAATATTAGGCATCTGTTCACATAAGCTTGCCCATCTTTATGGGTATCCGCATTGCTTAGACCTTCACCCTATTTATATCCAAATTGATCACATGAGTAGAAACTCGAGTCAGTTTCATTGTATATTGTCTTTTTCCTCAATTTCATGTATGTTGATTTTGTTATTTATTCACTGTCCATTTTCAGGCATCAAATCTCTGCCATTTTAGCTTTAAGCAAGAAGTGTTCTGGTTCCATTTGTTTCTCCAAACATTCAAACTTGAGCCTCCATTGCAGTTTTCTCTTTAAAGATCTTTTTATTATTTTTGACCGTTGCCACACACTCGTGGTCAATTTAAGCTACACTAATAATGAGACTGACTGCATAGTTCTATTTTTTACACAGAAAATAATCGCACATTTATAATGATTTATGGTAGTGATGTTCTGTTTATTAGCCTGGTCACAGTTCTGTTTGTGCTGTCTTGCCAACTGTTGCCTTGACAGTGACAAACAGATCTGGGACCAGGCCAACTGTTTATCGCCCCATACCAGACTTTTGGTCAGTATGTAAATATAATACCATCATGACAGCGACAACACCAGTAGAGCTTCCATCTAGTGGAACGTTCCCAGCTCTGATCAGGGGTACATTCAGTGAGGTGAAATGTTGCAGATAGGAATGTGTTGAATAGAACTGACATGATTCTGAATTCAACATGACAGGAAATCATATCTTAATTTCTATCTGAACTTTTTGTAACGTTGCACTCTCCTGAACAGCCCCGCTTTAACACAAATTATATATAGACATGCATTAGAGGCAATACTAGCCACCCCATTTGGATACAAAATTAAATTAGATTTTGAGGAATGTTAGCTTTTTTCCCCCCACCTCAATGTGAATTTCTGGGTATAAAAGCAGTATTGTAGTTGATAGTGTGTCAGTAGTTCATGAGATAAAGGTATTTTGTGAACATCACAGCCCTTGCTGAAGTTGAAGGCAAATTTCTCATCCCATCTTACTTGAGGGTGACCATAACCCACTATTGGATATAAATATGTAGGTTTATTAGATAAGACCCTTGATAGTAATGTATTATCTGTAGCATTATCAAGATAGTGTTCACATTTAGCTGTTGGAATTGTCCCATTTGATGTCTATGAAAGTTGTCTCCTTCAGACGGTCTGTGGACTGAAAGCACCATACGAAGCATGATGTTGAGCTCTTTGTAAAATGCGATTTTTGCATGAATTTTTTTACTTGCAAGGTGGTCCCACAATATAATTCCCWGAAATCCACCAACCAGGAAGAATTGAATTTGAGTCTTAAGGAAAAACCTAATGTTTTTCATAATACAACCGATTTTCATTTAAAGAACCTTCAACATAATTTTTCATTTTTACCATAATTCTAAAATGGAGGAAATGTCTGTCAGTTTAATGATGTATTTGATTTGCTGAATATTTTAACTGGAAAATAGATTATGGTGTATGATATGTGGTGGTAAAAATGGTTGAAAACCAGCAGGATTTGTTGTAAGCTGTTTGGTTGGATATGGGCATCTAATACAAAAACCTGGCTAATTGTACAGAGATGGAAGAAAATTAAAAAGAAGTTTGTATAAAAGACATATTTTTGTACTTCATCAAATCTCTACATGCATGTCAGCAATAAACTTTGATATGGAAAAATTCTCTATATTCCTACCATTTATTTCATGTGATACTTTGAATGTTTACAGTACTTCCTATCATTGCCAGTAGGTGGAGTATTGTCTCAAAGAATAGAAAAGCATTTGCTATATGTATAACCAAGAACACCAGATATTGTGTAGTAATGATAATGACCCCAAGTGTTGAATCCTAAATTGTCAATGAAACACTCACTATGTATTCAGTTCACAAAATGGGAAGGAATGGTTCTCTTCCTATAGTTTCTACTCTCTTGGGTCTGTCTCATGCCATTACAGAATGTGTGTAGACTCCCTGCAGCGAGTGATTGTGTGTCTTAAATACTAAATTGAAATGGCATGTTTGTTTGTTTTTTCTCTCTGAGGGACTTTTGGACCATGGGCCAAGGGAGCAGATCTACAACAGGAAGGCCCCTGCTGGTTTCCCCCTGCACTGCGGTCATGTGCCCCTACGCCGCTGCCTCACCTCAGCCTTTTAAACACACACGCCCTGTTCTAGTGGGGGATTCATTTCTTAACACGTCTTTGCATTTGCTAACACACACAAGCTCCTGATCGGTCCTGTAACATGGATTCCTGTGAGATCATTTAGAGTTATGGATGTGCCTGTTTTATTTGTTATATTATTCATATTGGTGGCTGAGCTGGAATAGATTGGTCTCATGGAACAGGGCACAAGCTGTGGCTAAAGATTGTTACTGCTTATGCCCCCCCCCTGAGATGAAGAGGATCTAATAAGTAATTTGTTAATACAGTGTGATTGGATAGCTATCTCGTATGTACATTCAGGACCTGAAAAACAAGAACTCTGCCGTGATGCTGCTTTGCTTTCAACTTGCTCTGATGACCAGAGGTCACCAAACAGCGCACCACTTAGTGACATAGCGGTCTCTCAGTAACGGCACACGTGTGGACGGACAAGGGGTTTGACACGCTACAGAGCTTTGACCATCCCTCAGAGACTTCTACAACTAGAGTATGTCATGGTTGGCTGGGCCTTGGCCACTGGAGGCCTGGCTCGCTTGGCTGTACCCCACCCCTTCATCCTCAGCTGGGGGAGGAGAGTGAGGGTCGGCTCCAAGCCTCCAACCATATTATTAGAATGCTCTTCCCCATTCAAGCCGACGTTCTGAGGGTGCAGCCAAATTGATGTTGCATGAATATATTTTTTTCCCTCCGTTCTAGAAATTATATTTCTGTGGCTGCAAAGTCCATCAAACTTAGAAACAGCTGGAGGTTAAGAGTGTGTTGTACGTTTGTAATGTTTCACTATGCAGATGTGTTTAAATTAAAGTGTGTGCGTGTGTTTCAGCTGTGTGTCCTGTTGGGCTGATGCATTCGCTGGCAGCCTCCGAACAAAAGACGATGCTACACTTTGGCTTCACCATTGTCATTATGTTCTGATTAGCTCATAAGGGTTTGTCTTTCATGCAACTCCAACGTCAACAAAGAGTATCTCATTTTGCAGAGTCTAAAAAAGATGCCACAACTGATCATGATGAAGTCTATTGTAAACACTTTGGTGTCCAAGGTTGGAAATAAATGTTAAAATAGTTGAGATTGGGGTGATTGACCTAACTGACTGCAGGGTCATATTGAATAGCGCACACCGTTGAAAACGAAAGCAAGCATTTCTTATTGGACAAGTTCAGGTAGTCCCAACCTGTTTCAGGACATTTTCTTCCGTTTACAACCCAGTTCTGATGTGTCCTGTGTGTCACCCACTCATCTCGTAGTGTTTTGTTGACTTTCCTCTGAGCATCTACTTTGTGTTGCGGAGGGTCTGTTGCTCTTCGAAGCATCTCTTTTTCTTCACTCAGGATGAGCATAAGGTTTCCATATGAGCTGTCAGGGAAAACACCTGGAGAGAAGGTTCTTGCCCTTCAGTTATTGTTCAAACAACCATCCCTCTAGTTTGATATATTGGTGAAATTTTTGTTGTCCCACTAGTAAATACAGGAAATAAACCCAAAGATCTAAGAATGGATTAAGATGCAATAAACCGAAGGATTCATTGACCACAGGGTAATTTAGTTGTACAGTCACTGCTGTGACTGAGTGACTATGTGCGTCTTTGTATTCATTTGTTTAGTGATGCAGTTTATAGCCACGGAATTCCGTCTTCCTGTTGACTTTAGTTGATTTAATCAGACTTAGATGGATACAGATCAAGTCATCACTGCTGAACCTTATATGACTAACGGAGTTCTGAATTCCACATTAAATAGGACCTATAAATCCAGCTGGGTCTCTCGTCCAAACCACACGGGCTTATTTCTGTCCCCACATTAAAGGGGACAAACAAATCCAACGATGGTTACTGACTTACGACACAGTTGTAAAGCTGGTGCCAGCTAAAATAATTACTTTGTGGCATTGGAGTCTGTTATGGGATGTAGACATGGGGAGTGTCCATTCTAAATGGATTGAGACAACTGCATAGGCCTGTGTTCACGACACATCACTGCTCTCAGTGAAGGACTTGTTCTGCACAAGACATTAGAAGTAGGAGTGGATACATTTTGACATGTAAAGGTGTGATTTTCGTTGCCTGGCTACCCAAACTCTCCTCCGGCCACAACACGCAAGCTTCTTCTCCGCAATGCGTCTGGATCTGAGTACCTCCCTGACAATTTCTAGGACGCAAACACAACGTTCTGATTGATCCCAGAACCAATGGGTTCGGCCAGAGCCAGAACTTACAGCCATCTATTTTGTGAAGTGCACCAGTCCCTCCTGCAGCAAAGCACACCCACAACATGATGCTGCCACCCCCGTGCTTCACGGTTGGGATGGTGTTCTTCGGCTTGCAAGCCTCCCCCTTTTTCCTCCAAACATAACAATGGTCATTATGGCCAAACAGTTCTATTTTTGTTTCATCAGACCAGAGGAAATTTCTCCAAAAAGTATGATCTTTGTCCCCATGTGCAGTTGCAAACCGTAGTCTGGCTTTTTTATGGCGGTTTTGGAGCAGTGGCTTCTTCCTTGCTGAGCGGCCTTTCAGGTTATGTCGATATAGGACTCGTTTTACTGTGGATATAGATACTTTTGTACCTGTTTCCTCCAGCATCTTCACAAGGTCCTTTGCTGTTGTTCTGGGATTGATTTGCACTTTTCGCACCAAAGTACGTTCATCTCTAGGAGACCGAACGCGTCTCCTTCCTGAGCGGTATAACGGCTGTGTGGTCCCGTGGTGTTTATACTTGCGTACTATTGTTTGTACAGATGAACGTGGTACCTTCAGGCGTTTGGAAATTGCTCCCAAGGATGAACCAGACTTGTGGAGGTCTACAATTTATTTTCTGAGGTCTTGGCTGATTTCTTTTGATTTTCCCATGATGTCAAGCAAAGAGGCAGTGAGTTTGAAGGTAGGCCTTGAAATACATCCACAGGTACACCTCCAATTATCTTAAATGATGTCAATTAGCCTATCAGAAGCTTCTAAAGCATTGACATCGTTTTCTGGAATTTTCCAAGCTGTTTAAAGGCACAGTCAACTTAGTGTATGTAAACTTATGACGCACTGGAATTGTGATACTGTGAATTATAAGTGAAATAATCTGTCTGTAAACAATTGTTGGAAAAATTACTTGTGTCATGCACAAAGTAGATGTCCTAACCGACTATCCAAAACTATAGTTTGTTAACAAGAAATTTGTGGTGTGGTTGAAAAACGTGTTTTAATGACTCCAACCTAAGTGTATGTAAACTTCCGTCTTCAAACTACGTGGGTAAAGCAGCGTTTTGAAAATTCGCCATTGGCTTTGATACCCTGAATGGTTAGAGATGATCCAATCGCTGATGACTTTGTTTTGTACAACACCCCTCATGTTGATGTCACCACAAACAACTTCAACAATGGCAGTCTCAGACTGAAGTGTGTAGCAAACATAGAGAAGAGAAAGAATTCAGTTTGAGTCATCAGGCAATGGTTTTGAAGGTGAATTCCTAGGATTTTACATGATCAGTTTCCAGAGTAAATTTTTACCTATTCCACCCCTGATTACAACTGTCTCAATAACTGTGTAATTGACATAATGTGACAACAAAGTTTTAAGTAGGAAAATGTCCAGAGAATATCCGGTACATTCAATCCAAATCTCTGATCTTTTTTAGCCTCTCATGTCCAATCATAGGCTGATTTTCTCTTCCTGACACATCCAGCATCATCCCCACACCCCACCCACCTCTGCGTGAGACCAGGGTCGTGTTTACTGACAGGAAACGAAAGAACGAAAGAAACTGAGTGATGCGGTAAGGTAATGTTCGAACATGCTCGTTTCCCGTTGCACAATGTTTTGAAACATTTAGCTATACTGTGCCCTCATGAACTCAATGGATAATAGAGGCAATTTTTACTTAACCTTCACTGTACCTGCAACAACCTCTAAGTCATAATCATCATCTGAAACACATCAGTAATGGCCTCTTCCCATGACAGATGATTGCTTTCAGCTGCTCCCTGCCTCTCGCTCTCTTTCTCTCATTCCCCTCTCTCTCTTTCCCTTTGTCTGTTTCTCTGCCTGTCTCTCACTCACTCTTGTGCTCTCTCTCTCTCACTCAATCTTGTGCTCTCTCTCTCCCCCGCCGCCTGCCTGCAGTGGCCCTGTCTTTGGCCAACTTGGCACTGGTTCTTGTCTGTTTCGAGTGGGCATTAATGATTCTTTCTCATCCCGTTTTGCGCAGCACAGGCACACAGTGTTCATGTTGCAGGGCAATGGGGGTGTGGATGTCCATTCCTTTCATATTTCTCTCTGGACTCCACTCAAATGTACTTCTTACATAACTCTCTGGGGTGAGAGATGAGATGAGCCAGTCCAACTGAACTGGGCCACTCTAGGAATTAGGATAAACAACATGTTTGATCCTTCAAAGAATGACGCAGCTGAGTCTGGTCACTGTGCTAGAGAAGATTGGAATTCAGGCAATAAAGAGACATGTTTTTTAGAGTCCTCTGAAGGGGCGAAGATTTCCGGGACTGTTGTGCAGTCACTCCTCTGTACCATAGAGATTCATAGATGTCAATTCACTTGTCGATCGCTGCATACAGCAATGTTCAGTAACTTAATACATGCCACTTAGTGAGTGCATACATTTTTAGCACGTCTATGTGATCCCTGTGGGAATTAAACCCTTGACATTGCTAGCGCCACCAACTGAGCCACACGAGACTATCCCATACATTTAGCATGTGAGGTATGCATGGTTTCTCTTCCTTCTTCTTTGCCTCTCTCCCTCTGTCCATGCCATGTCTCAGGGTATTTGCGATATCTAAAATGGCGCGTGAGTGTATCTGTCATTATCAAACTGCCCGCTAACTGTGAACATCTGCCAGGGGGGAGTAGAAGAGTGAACTTTTCAGTGGGAGTCCGTGTACTCGCTGTCAACGCAGGATACCGGCCTATCACAAGGTGAACAAGGAGCTGTGTGTGCGCACGCTCTGGCTGCCTGCCTGCGTGTGTGTGTGCGAATGCGTGTATGTGTGTTTGTGTCCCTGTGCAAACGTGCAAGCATGTGTGCACAAAACACGTGCAAGAGTATGCATGTTTGAGTGTCTGTACATGTATGTGGACACTATGCACTGTGCAGAACAGTATTGACTATGTTCATGTGTACATTTGTGGAGTGGTGTTTTGTTGGTGTTTGCACTTTTACTAATAGTATGTCTTAGGAGTGGTAAAGTTAATCATACAGGTGTGGGCATGCTAAAGTTAACCTGCCCTGCAGTTCAGGTAGAAACATTTGCTTTAAAAAGGGACGCAATTGCACTGTCGGGTATATTTCAGAAATGTATTTAACTGCATAGGTTATTGTTAGATGATCGCTGATGGCGTCGCTGCTTGGCGTCACACAGCAAGAGAGTTTGTCACAGTAACAATGTACCGTTACTGCAACAAACATTTAGAAAATGAACCTTTTTAATATCCACAACTGTACTGTATCCTTGGTGTCTTGTCTAATTTTTTGCTCCTCCTACCATACTGGGTCGTGTTTATTGGGGCACATCGTAGCAAAGCACTATGCAACGGGAAACAAAAATGAGTGTTTTTTATTAGACAAGTTCAGATAGTCCCCTCCCTGTTTGGGTCTGTTTTGTCCCAGTTTGTGCCTACTGAATATGACCCAGTTTTCTGTTCCACTTCAGGAATGTCTATCCTTGCCCTTACAGGAAGCCAGTGTTGGTTCCCAACTGTAAGTAATGTATGAAGCCTCACAAATGCAAGCACCATTGAAATCTACTTTTCTTATTACAAACACTCATTCACGGATAGAGTTACCTGTACCCACTCACATATTAACACTATGCTGAATTCAAACTGAGGCGCATTATGTGATGAATTGAAATAAGTGTTGGATGAAAATGACATTGCTGGAGTTTTCATTTGGAATGCGTAAAGAGACACCCAAGCCAATAGAAAGTGAACAAAATGACTTGAGTCTGACATGAAATAGAAGTGGTTTGAACAAATGGGCCGTTGATGTTTTCCAAATACCAAATGTTGAAATATGATGTCAAGTCCAACCGTTCAGTCGTTTTGAAAAGGAAAACATTTTTGGTGCCATTTAGTTTGATATTACTCAAATACTCTAGCGGTCTCGCTGGATGGTAGATCCAAGTGCAGCCCAACTTAATGGATATAGACACACACACACACGTACACACACACGGTCACCTATCCCACAGAGGTCCAGCGCCGGCCAAATGTGGGGAAAGTCTTGAACACTTAGTGATTAAATACTCCCCAGGGAATGAGGAACTGTGGGTTGTGCTTCACTTTGGTTCCAGTCAGAGCATCGGGAATGCTCCAGGAAAGAAACACAGCTGTCTTTCTTTCCACACTTTCCCTTCCTAATGATGTGTAGAAGCATACTCCCTCAACCTCTCACCTCTTGCTCACAAATGAGATGACACGGATAATTCAATTACTGCACATTCACCGTGTTCGCCGGTGAAATATGTCATCTTTTCATTATGTTGCTGAGCTTCGACATTTTGAATGATGATGTCAACGGTTGACTGCACTTGGTCCAGTCTTGTTTTGGTGATAGCTGTACGTGCGATTGACATGAATGATAGTGGGCTTGTTCAACAGAATGGCTGAAACAATTGACTGCTAAAACAGATTTAAAGTCTTTATTTTGTTATTTTATGCAAGTGCTCTCTTTGTCTTGGAGCTCCTACTTTTCACTTTCATACTCTGCCGTAGAAACCCCTAGTGAGGGTAGGACATTTCTATTCACATGAACCTCATTTGCAGACACCCCATTTAAGGAAAGGTGATATGGGTCTGTTGAATAGATTGAGCACTTTGAAGTGGCTAATACAGTAGCTTAGCCTACCATGTTACCTTCTCACCTTGGGTGACTGTAAGAAACAAAAGGGGTATGGCGACCATATCACAAGTGATGTACTGTAAGTATACACATTACTGTATTACTTTCACTGGGATGAACATATACCATTAGCAGCAGCAGAAAACTGAAGGTGCATGGATTTTCCAACCGTGCTGTTGAGGCTTTTCCAGGGCTATGGATACAAAAATAACCAGGGGTGGAATTGGGAGGAATGCTTAAGAACAGAGTTATACGATATATAAAAAGTGTTTTTTAAAGTGAATTCCTAGGATGTTACATTGGAAGTTTCATGGAGTGATCCCCCCCACCCCCCACCCCAATATCACCCCTGCATGTAACCAACCTCCTCTTTTCTCCCCCTCTATCTAGTGATGGGAAACAGCCCTTGGACTTCCTCTGTCTCAATCTGCCCCTTCAAAAGGAGGCTTTGGTGTGGGTGGGCGGTGGTAGGAGCACATCTCCCTGTAACATGCAGTAAATAGTCTCTGTAATTAAAGCCCCCAAACTACAGAGCCCAGTTTAATCTGTTAAAGCCCATCGCTACAGCTCTCATCAAAGAACAGGATGAGCTAGGCACAGGACTGAGTTAGTGTGTGTGGCCGACTGGCTGTGTATGGTTTGGGAGGTACATTTTACTGCAACTCGGTTGGCTTACATAATGTGACTATTAATAAATGACATATTTGCCATACATCAACCTACAGCTGTCGACACACAGTGATATGGGAATATTGTAATGGGCTTTTCATAAATAATACGGACTGCAATTGTACCGTAGGTCAATCTCCTGCACACTTACAATCCCCTACACACAATACAAACAGACAGTTCTGATTGCCCTCATGAACATGGGAAGAAAGGAGGAAAGAACCAGGGGCGGGAGGGAACAACAACCAATGGAGCTCTGTGGCTGGAATAGCTACTATTTTTAACGAGCTCTCTCTTTCTCTCTCAGTCGGTCCTCTTAGCCACACAGCTGGGTGGTCATTATGGGCTTACGTGGGTAACGCTTAACTGACGACTCCCGTCTTCGGCAGTCTGACACAGGCCCAATTTTAGAGGGTGGTGGTGGTTCTTAGAAGCAATGGGGCGTCAAACAATCCTGCAGGGTGTAATTCTTGTGGCTGTCCCTTCGGCTACAATGGGACATGGGTGGAGTGCTGTTCTACCCACAAGCTAAGGGGAAAGGAGTGGAGTCTCCTGGGTAGTCTGGTAGCTAGATTATGCCCATGTTTGGAGCCTGTCTGAGCTGTGGGGGTCACCTGGTGCAGTATATGGTCTGTTATGAGGACAAGCCGTCGCTGTCAATCATTTAAACAATTTGGCCGAGGAGATTGGGGCTCGGTCTGGTCGAAATCATAACAAGCCTCCTCGACAGTGTCATCACCTCTCTAGCCAAAGTAAAGAAGTGTGTTTATGTTTTCATTCCAGGCGTGTGTAAAGGATGGTGTCTCTGTAGCATAAAATATGCTCTGTCTTACTTTGCTGAACTGCACTATACCATTTTTCATATACTCTATAGATCATAGCTATCCACATAACCTAGGGGTCTAATTATGGAAACATATAGGAAATCTTCCAAATCCCAAATACAATCCCAAATAGTTTTAATATAGATAATTCATTTGTAAATGTTCAGTCTATATCCAATGAGGAGTTACAAAGTGATCCAACTTCAGTATATCACATAGCAGTATATCACAGTAAACGGGCGGTGTGCCACTGACCTTTGTCAGATTTGGAAAATAAAAACCTTTGAATTTGTCTGATTTAGACATTCTAAGAGCAGTAGCGTTTTATTTTAAATTTTAAGGAGTTTTTTTAGGCTGTCGCTGTTGAATTCCTGAAAGTCTATCATTTTCATTTGCATTTGAAAAATGTGGTGGAAAGGTCATATATTTGTACTTTCTCTGGGTGGTGACGCAGTCTCAGACCGTTCCATGTTAAGAAACACTGAAATAACAAGGAGAAATTAACTGTTTCAGTCAGAATCCCAGAATATTACGCCAATAGCATCTCTTCCTGTGTTAATTGAATTCAGCTACCAAAGAGGGTATTTCAGCTTCAGCAAACATAAAACACAGTGTTCTCTCTCTCTCTCTCTCTCTCTCTCTGTTTGATTTGAATGTGATTGAACTTAATTAAAGCTCTAATCAGACATTTGATCAACAAAAGAATAGTGTAAGCCAAGCCATAAACGCAAAACGATTAGTCAACACATTCCCTGAAGAAATGCAAGTAGAGGGCTCAGGACAGACTGAAATTCTGCACCTGAAAGAAAAACTCAAACCTAGGATTTGAGGCACTTCAAATCTCCCCAAACAGTAAAAAAATAAGCCTGTACTCCTGGTGTACGTCAGGGCAATATAACTATCTTCCATCTGTGGAAATGCTTTGGAGATCTTGGCACTGGGGGCAAGATTGTATTATGTGCTGTAGTGCTATTGTTGAAAAATGACGCTTTAAAGGCAGCGCAGGGTGCTTCTGTTATTTATTAGACTACCCCATCAATCACCCTCCATCATCCACACAGTCACCTCTGTCCTCCACCACTGAGGTGTGTATGTGTGCGTTACGTAGAGGCCCTCATTCAAAACACCTGGCCCATCCAGATCAGACCAGCTGATAAACATACTGTATCAGTACAGTAGGTCTGCAGACAGTGGACGACGTGGAAGGCTCTGCAGGAGAGAGAGGAGAGGAGAACGAGGCACTGTGGTTTACTGCAAGACCTTCAATTCGCTATCAGGCACATATGAGGAGGATGGAGCATTCCTGTGAATGGACTGTGTGTGTGGTGTGTGTGTGTGTT